>NW_024736071.1:14411733-14674233 GCF_018991925.1 Homarus americanus | reverse complement strand
TTTAAATGACCAATTGACATGGTTTCTGTCATAGTTTCTCCGGGGCAGTGAGTAGATGATATAATGAAGTCATGGTGTGGTGAAGTCATATATTAGAACAGATTTGATAACAGAATATTTTGTAAAATATGTATAGACCGGAGATATTATTCAGTACTGAGATGCTTCACAAAAGTGTGCAACATATATATTCTTATACACATCAATATTTAAAAGTACACACAACCCCAGCGTCCGGTGCAGCTTCCACAAAGGCTTCCAAGCAATCTAGCTGGGATAGCCCCATCTTGGAAAAATATTGCCTCTACCATGCTTGAGGATGCGTCAACAGAGCAAAAGATTGCTCGCCTTGAAACAGTAATTGCCCCTCCGCCCCACTCCCCCACAACACCCCTTGCTGGAGGCATTTTTCTGACCGGGAATCTAATAACTCGGAACACCCCAAAATTGAGCTTCCGGAAACATGAACGAAAAGTCATAAGTTTGAGTGGTTGAATCGAGTCCCCATTTTCTTAATGCGAGTGAAATTTCAGGTTCTGCCTACATGTGTAGTTCTCCTAACACGGCGTGTTAGGTTAGGTTAGTTAGTATGGAGCCTCGGGAACGGCCTGCTATTGAAGGGGTTAATACCACTGACTAATTGTTTTCACCACTACATGATGATATTTGAAGACAAGATGTGTACTGCTAAAGCAACTAGACATTGAGTGAATTCCCAAGAGATTGCAAATGGTGAAAATGTCCTTCGTTCACAGCTGGACAACGTCTGGGGGACATGGGAGCCTCTCGAGAGTGTAGGATTCAAGAATTTATATTTAATTGAACTCCCTTGTGTAGTTTCACTCGTATCTCTCTGTATTCTCAGATCTAAACAGCTTATAAAGGAGTAGATGTAACATATGATGAAGGAAAGGATTAGGAATAGGCTTCGTATGACCTACAGTATTTAACAATATAAAAATAATGGAAAGAAAAAGATAACAAGAACACTTCTGGCTACTTTAACTTCATTGCTAACAGCAGACGTAATAGTCTGGGGCGCGTAGTTAATTCAGAAATAGGCTTAAGTTGAGTGTTGAAAAAAAAAATACTTTTGAAGTATCTAATTGCCAACAGGATAAATGTAACCGATCCACAAGAGAGTAATGTTGTAGGAAGAATGGTCCAACAAAAGTGGTAATTTTCTATTGACACTGAATTCTACGTTTTTCGTCTTTTGGAAATGAAAATTCGATCCGATAATCCCGGCCTCTGAACCATTAAAGGTGAGGCCACAATTTCCAATTAAGTCTTTTAAAAGACTGGGAGAGAAATTCCGAGCTTGTGGAAACAGAATTACGCTCGTCTAACTTTCCAATACTCGGCCACCTGCACCTCAGGAGGGGAGGGAGGGGTAGGGAGAGAAAGTAAGGATAGGAAAGGAGAGGGTAGAAGAGCACAGGAAAATTAAGAACAATTGAAGCGAAATGATGATGTTAGAGAATAGAAGACGGGGGAGCAGAAAACTGGAGAAAGGAAAAGAGAGGATAGGAGAAGAAGGAAGAGGAAACGAGAAGATATAGGAAAAGAGGGGAGGAAGGGAGAAGAGAACAACACAGAATATAAACAAGCAGTGAGGAAAGTGGGATGATAAACACGCTGTTATTGAACTGCATGAGCAATAGTCGTGAGACACACGGTGTGTACAGACTGAGGGAAGGTACTGTATGTCCCTTACACTATATTTGACTTTTTTCTAGAGTAAAATCGCACCTTAATGACCAGATAATTATCATAACAAGTCCATATAATGTGGTTTAACATCGTGTGATGGGTTTGAGGGCTGGAATAAGTTTATGGCCCTTAACAAGCACTGTTTTAGGGCGGTGTTAAATCAAGATGACTGTAGGAATCCTGTATTGTAAGAATGAATGATAAACATTGAAAAGCAGCGTAAATATTTGACCTAAAGTTTTAATGTGATTAGGTTTTGTAGATAAAATACAAAAAGGCAAATAAATAAATAAATAAATAGAGAACTGCATATTTTGTATATATGAATAATTTAGTAAGTGCATAGATTTGTTCAGACTTTGTTACATATCGCTGGAATGAACCCATTTGAAGGAATACTGATAAATACACTTAAGAGGGAAATATATTTCCCATTTTTGTCTAGTATACAAACTAATATAGTTTAAATGCTTTACCTTAGATGTGGAAGCATGTCATGATAACAACAGAAAAAATGTCTAACTCAAACAACCTGAAATATATTGTTCTTGACCACGGAGAGCCTATAACTGCTGCTTTTGTTGGACTAATATTGCAAACCATTTACGTTGTGCAAGGCAGGCATGGTAAAGTAGGGTCTTTGATGCTGTATAGATAGCCCTTAGCAGTCTTGAGTTGACTTTGCAAGGCACATTGGCTTTACGTGTGTCGAGCATCTTAAGGAGTTGACGCACAACTTACTAGTTTATTTTTATCTCGGATGCTCCCAGGATGGTTCAGCACGTCTGGCGTGGAGTGTCAATTCTTTGAGTCTGGGTGCTGTATCTTGGCTACAAAGTGAACAACCAGTAAGTTAGTCTTATCTTAATTGTTGTCTGAAACAGTTCAATCTTGTCGATTTAGTAGTGGAGTTGTTGTGTTTTCCAGAGAATTACCTTGGCGATCTTTAACCAGAGACGACCAGTCACTTCTTCCTGATCTTTATGTTCTCTTTGTGTCTGTTTTTCCCAGACAGATGGTCTAAGGTTGTACTTCCTCTCTTTTATCTCACTCTCACTCTTTTTCGTGAGATACTCGAGTGGCTGCCAGGTCAGTTTTTGCAGGATACCGGCCACCTATCCAATCGAACCCCTATGCATTAATCGCTACATTATCTGGTTGTACGTCAAGAAATTAGAAGTGCCATATGTACTTTAATTCCTGGCAACATTGTTGGGATGGCATTGTTGTCCCAAACAAACTCCGGGACATTACACCAGAGTTAGGCATCGAATGTCACAGAGTGGAAGACCACTCTGACCAGGTTTCACATTAGCCTCTCTAGGTTGACACATGGCCACCAGATGGCCTGGGAAATCCCAGTCAGTATGCGTCGACAACCTTGTATCCTTCACTATTGAACACTTACTGGTCAAGTGTCCTAGTCTGGAGAACCATATAGTTGGTGGTAACTCCCCAGGTTTTGGAGATGTGATGGTAGCTACTGCCTATCTATGGTTTTCTCGAAGTAGAAATTTAATTTTCATTGGATACAGTTTTTAAGTCTACTGATGAGTCTGGGCTCTTCCAGCATATAGAAAGTATAACAATTGTCACTTAATTTTAGCACATACTGTATACATTGTATGTGCGTGTGTGTGTAATTTATAATACTTTAAAGTTTGATGATTTTTAAATAGTAACTTTTTAAGTAAACTCACATAACTCAAACTGTTATGGTCAATGATTCAATCGCAGACTTACTGTATTTACTTATGCCTTTTATACCTTGACTAAGCTCTACTGTCTACAGTATATTTAGCATCAGCGGCCCCTCAGCTCTGTAATTAAACCATGGTTAAACTAAAAATGTTGTCACATTCTGTTGATGGGAAGAATAATTAACCTGGATGTCCAGGATGTAGTTGGTGAAGTTAATCGGCTGATTACTGATAATAAAGTGATGGTACAGTTGCGTAAATGTGTTGCTACACCCCCGCTGGTAACCCATGTCTCCAAACGGCCAACCTACGCGTATATGTTAGATGGCCTATAGCAAACCTATCCACCAATCACGTCCGTCGTTACATCATCAATATCCATTCATTGATAAATAGTGATACTGCTACTGTGACAGTGCCGTTTGGAGACGCGGATTACCACGTGGGGTGTAGAAACACATTTCCGCAACTGTACCACAACCATATTGTACAGGAAGATACCTGCATGTCAGCAAAAAAAAAAAAAAAAAATCGTCTTATGAGCCAACGGCGTGGTCAAGTGTACAGACGCATGTGGTCCTAGGAAAGTTACTCATAACTGGACTTAAGGAAAGGACTGAAGACGTGGTTATGGAAGTACAGAAAGTTACATAACTCGAATACTGTGAGGAGTTCATCCAATTCCCACTGGACGAGGTGCTGATAAAGGTCACCAGCAATTATGGTGTGGTGGCTGCTGTGCTGAATACACAAGGAGGCCGTGTCCTTCAGGATATTGATTGGGTATACATCCAGTCTCTGAAATGGGGTATTAAGGTCACCATCGAGTAATTATGATCTAAAGAACACAATATCCAGATGGGCAGGAACCTAAACATCAATAAGGGTCAGTGCAGATTCCCTGAAACACTCTGTCAGTTCACAAACCATGGACTAGAATATTTAATACCGACAAATAATAATACGTTGATAGACTGGCTGCTCGTGCTGTCACCTGACTAGTCCCGGCGGAGATGAAAGAGATCTGACCCTGAAAGTGGTAATATCCTTTGAGCGAAGTTTTGTTAACACACTCTTCTCTTCTCTTCTCTTCTCTTCAGCTTCATGGGGTTGTTCGTTATTATCGAAACTGACGAGCGTTTCCTAATTTACATATATGTTAGTCCATCTCGTTTACTGGTTTCATTGGCCGACCATCGTTCAATCATTCACTACTTGCTCAAGTTTGCTGAAATATTCTAGTGGTGTTCTCTGAATTATTGTCCTCTTCCAAGAGTGTGTCTAATGATAGTCTGGTCTTCCTCGCTGGACTTTCATGATCTTTTGCTTTTGCTGGTAATTACCCCCCATGATGTCAAGTCTTGTCGAGTGCCTGAGGTTCAATTAGGGGAATTTAAATATCTTCATTCATCATTGTTCTGCCTTTCACTCTGGCCTGTTGATAACCCGTCTGTAGCCCCCCCTCTCTCTCTCTCTCTCTCTCTCTCTCTCTCTCTCTCTCTCTCTCTCTCCCTCCGCCCTTCCTATTAACCCCCTTCCCTCCCTACCTTCCTGTGACCCTGCATCCTAACTCTCCCTGGGGCGAGGCTTTGCTGAAGTTGCTGATCAAAAATTCTGGTGCGGTGAGAAGTTATTATAAGAAGGCCAGTGTAGAGCTTCGCCAAGTCTGGGTAGTGTCGAGCTTCTTCTCTTCTCTTCTCTTTTCTTCTCTTTTCTTTTCTTTTCTTTTCTTTTCTTTTCTTTTCTTCTTCTCTTCTTTTCTTTTCTTCTCTTCTTTTCTTTTCTTCTTCTCATCTGTTCTTTTCTTCTTCTCTTCTTTTCTTTTCTTCTTATCATCTTCTCTTCTTCTCTTCTCCTCTTCTCTTCTCTTCTCTTCAATACAAAGTTAGATAGATTAGTAAAAAGAGAGAGACCAAAACTACATTGATTTCATAATTATGTACTTCGCCCATCACCAAGTAACCTGGTGAAGGGGAGAGACTAAACGAGCTACATTTTTATAAGGACGGTAGTGAGCAGACAAGTCTTTACCAGAGCGTGTTAGCAGCTTGGGGCGTCTTTTTCACTCACACACTCAGAATTTCTTAATCATGGTTTTGTAAATTATTAAGTGACTTACATACAGATGCTAATTAGGCTGCCGTCTCTCATCTTTTACCCCGTTGAAGTGAGTGCATCAATAATGACCTCGCTATCTATCTAATATATATATATATATATATATATATATATATATATATATATATTGTTACGAGTTGGGGATTTAGAATATAGTTAAAAGTCTACCCAGATCCCAACAGGCAACAACAATAAAAAAACAAAGACAATCGGACTATAAAAGGGTAGACAAAGGATGCGAGTTTTTGTGTGTATAATAAAGTACCATAAATTCCTTAACAAAATATTCAGCTTTCTATAATTTACCCTTAACCATACTTAACCTAAACATAGGCAACATTGGCTTAACAGTATATACATATTTATACAACATAAAACAATCGTGAAGCAAGTGGAGGTGGGGAGGCAATATAAGATTACAAAATACTCAAGTGCAGTGCTGAGGTGCCTGACGAGTAAGGCTGAGTATTGAAGACGATGGTAGGTAGTCACTGTGCCGTAGGTTTCCAGGATAGGTGATCCTAGTGTGGTCACTTCCCAGAGTGAACTGAACTTTCCTCGATATGGAGCTGATGAGGAAGACTTGGAGGAGGTGACTCAACAACCAGGATATGGAGAAGGGAAACCCCGGAGTGCTGACTAAGACTAGTCATACTCGGGTTTCGTCCCTAGATGGCGTTGCTCGTGGTGCTGGGTTGGTAGATCATGTCAATAGATGGCGTGGTTCGTAGTGCTGGGTAGGTAGATCATGACAATTGATGGCGTGGTTCGTAACAATATATATATATATATATATATATATATATATATATATATATATATATATATATATATATATATATATATGTATATATATATATCACTAATATGCACCGTATACAGATAACACACATACACACAGTACACAAAGATCATACACACAACACACACACAATCTACACTAGAATACATGCATCATAAATATACATATACACGCATATACAAATGACACAGGCATACATCAAAGTCACACACACACACACACACACACACACACACACACACACACACACACACACACACACACACACACACACACACACACACACACACACACGAATTCCACTTAGCGGGCAACGGACCACGTGGTGTCCCCATTATGCACGACACCGCATAGTGAATGAGTTGCTACAGCATCATGTGAAGTTCCTCATAACACCTGCGAGGGAATTACTACACCACGTGATGCCCTCATAACACCATCTGTGAGGGAATTACTACACCACATCAGGCCCCTCCTGCTTGCAACTTCAAGTGAGGGAATTACTACCACACCATCAGGCCCTCGCCATCTGGCCCAGAGAACTACTACATCATGGGCCCTTCGTAACACCATCTGTAGAATTACGCCATGTGATGCCCCTTATAACACCATCTGTGAGGGAATTACTACCCCATGTGATGCCCCTCATAACACCATCTATGAGGGAATTACTACACCATGTGATGCCCCTCATAACACCATCTGTGAGGGAATTACTACACCACATCAGGCCCCTCATACACCATCTGTGAGAGAATTACTACACCACATCAGGCCCCTCATACACCATCTGTAAGGGAATTACTACATCATCAGGCCCCTCATACACCATCTGTGAGGGAACTACTACATCATCAGGCCCCTCATACACCATCTGTGAGGGAACTACTACATCATCAGGCCCCTCATACACCATCTGTGAGGGAACTACTACATCATCAGGCCCCTCATACACCATCTGTAAGGGAACTACTACATCATCAGGCCCCTCGTAACATCATCTGTGAGGGAATTACTACACCACGTCAAGCCCCTCATAACACCACCTGTGAGGTGCTGCATCATCAGGCCCTCATGCACCATCTGTGAGAGGGAGTACTACGTCATCAGGCCCTCATACACCAGCTCTGGCCAGGAACTACTACATCATCTGGCCCTTCGTAACACCATCTGTGAGGGAATTACTACATCATCAGGCCCCTCATACGCCTTTATCTGTGGGGAACTACTACATCATCTAGCCCTCACTTACCACCTGTGAGGGAACTAGTACTCCACGTGATGCCCCTCATAACGCCATCTGTGAGGGAGTTACTACACTACGTGTCTGCTGTTCAACACCTCAGCTCACATGATCTACGTGTGTAAACATTAATCTGTATGTTCACTGCATGTTCCTTCACCTTTCTCTAATGAAGGCTTTTGTTAAACCACCAATGAATGTAATAAGTCATTTATGTCCAATGTATATTTTCAGCCTTCGGGCTGCAAACTTTTTCAATAAACCGTTTATTATAATTATTATTATTATTATTATTATTATTATTATTATTATTATTATTATTATTATTATTATTATTATTATTATTATTATTATTATTATTATTATTATTATTATTATTATTATTATTATTATTACACACACACGCACACGCGCGCGCGTTAGTTGTCCTTCCCTGTTCACCACACTGCTCTGTACCTCTGCGGTTCAGATTAATACACTCTTCCAGTTGTTTAAACACCCACCACACACCTTTCACGCGTCCTCCACACATCCTCCACACACCCACCACACGCTCTCCACTCACCCACCACACGCTCTCCACACACCCACCACACGCTCTCCACACACCCACCACACGCTCCTCCACACGCCCACAACACGCCCTAGACACGCCTTCCACACACCCACCACACGCTCTCCACCACCCACCACACGCCTCCACTCACCCACCACACGCCTCCACACACCCACCTCACGCTCTCCACTCACCCACCACACGCTCTCCACACGCCCACCACACGCCCCTAGACACGCCTTCCACACACCCACCACACGCCTCCACACACCCACCACATGCTCCACACACCCACCACACCCACCACACGCCTCCACTCCCCCACACGCTTCCACACACCCACCACACCTCACACACACACATCCACACACCCACCCCACGCCTCCACACACCCACCCCACGCTCTCCACACACCCACCACACGCCTCCACACACCCACCACACGCCTCCACACACCCACCTCACGCTCTCCACACACCCACCTCACGCTCCACACACCCACCACCTCACACACACCCACGCCTCCACACTCCACACACCCACCACACGCCTCACCCTCCACACACCACACATGCTCTCCACTCACCCACCACACGCCTCCACACACCCACCTCACGCTCTCCACACACCCACCTCACGCCTCCACACACCCACCACACGCCTCCACACACCCACCACACGCCTCCACACACCCTCCACACATCCACATGCCTCCACTCACCCACCACACGCTCACACACCCACCACACGCTTCCACACACCCACCACGCTCTCCACACACCCACCTCACGCTCTCCACTCACCCACCAAACGCTCTCCACACGCCCACCACACGCCATATGAAGAAAGACTGAAAAGCTTAGGCTTACATTCATTAGAGAGGCGTAGAGTTGGGAGATATGATAGAGGTGTACAAGTGGGTAAGTGGGATTAACAAGGGTAAAATGGAAGATGTTCTGAAGCTCAGTAATAACGAAATAACTAGAACAAATGGCTTTTAAATTAGATAAATTCCGATTCAGAAAGGATATAGGCAAGCACTGGTTTGGTAATAGAGTTGTGGATATGTGGAATAGGCTACCGAGTGCTATAGTAGGATCGGGGACGCTAGGGAGCTTCAAGACGAAGTTGGATAGGCACATGGAAGTGCTGGGATGGGTGTGAAAGGGATCTGCCCTGTATGGGCCAGTCGGCCTCCTGCAGTATCCCACTTTCTTATGTTCTTATGTTATGTAGACACGCCTTCCACACACCCACCACACGCTCTCCACACACCCACCACACGCTCTCCACACACACCCACCCACACGCCACATCCACACACACGCCCTCCACACGCCCTCCACACGCCCCCTCCACACGCCCCTACACACGCCCACACACCCTCCACACGCCCTCCACACGCCCTCCACACGCCCTCCCACACACGCCCTCCACACGCCCTCCACACGCCCCACACACGCCCTCCACACGCCCTCCACACGCCCTCCACACATCCTACACACGCCCACACACCCACACACCCTCCACACGCCCTACACACGCCCTCCACACGCCCTCCACACGCCTCCACACGTCCACCACACACCCCTACCCACACCTCAACACACCCTCCACACACCCCTACACACTCCACACACCCACCACACACCCCACACGCCTCCACACACCCACACACGCCCTCCACACATTCACCACACACCTCCACCACCCACACCCTCAACACACCCCAACACACCCCTACACACCCTACACACGCCCTCCACACACCCACACACACCCTCCACACACCCTCAACACACCCTCCACACACCCTACCCACACCCTCAACACACCCTCAACACACCTCCACACGCCCCACACACACCCTACCCACACCCTCAACACACCCTCCACACACACGCCCTCCACACACCCCTCAACACACCCTACCCACACCCTCAACACACCCTCCACACACCCTACACACGCCCACACACGCCCTCCACACATCCCACCACACACCCTACACACACCCTACCCACACCCTCAACACACCCTCCACACACCCTACACAAGCCCTCCACACACCCTACACACGCCCTCCACACACCCTACCCACACCCTACACACGCCCTCCACACACCCTACAAAGCTCCAACTCCTCCCGTCCGTGGCACTGGGCTAGAAATATTATCTATGAAGTGAAAATATTACTCGACGTTATTGACCTGGAACCTTGTTTATAATCAGCTTAAGAAAATTTGATAAAAACAGGTAAGTTTATTAGCACTGTAACGAAAATAAAAATTATTCGCAAAATATAAATTCGATAGATAATACCAAGTAAATAGACGAACAAACAAACACATAAACAGACAAATATTAAATAGATAACTAATTGTGCTCAACAGGCACAACTGAATACTACATATAAAAAGTGATAATACACGAAAGACTTTTACATACATACTCTCGTACAGGTGAATGTGTGATTATGGATGAGAACTTCTTAAAATTTCGTTCATATTTTGTAAAATTTGTACACATCCTCCTTTAATAACAAGGTGTACATCTGCCTATTACACCAGAGGGGGGTGAACCGAGAGAGTACCGTCACGCATTTGTGTCCGACAACAAAGCCAGATTGAAACATTTGGGTCTCTTTTGTGCCGTAACTGATGCGGTGGTGTAGGCAGCTGGGACTAGGGCGGCCCACACCGTCATTGTCTCTGGTTCATTTGTGTGGAGCAGCCTGGACACTGGATTGTCAATCTAGTCCAGTCCAGTGAGGAGGGATGGCTCGCTGCGTGTCAACTGTACAAATGTTTGGTCACCCACTGTAATGGATGTTCATGGATTTGAAGTTTTCTTTTAATGAATTGTCCATTTATGTGCATTTATACAGAGTGACATTATGATTTAGATTGTTAGAGGAAAATGGTTGAATTACTCGAATACCGTCAGTCAACAAAAGTTGTAGACCTCTTGAGCCAATTTCGTGTCGTTCTCTCCTGCTCAGACACAAAATGAAGAAGGTGATCAGCTACTGAACTCTTTATAATGTCAGTGATATCCATCTGAACTCTTGATAATGTCAGTGATATCCACCACGTTCAATTTGCAATGAACCGTGAAACATTGCAGGTTCATAATATCTGGAGCTCTAGATGATGCATGTTTGTGTGTGTGTGTTGTGTTAGAATACTCCTCGAGATTCATTCTTTATAGAAAGAAAATGCGTTTTATCATCGAAAGACCTATCTAAAATAACTCCTAAACAAACAAGTCTCCATTTTTCTCTATCTCTTTTTTTTTTATCTTCCTCTGCTTTCTTATAAGTATTATCCTTAACTCGTAAGCCTTACTACACCATACTCGACTTCCACCACGTAGTCTATGTTGAACGACTTACAAACCTTTTCTGTAGAAGTTTCTCTGCTTGACAGGAGCCACGAAAGTAAACCCCGCGAGGTCCTCCTGTACCAGTAATGGTGTTTAATAAAGTTGCCGCTGAAAACTTTCAAATGTAATTCCTTTAACTTTTACTTTCTCTTCTATTGCTGGTTTCTACTTGGATGGAGATACAGTCAACAATTTTATGCTTTGTAAAAAAGTTTCCAAAAAATATTAGTCCAACGTCCTCATTAACGCTGCCTCTGTTTCTTGTATCTCAAGATATACTGAACATTATTTCTGCCTTCTTCTAACGAGTACAGTAAACGGCTACCAGCCTTTGTAAACTTCCCAGGTGTTTCAGTTGGAAAAAAGGTGTTTGGAGATTTACTTAATAAATGTTAACTTTTAAAGTGGTGACGCTATTGAAATGTTTTATAATAAGGTGATTATCCGAATTCCAGGTCATATGAAGAGGTAAAAGAGGACGCAACGTTATTTTTGTTACTTCTAAAGTCTGCAAAGAATGGTACTACTGAAGTTAAACCACTTTATTTAACGATAAACGTGTCAGTTGCAGTGTTACATTTCGCACATTAAAGGAAATGTTCTCACACACTCTCAAACGAAATGATATTACAAGGAACACCACGGTGGCTGTGGAGGGAAAGCGGGTGGGGTGGACATGGAGAGGAAGATTGGGAGAAGGGGAGGGGAAGAGTGAGAACATAGGGGGGGGGGAGGGTGTAAAGGGGGGAGGAGAACGAGGAAGATGGTACAGAAAGTGTTCTGGTATTTTGACCGTCTCAGTCGATGTAAGAGCGGCAGTGAATCACTTTACAGTTACCACCTGTCGGGGTAAAGTGTTGCATGATGTTAAAATTCACACTACCTCTGACGCCTTCTTGTTGAATAATATATTATTACACATATAAATATAATGATGAACGCCACAATTTTGAAATACCCTGTACGTGCGCCCGCACACACACACACACACACACACCCCACACATTTTATATATATATATATATATATATATATATATATATATATATATATATATATATATATATATATATATATATATATATATATATATATATATATATATATATATATGGAATCATTTATCTTTAAATGTCTCAGGAATACACCTCTCGAATCATGAAACGTATTTCCAAAAGTATATACTAACATTATATGTAGGAATAATTGTGTACGACATTGTCTTATACATCTTTTAGCTTCGAAAATCTATCATATAGACATATATTATATATGTCGTAATGTGTTGACATATACATCGTGCTGCTACATTATCTCTCTCAACACCTTTAGCGACTTAGGTCACGGCTCCCCAACACAGCCCCGCCCAGGTGTGAGTGAGAGAAAAAGACTGACAGAAGAGAGAAAACATGCTACACGAAAATATTATTAGCTCTTACATTTGCACGTCATCATGAGGAAACCTTCCAGAAATACACACACACACACACACACACACACACACACCTGGTCAGTGGTCCAACCCCCATTATACTGGCTCCTGGAGGGTGATATGTTTCGCCAGTCAGCGTAAATTATTCCTCGCTCCACTACTCGTCTGGTGTACTAGTGGCTTTATCATGGCAACACACCAGCTGTAGTGAGAAAATTGATAAGCACTAAGACATGACTTTCACGCCCTGTTCTTAGATACAAGGTTGTAAAGATGAAGATAATAGTCCAATAAGGCTGTGTAAATATAACGTCACGTGACCAAGAAACACCATGTTCATATATACTTTCTTGAAATTAATCTTCAGTGGGGTGAGGATCCCCGAGTACATGATATTCGACAATAAAACAGAGATTTTTCTCCATGCTCAACAACAGGATATAAACACAACAATAACGGGATCACCATCGAAACCCGTGAGAGCCTTGGGAATGTACTGACCTCAGCTACTTGTCATCGTTTTCCCGTACCGGAGAAATAACAGCTTAGGTGACACAAGAGAGGTTCCAGGAAAGGCTTGATAATCACTAATATGTAGAGATGAAGGAAAAGTTTGAGGTACACAACACACCGATCATTAGAAGAAAAATCAACAACACCAGGCTTATGGGTGTGTAGCATCAAGCTTTCCGAAATATGAGTATTAAACTTGATTCCTCCTTTGGTGTTAATTTCTCTGCCATAATGATTGTTTTGTTATGATTTCCCAGACTGAAAATAAAAACGAGAAAACATTAATTTTTCTCTGTTGCTCGTCCAATGAGTCTCCCTATATTTATCTACGTCCACCAACTCCATGACCGATAGTCTTGACTGACTCAAGGACTGACCGAACTTTTGGAAGAAATTTCTTTCGAGCCTCGCTCTTGCTAACGCACTTCTAAACAACCAGTTGCCGATAACTTTTATTGATGCGAGATTAACTTTTTTATTCCTAAAATTTATTATTCACTCACCTCTCTTTACATAACATACTTTTTACAACATTCTCTGATCCCAGTAGCTTTCCTACAATCCCTCTCCCACTGGTTTCTTTTCTCTCCCTGTTCCCTCTTCCCTTCCAAAACGCTTTCCTCTCCCTAACTTCCTCTGAGCTCACATCCCTTCCCTGGTATACAGTGCCTCGTTTTTTTTCTTCGGCCGTTTTTGTCTCTGCTGTTGGCTATTTTGGGAGACTGTCATGTTTACAGTTTTTACCTTATAAAGCAAAAGTGAAATATTGCTTTGCGTCGGTTTCATTGGGATTATTTTTCAGGTTTTTTTTTAGTCTGCCCAGTTCATGTCCATTCTTCCACGGTGTATTGCCCCGAGGTGAGCAGGAGGGAGAACAATACCTGTTTGAGCGTAGTTTTTCAATTCTTCGTGACAGTAAACAAGCACTGATTTTTTTTTCTTTTGACATGTTAGATTATGATAATGCAAGCGCAAGGGCTATCTATCTATCTATATATATATATATATATATATATATATATATATATATATATATATATATATATATATATATATATATATATATATATATATATATATATATATATATATATATATATAAATAAATAAATAAATAAATAAATACAAAAAAAAAAAAAATAAGAGCACGCGTCTGTCTGTGAGTGAGTTCCAGAACAGAAGCACGCATATTACATGGGTCCCAAGGTTGCGCACCTTGGTATTACTGTTGACTATAATACCCCCCAGGTGGTCCGGGAAAGAACCATAAATCTTCTCTGACTAGGATATCGCCAAGGAGTACAGGAAGGGGAGACTGTGACAGTCAAGGTTGTACAATATACTGTGTACCTGACCCGAGCGAAGATTGTGAAACTGATGATTTCAAGAAATCCCTGGAAAATTTCAGTTATTTCATGTAATTACTGTTTTACTCAAGGACTTTACGAAATTACTCAAATATCTAGGAATTTCACGACATTACTGAAATGTTGTCATTATTTTAAACGATCTTTTTGAATGGCTTTAAACAATTTGTTGAGTCTACCACATTATTTATTCCGTACTTCCTAATACACGTACTGTATACATGAAACATCAATTGTTGACATAAGTCTGACTTGTCTCCTAGTGAGTTTACCTACAGTCTGTATAACACATACAACATTAAAGTGAATCACACGAGTACAAAGATAATGTTAAAGAGTTTTTTTATCGTTGCTTTGGTGGTGTTCTGGGTTGGTAGTCCTGCCTTGTGGACGTGTTCGAAAGCATTGATTTGAAGACAAAATAAACCTTTCTTTTGTCACTTGTTAACAATATATGACGATTTAATATTGTTGTTTTTCATCTCATTAAGTGTTTCGTTTTTGTTTTATTCAGTTAATAAACTGAGTTAAAAAAAATAACAAAATTGTCAATGTTTATTCACAACTGACTGACAATACAGCAGTGATCTGTATTCGTTATAATGAACTCATTCATATGGGATGGTAGACTTTATAATTAGAAGATTAGAGGTTTCTTATTTGCAAGGAATAATTTCAGTTCAAAAATAAAAAAAGGTATTTTGTAATTTAAAAAAGAGAGAAATACAAACAAAGTCTTCTTGCAGTAATGAGACAAGTTCATTCAGTCCCATGAAGCTCCGACACCTGCTTTGAGATGTTTTAGGAATGTGTCATGAACTGTGATGGTCAGTAACGTCACTCGTCAGTTCCGTTCCCACTGCTCTGGCGGTAATAACTGCCTCAGTGAAGTGTTATAAAGTGGGGGAATATAAAATCAACAAGTAAGTGGTGGTTAACACGGATAGTATTTGTTGAGGTTAATGTGTTAAATATGAGGATGTAGAGTGAGGATGTACAGTAGTTGTGGGCTAAACCCATAACAATCATCTGCTAAAACTATATAACATTACTTTATTCCCCTTGACTAAAAACTCTTACCACTCACTCTACTTGAAATCACAATAACGTTTTGTAAGGACTTATTTGGAGGAATGCATAGACATATTGTTATAGTTTAATGGGAAATAAGTAAATTTGTGGTTAGCGTGTTTACAATATGGCATCTCAGTCCACCCACTGGCAGTTAAAACATAAGGAAGGACGGTAATGGTGGAGACGGTTAGCATCAAAAGGACTTTATGGAATTACACCAAATTTTCAGATGTTGCTTGGATGATCCCGAGTAATGAAGTCGAAACAAAAATGCACAGAACCTATTAGAACCTGATCTAACCTTATCTAACCTTACCTAACTTCCTAACCTGTGGATTGTCGTTTCGATTTTTTTACCATCATCCAAACAACATCGCTAGAAAAAAAAACACGAATTCAATCCAATATAAATCGTAATAAACTGGCTCGATGAGATCGTTGTTCGTTTCTTGACATGTAAACAAAGACCGCGGATGCTTCCGTAAGATAGACGAGGTGAACCAAAACCTGGTCGTCACTGAAGATCTGACGACGCCATAATTATGGTAAATAATTTATGGTAAATTTATGATAGTTGCCAGGTTTCGATTTTCCATAAAAAATCGTTTCTTCTGTGGTTCTTGAAGTAATTCGAACGAATCTGACCTTCGTTTCTGGTGCTAACCTAACCTAACCTAACCTGGCTACGATCCTAAATTGACCTTATTTATTTCTTCTTCTACAAAGCACGTTGGGAGGTGAAATTACTGCCATATGATCATCTGTGGAAAAAATGACGTAATCAAACAACTTTTGGTATTAGCAATCTGTTCCAGTAATACATTTTTTTTACCTATCCTTCGATAAAAAATTACTTGTAAGTGGGTAGGGCATAAAAGAAGGGGGGAATAACGGAGTAAGAACTTGACAAAGTGTGGGCGAACTGACTTCAGGTGTGGGCGAACCGACTCCTAAGTGTGGGCGAATAAACTTTAAATGTGGGCTAATGGACTTGTGGGCGAATTGATTTGATGGAATTCCACAAAGTCCTTCTGGTGCTAACCGACTCTTCCACCATTACCATATAATCTAACCTAACTTAATTTAACTTATCCTAACCTATCCTAGCAATAGATAATGAACTAATTAAATCAACAATACTCTAACCCAGGGGTTCTCAACCAGGGGGGAATTCCCCCCAGGGGGGGAATTCAGGTTTTCAGGGTGGGGGGGGGGAACTGATTCGGGAGCAAGAGATATGTTCGATGAGAAATCAATCACAGAATTTTGGCCCTTGATGTGCGATTCCTACCCAAAAGTGGCAGAAAGAGCTATCCGTGCATTGCTTCTGTTTGTGTCGACATATCTTTGTGAGTCAGGCTTTTAAACTCTGTTGCAAATTAAAACGAAGCACCGTAGTAGATTAGAGATAGAAAATGACCTGCGTTGTGCCCTTTCAAGCACTCCTCCGCCTATCCCAGAATTGGCGAAAAAAAAACAATCACAGGTTTCTCATTGACTGTAATCTTCATCTGAATAAAATTAATTATAAATTTACAATATCCTGGTATTCTATTGAACTTTTTGTTTATTGCATTATGCTTCAGTTTGGTCTGTTAAGTAATTCATTATAAATAAAAAAAAAACTATTTTACTTTTATTCAAGTTTTATAAATCCATCAACATTTTCAATTGGCATTTAATTTGTAAAACTCCACTATAAAAATAATCCATGTAAAATTGTAAATGTATATGTACTAATATGGAAAAAAAAAGGATTTTCAGTATTATATGCATATTATTTGGAATGCACTTTTTGAGACAGACAATCTTGGAAAGGAGGGGGGGAATGACATTCTGACATATGGTGAAAGGGGTGCATGGGGCAAACAAGGTTGAGAACCACTGCTCTAACCTAACCTAACCTAACCAAACCACGTTGACCCAACATAGGGCCTTGTATTATTTGAATTTAGTGTTAGATTTTGTTATTTTCTTTGGTAAAGTTGTAGGAGGCTCCAGCTTAGTAAAATGAATTTTCATGTGAAACTTTGCAGAACAATCTAGTTATAATTTTTATTGGTTTCGCAGATAAACTACCTGTTTCCGACTAATTATACGTTGAAGACAACCCCCTACCATAAAAAAAATGCAAATTATTTGTAGGAATTGCAGTATTTTTATTTAGTTTTCCATAGTTTTCACTATAAATAACGGGCTTAGAAACTTCAGAGGAACCAAACTATCCAAACTTTCCCCTACTAAAACTATATACATGAATGCTGTAAAAATTTGGTTGCTGGTAAACGTTTTTGTCTAAAGAAACAAATTGTTCTTTTTTTATATAAATAATGAACATATGGTTGCCACTCTGTAGTGGCGACCACATGTTAATTATTTATATAAAAAAAATGGAACAAAAAGAACGAAATTTGCCATTCCTGTGACTAATTTACAGGTTTTCTCAATCTTGAGGAGAAGTAGTCTTGAAAAGGTACAGTAACTTGTCAGAATATTTGTAGTTTGTGTGAAACTCGTGGTTAATATTACATAACAACAAAAGGCTCACATTAGTATATTAAAGCCTAATATCCTATAATGGTAACTGAAACCTGGCAGCGGGCTGGACTCAGAGGAGAAATGTGGGTTAAAAGGATCTAGGAGTATTTGGAATGAACCGTTCTAGAGAAAATGTCATAGAAAATATTCCTAATTAAAAGAAAAAAAGAATCACAACAATGGGATATTGTCAGTGGGGGTTGGTCAATCAGTTATTCTTTGGGGTTCTGACCATTATGATTTCTTGTACTTAGCTATTTTTAATTATATCAAGGAACTGTAGTGATCTTTTTTGAGGGTTGAAAGTATCCACCTTGTGTTACAGTTATATAATTTGGTTTAAATATCAATAAATTTGCATATAATTAGAGAAATAAGAGCAGAATTTTGTCCTCATTCATGAATATTGTTTCAGGCAGGAGGGTCCCTGGCTTAGAACATGATTGGTGATTCAAAGGCTTCCTCTACCACCAGGGCAAGGTAATCACTATTTCTGCTCTTATTATGACACAACAGACAGGTATCTTTATTATTTTTTGTGTTAAATAAAACATTGTTAGTGCCATGGTTGTTCTTGTTAGGGTTTTTTCCTGTTAGATGAAGATTAAAAATGATGGTAAAGGTTAAGGAGAGGGTCGCCACCTTATTTAATGGTTGCCTCCCGTGTAACGAGGATGGCTGGCCCACAGGCCACCTACAGTAGGTGTGAAATTGTTTAAGGTGTAGAAGCTGTCGCCAACACAACAACCACACCCTGAGTTAACAAACTGCATGGCCCAGTGTCAAGGAATAGTCCGAGGAAACCAGACAACTCCACTGGCGGAATACGATCCACAAATTCATTAACATCTAGGTTCCCAATTACTGCTGGGTAGACAGAGGCAAATGGCGAAAAGAACCTGGATCCGCTCACTTGTGAGTTGAGCATGCTGACTATTGCACCACAGGTCACCACTGACCTTATTTACACACACACACACACATACACACACACATTGCAATACATAGATACTTATCTAATAGGAGAGAAAGAAAACCGTAGGATTTTCAAATATATCAGGTTTTCCTGCAGAACTTCATGATATTGTCATAAGAACTCCCTCAGGAAGGCTGAAGGTCTAAACTATAAATGATGACAGACAACGCGAACTAAGCAAACCAAACTTAATGATCTTAAATATCTAATGATTTAGTTAGGTTTGGGTGATTTCTGTCAATAATCGTCTCAGCCCCATAAACTGTTGCCGTTGGTAAGACTGTTTCTAAAAGTACAATAATTCTATACCTCCTAATAAGCATTTTTAGTTTAAAACAAACATCCTCGAGATCCTTCCAATATATAATGCAGTATAAGTGGCGACTTTCTCCTTAACCTTTACGATATTATTTTTGTGTGTAGAACGAAAGCGGGATGGAAGGCTAATCTGATCTTTTTTTCCAGGAAGGTGAAAATTAACAGCTCTTCGAGGGACCATAACACACCATAATACATCACACTTCAGGTATGTCCAAGTCAGTTATATATATCGTTTACAGTTGGGGTCGTAAAAATAGGCAAGATACAAATTCACGCTCTTAAATTCACGGATAACTGTGTTACTACCTCTGTTTTAAATTTCGTGGGCAAATGTTCATAATTCGCGGCCGAGTACTGGCTGCCGCAGTGTTTATTTGCACAGGAAACCAAAAAGTTGTAGAAATGTTATTTCAATGCTCTAATGTGACTTAAAATAAAGAAAATATAATATTGATATTTCAATACTCTAATCTGACTTAGAAATGAAGAAAATATAACATAAACCTATAAAATAAGAACAAAATGGAGAGTGGCAAGTGGAATTCTGTGTGGGAGAAGTAGGTGTAGGGTGGGGTGGGTGGTTGGCTGGACTAACCGAATTTCTCCACCCCGTGAACCTTTTATAATGTCAGTATGCAAGGTTACCAAAATTCCCATATTATTTGGGTTCATTTGGTGCCAGGTTGCCAAAACATTATCATAAAATATAAATTTTCCTGAAAACGAATTCCCACCCTTAAACCCAGATGAGTTAGTTTGTCGTATTAGATTCCTGGTACTTTGTTTATATAGGACAGGTGAACAGCTGACCAGCCAGTAAGTCCTGGCACCTGTATTTCTCCATGTTTGTGTATTTGTGTCACCCAGAGGATGATTATGATAAGGGAAGGATCTGTTGATGTAATATTAAAGTACATTTCGTGCAAATACCTGTGTTAATTTATTTCGAACAGTTAATGCAAATTTTTTTGGCCTCTAGAACCTAAAAAAAATATTTCCATTTAAATTAATTAAACAATAATTTGCGAAATTATAATTCACGATGACTTCTGGTACTTAACCCAAGTGTTCTTACGACTCCACTGTATTAATTTTTTTGTATTTAATCAGGAGTCTTACGTCTCTGCTAACTGAGTAAGTTACCGTTACCTCCCATGTTGAAGATCAAGATCATGATTGCTTTATAAAGTCATCCAGGAAATATTTTTGATCCAGTGATTTTCTAGATAGTGACTTGCGTATATTATTAACTCAATCAATTTCGGGAATTTAGAATTATTTTACGCTATCACATGATCTTTTAAGTCATTTTCCAATCCAGTATCGTGCTTCCTCTTAGAACTAACATGTTTTCCAGTGTTTCTGCAGATTACCAAAGATTGGATCTATATTGAATCCGAATATGCAAAAGCCATTTTTCCTTTTACTTTTTGCAATATGGGATTGACTCGGGATTCAATCTGATCTTGGGGATTCTTAGTTATCGGGTTCTACTTTGAAGAAATCTTTTCAGTTTGTTATGAACTTCTCTCATGGGCTGGTTGTTATTTGAAGGAAACACAATATACCTACTTGAATATCGTGTTTTGCTTTTCAAATAAAATACTTCATTATAAAATATGGTGCTCCCTGGCAGTCATGAATTATTCCCCAAGGCTGTTCAGAAAATTTAGATTGATTTTTTTTTCCAAGTAAATTACTGCATCCTCTTGACCTGTCGATTTTGTTTTCCGCCTTTGAATAGAAAACATACAAACTTACTGTTTGAAAATTATAGTTATCGCCCAGGATGTTTACATTAATGACGTTTCTGGGTAGACAAAGTCTCTTGAAGTTTTTGGATAGGTCGTTGGTTCACCCTGGGGGCGCCTATAGTTCACCCAGCTGTGATTGATTACGTAACTTTACAGTTGGGCAAAGTGAAGATGGTTCAGTATAGTGTTGGCCAAACTGCCCCTCAGTGTACCTAAACCAGGGTTAGTTATGACTATGCTGTATATCTACCACCCGTAACTGTCCTTTTGTCCTAAGGGATTAATTTTCATAGACATCAGCGTCGAGATGGCAAGTATGATGTGTTTCTGCTCAGTCATTTTCTACACATTTTCTATGATGACTTTTTGAAGATAAATTAAGTATAAGCTTATATCTGCATTTATGCGAAAATGTTATACAAGGATATTAGAAAGGTAATATATCTTTGTCTCCGTGACCTATGTTTACTGTTAATAGTACTGAAAGGCACACATCCAGAACTGGTACAATCTTCATCAACTAGCAGATAGTTGAAAACATTCACACACTAGCTACAATTCTCCTGCAAAACGTGCAACTGTGGGGTTACGATTATACTCTCCAAGCCTCTGGCTTTCCACAACCTGGACAACGTACAAGGGTACTGACTTTCCATGGTAAGGCTGGATGAGTGAATGTCTTGCACAGCAAGTTGGATGGTGTCCTCGTTCGATCCCAGCATGGTTGTTGATCCGTTCCTCAAAAGCCGACGTTAACGCAATATCCTTCGGGCTACAGCTAGCAAGGGAAATTGTATTTCACTTAAAGCCCCCATAGAACATAATGTTTTCGGTGATCAGGGGAGCTCGCTGAGCCCAATACCTGGCGTAGCAGTGTCACAGCGTTTTTTCTCTTTAATTTCAACTAATTATTACACTGTGGCTGGTCGACAATTAATTTTATTTGCCAAGTTAGGTACAGAGTGACATATTAAAATTGTCATTAGCGTATTTTAATTTTTATTTAAGAGCTAGTGACTGGGCATTAGTCCTGCTAGCTGTGCATGTGACGTCACGGCCTGTCGTGGGAACAGGGAGAAAATCTCGCAGTACCAGGCACTGTCCACCAGCCCTCTATTTATACAGCTCGCTCATAATGAAGTCAACCGCACTTAGGTGTTTGACTCTCCTCCCTATCAAAATCTACATTAATTTAAGTTTCACGACCTTGTACAGTACCTAAGTCTTACTGATATATTGGATATGGAATTGGTATAAAAAAGGACATTATATTCGGAGATTGTTACTGCACGTATCTGTGTGAGGTTTACACAGGACTCAAGGTGCTTGGTCTGGACCACCCATATACCTCCTAACTTACAGTATCTGAGAATTACTCTCCCTAACCCTAGCTAATTCTACGCTTAGTATTACGTGAATAAGTTCTCAACACTATTTTTAAAGAAATCTATTAATTCTCTTCTTTTCGAATCAATGAACTTTGTTATGAGGGCAAAATCCAAATGTTATAATACCTAACCTAGCCAATATTAAGCATTATATGGCTATCTGGCAGAAATAATGGATTCTTATAGTATAGATGTATTTAAGGTAATATATGAAACATGGTAAAATAAACTCGTTCACAAGGGATGTTTTAACACTACAATAATGATTTATTAGATAGCCTGTTAAGTGATGTTTAAATACATAAAACAGTGTCCTTTTTACTTTTCTATTTCAAGTGATCACAAAGGATGCCTTAACATGTAAAAAAATTAACTAAGATTTATTTTATATTTTTTGTCAGTTCCGCATATCTCTAGATATCTCTGAGTTCTTGGGCAAGACATAAATTATATGTTAGCCTCAACAGATTGTTTGAAGTCATTTTAGAAGGATTGTGTAAAAAATATTGAAAATATTTCGGTAATTTTGTGAAGTTTCTAAATATTTAATAATTTCGTGAAATCACTGAGTGAAACAGAAATTGCATGACACTGAAATTTCCAGGGATTTTCAGACCATTTGTAGTTTCTTTGGTTTCTGGTGCAAGAAATTACATGTACTGTTGATTTTTGTTGCTTATTTTATCATACATGAAGTATTATCGAGTTTTTGCTTGTAGCTTAAAAAAAAAAATACCACGGCTCTGACGAACTAATGTAGAGTACATTTATCTATTGTTCAACCTAAAATAAATATAATGCGGAAGGCAGAGGGAGTAAGAATTTGCGACATCCCAGAGTGGTCCAAGTGGCTAAATATTGCATTAGGGGGGAAAGGGGTGATATTACTTACGCAGCACCAGCAGGACGCAGCCACAACTCTCCACTGGCTGCTGTGTTGTCTTCACCTATCATCCTCGCCTGTCTCTGCTTTCTCTTGTGTTCATGCCCTAAAGCTCGACATGATTTCTCTCGAGTATGTTCCCTAACTCCCTGTTGATTTCTCTTGAGTATATCTCGCAGTCCGGTCGCCTCCTATGAATCATACCTACTCCACACCATCTCTCTCTCCTTCTCAGGGTACGTTCTTCTATCTCAGTTTTTTTGTTTGTACCTCATTGGTGTGGCTGTTACTGTTACACCATCACTACATCATACTCTAAGACTCAGAATGACGTACGTGTGGTGTGGTGTGGTGTAGTGTGGTGTGGTGTGGTATGGTATGGTATGGTGTGGCGGGCTTGCGTGCGTGTGTGACTCAGAGATACAATGGATTGTGAGTCAGGACGTTAAAACATAAAAATAAAAACATCTATGATAAATTTAAACTCCATTTTCCATAAGAACTGAAGGAACTATGGTATGCATGCCTAGCATGTTTGCTTACCAACGCAACCCACCAGAACTTAATATTTATTTTGGGCAAATCAAATTAATCGAAGATCAAGGTTTTGTATCTTTGATAAACGCCCCATCAAACGTGAATCGATACCTCATTGGAGTGCCATTTAAGCGTCTAGAAATGTGTTGTAATAGTCCCTGAATATAATATAATAGCTTCTAATGAACGATGAATTTTCACTTAGTTTCTGTACTCTTCCTTTTATTTGTATATCTCTTGCCTACACCGTTCTCCCTACATTTCCTTCTCCTTTTCTTTCGTCCTACCTCTCCTTACACTAATTGTTTCTCCCTGATCTCACTGCCCCTTCCTACTCCTACTGCCTATGCATCTCCCTACTCTCATTGCCTCTTCCTCTCACGGCGTCTCCCTATTCTAACTGCTTCTCCCGATTCTCACTGCCCCTCTCTGTTGTCTGTGCCTCTCCCTTCTTTCATTGCCTCTTTCCTCTCTCGCTGCTTCTCCCTGCTCCCACTGCCTATCCTTACTCTTTCTATCTCCCCCTGTTCTTGCTGCCTCTCTCTGTACTCTCCCTACCTCTCCCTGCTCTCGCTGCTTCTCTCTACTCTCCCTACTCATAATGTTCCTCCCTATTTTCTCTACACATACTGCCTCTCCCTACCTCCCTCTGTTTTCGTTACCCCTCTCTACTCCCCCTATCTCCCCCAGCTTTCACTGCCTCTCCCTACCTCTCCCCCTACTCTCAATACCTCTCCCTACTCTCACTGCCTCTCCCTGCTTTCACTACCTCTCCCTACTCGTACTGTTCTCCCCTGAGTGTACCCTGACATGGTATTTTTCCCCGCTGTTTTCCCTGCGATAAACTGGTAGAGTTCTATTTCTATTGTTTTCTCTCTGATATATGAAGCTCGACCCTCTTTCTTTTTCTTTATTATTTTGTGTTTTTTCGATTCAAATATATTAAGGTATAAACTGATGTTGGGTTTATACTTTTATCTCACGGGTTATCTATATGAAAAAAAATCGTTCAATTTTTCTTGAGTATAACTGAGACTATTCCATCCCAATTAAACTAGACTACATTAACAAGCAGGATTCAGATAGTCTCTCGTCTCTGCTCGGGTCTGGCAGGGTGTTCTTAAAGTAGAATATAGTCTTAAATGTTTACTTTTTATAAAAGTAAGTATGTATGTTTTCTCGGGAGTAGATTACGTTGATACGAGGTCGGAGAGAGAGAGAGAGAGAGGGGATGGATTTGGGACGGTTGTACATACAGTATTGAGACTCGGCAATAGATAAAGGGGGAAATAGCTAATTGATTAACAATAATATAAACAGAGTGACGTCCCAGAGTGGCCCAAGTGGGGTGAATATTACATTATGTTGGTGAGGGGAGAAAACTGCTCGCTACCTCCTCACCTTGATAACACAGCCATGACCCTTCACTGGCTGCTGTGTTGTCCCTACCTGTCATTCTCACCTCGGTATGTGCTTTCTTTTAGGTATATTTCTTAAAGCTCGGCGGATATACTCCCTGTGGGTATTGCTGATTTCTCTTGGGTGTATCTCTCCCTTAAGCTGTCATTTTATATCGATTCGTCTTTCCTTTCGTTGTGTCAGTGTCCGTCCTTCTCCGCTTGTGTCTTGTTTTTTTTGTTTATCTCTCTCCTCTCTCCCTTGCTCTCGACACTGGTCTCACACACACACACACACACACACACACACACACACTCTCTCTCTCTCTCTCTCTCTCTCTCTCTCTCTCTCTCTCTCTCTCTCTCTCTTGAATAATTGGTGTGGTTAGTAAGGCTTCACCTCTAAGTGTAAAGCAACACACAAATGTCAAGTATCCGACCTGAGTATCTTGTATTCTTGTGTTTACATAACTATATACACGTGTTTACTTTTTACCTCAGGTGTGTTTCATCATTTTCTCTCTCTTGTGAGTTTGTGCAAGTGGTGGTGGTGGTGGTGAGGGTATTTGTGGATGTGAGGGTGTATGTGGGTGTGTATGTGTATGTGGGTGTGTATGTGTATGTGGGTGTGAGTGTGTATGTGGGAGTGTATGTGTATGTGAGGGTGTATGTGGGTGTGAGTGTGTATGTGGGTGTGTATGTGGGTGTGTATGTGTATGTGTACGTGGGTGTGTATGTGGTGTGGGTGTTTATGTAGGCGGTGTATGTGGGTGTGTGTGTGTGTGTGTGTGTGTGTGTGTGTGTGTGTGTGTGTGTGTGGTGTGTATGTGTGTGGTGTGTATGTGTGTGTATGTGTGTGTGGGTGTGTATGTGGGTGTGTATGTGTATGTGGGTGTGTATGTGGGTGTGTATGTGTGGTGTGTTGTGTATGTGGGTGTGTGTGGGTGTGTATGTGGTGTGTATGTGTATGTGTGTGTATGTGTATGTGTGTGTGTATGTGGGTGTGTATGTGGTGTGTATGTGGGTGTGTATGCGTGTGTGTATGTGTATGCGGGTGTGTATGTGGTATATGTGTATGTGGGTTTGTATGTGTATGTGGGTGTGTATGTGTATGTGGGTGTGTATGGGGTGTGTATGTGGGTGTGTATGTGGGTGAGTGTGTGTGTGAGTGTGTATGTGGGTGTGTATGTGTATGTGAGTGTGTATGTATGTGGGTGTGTATGTGGTGGGTGTGTATGTGTATGTGGGTGTGTATGTGTGTGTGGGTGTGTATGTGTGTGTGTGGGTGTGTATGTGGGGTGTGGTGTGTGTGTTGGTGTGTTGTGGGTGTGTATGTGTATGTGGGTGTGTATGTGAGTGTGTATGTGGGTGTGAGTTGTATGTGGGTGTGTATGTGGGTGTGTTTGTGGGTGTGTATGTGGGTGTGAGTGTGTATGTGGGTGTGTATGTGGGTGTGTGTGTGGGTGTGTGTGTGTGAGTGTGTATGTGGGTGTGTATGTATGTGGGTGTGTATGTATGTGGGTGTGTATGTGGGTGTGTATGTGTATGTGGGTGTGTATGTGTATGTGGGTGTGTATGTGTATGTGGGTGTGTATGTGTGTGTGTGGTGTGTGTGTAGGTGTGAGTGTGTGTGTCGGTGTGTATGTGGGTGTGTATGTATGTGGGTGTGTGTGGGTGTGTATGTGGGTGTGAGTTTGTATGTGGGTGTGTATGTGGGTGTGTTTGTGGGTGTGTATGTGGGTGTGAGTGTGTATGTGGGTGTGTGTGGTGTGTGTGTGGGTGCAGTGTGTATATGGGTGTGTATGTGTATGTGGGTGTGTGTGTGTGTGTGTATGTAGGTGTGAGTGTGTGTGTGTGTGTGTATGTGGGTGTGTGTGTATGTGTGTGTGGGTGTGTATGTGGGTGTGGTGTGTATGTGGGTGTGTATGTGTGTGTGTGTGTGTGGGTGTGTATGTGGGTGTGGTGTGTGTGTATGTGGGTGTGTATGTGGGTGTGTATGTGGGTGTGGTATGTGGGTGTGAGTGTGTATGTGGGTGTGAGTGTGTATGTGGGTGTGTATGTGGGTGTGTATGTGTATGTGTACGTGGGTGTGTATGTGGTGTGGGTGTTTATGTAGGCGGGTATGTGGGTGTGGCGACTGGTGGTGTAATGGTCAGCATGCTCGCCTCGCAAGCGAGTGGACTCGGGTTCGATTCCCGGGCAGGGTGAAGCTGTGGGCAAGTTTCTTTACGCCATTTGCCTCTGTCTACCCTGCAGCAATTGGAAACCTTGATGTTAATCGATTTGCGGATCGTGTTCCGGGGTAATGGTTAGCCAGTGCAGTTGGCGAGTTGGCCGATCTTCTCGGACTATTCCTTGACACGGGGTCAGGCAACTCGTTAACTCAGGGTGTGGTTGTTAATTTGGCGACAACTTCTACGCCTTAAACGTATTCACGCCTAGGTGGCCCTAGGGCCGGCCGTCCTCGATTTCGAGGAGCATACATTTATGTATGTGGGTGTGGTTCTGTATGTGAATGTGTAGGTGGGTGAATGTGTAGGGGTTGGAAATTTGATGACCGTGTTTTAGGGTAAAGGATTGTAACATGACATCCAGGGAGTTGGTTCTCAAGGGTATAGCTTCCCTTGACGCCCTAACATGTGTCTACCTGGGGAGATGACGGGCGTGTGCAGCTTGGATGGTTAATTATAGGTGGGAGTGTTGGTGGATTGGGTTGGTTTGGTTGTAATAATTCGGTGTGTATGTGGGTGTGTATGTGAATGTGTGTGTGTGTGTGTGTGTGTGTGTGTGTGTGTGTGTGTGTGTGTGTGTGTGTGTGTGTGTGTGTGTGTGTGTTGGGGTGTGAGTGTGCGTGCTAGTGTGTTTGTGGGTGTGTATGTGGGTGTGTGTTCTCTTGTGCTGTCAAAACATATTTACTTTTGTTTTTCGTTTGTGCAATTTATGTGTAATTTCTTTTGTATCCTTTTTTGCCTGTTTATTCATTTGTTTGTCTCTCTCTCTTCCTATATTTTTGTCATCTTCAATCACTTTCTCTCTCCATTCCTACTTAACTCAACCATCTGATTGATCAACCAACCATCCAAACAACCAATCAACACATCGACCTAAGGCTAACTGAGCAACCAATCAAATTTCCAATCAAACGCCCAACTCATAACTAACAAACCGAATTATTACAACTAACCCAACCCAACCCAACCCACCAATCTACCAACCCACCAACACTCCCACCTATAATTAACCATCCAAGCTGCACACGCCCGTCATCTCCCCAGGTAGACACATGTTAGGACGTCAAGGGAAGCTGTACCCTTGAGAACCAACTTCCTGGCTGTCATGTTACAATCCTTTACCCTAAAACACGGTCATCAAATTTCCAGCCCCTACCTGAGCTATTAGTCCCTTGGTCGTGTTTCACTTACCCAGCCAAAAGGGGAGGCAGGGCAATATTTTCGTTACTTTGGTGGGTTTCACTATGACATTCATTCTGAGTATAGGTAGCTCGACCCACTTTGGTTTCTTTTGATGTGTGTCACTATGCTCGACGAAAAGTAACAATTACTGTAGTGCTATCCCCCCCCCTTCCCCCTCCCCCCCCCTTCCCTTCCTTCATCCCTCTCTGTCCTTCTTTTTAGTTAGTCACAGGAAACTTTGCTAAAGGGAGGAAGGAAGCATTACCCCTCTGATGTATCGTACCAAGTCAGCAAAGGGAGAGACAAAATTAACTTTTTATTTATTTTTTTATTTTTATGACCTTTTTTCTATCTTAACCAAAGGAAAGTAAACGAGAACATTCCCACTTTAGAGAGAGTTTGGGCCAAGGATGAATGTTTTTTCTTCTCATTCTTTGGCCTAATGAAAGTGAAAATGAAGAAACACAAAGGTTACGACGTATAAGAAGGGGAACTGAAATATAAATGAGTAGACATATATGCATCAGTGGGTGTAGGGTATAGTGTGTTTATTTTCTATTGCCTTTTGTATTTATTTACTCTAATTTTGTGTTTCTGATTCTGTTATTGTATGTGTCTATTGTTTGTTTTTCTTTAATTTTCATTTGTGTTTTCTTTTCCCTCTTATTTTCACTTTCTCTCCTTCGTCTATCTTTAACACATCTTTTTCTCTTTTTCTCCCTCATATCTCAAATTCCTCTCTCTCTCTCTCTCTCTCTCTCTCTCTCTCTCTCTCTCTCTCTCTCTCCTCATCATCATCATCCACCACACACTACAGTCGCAATGTATCATCCTCCCACCCACCCTCTTGGTCATCCATCACCACCTCAGTTGCACCGTGTTAAGGCGCCCCGAGAACGTTGCCAGTTATTACATCGCGATCTTGGTATTCAGTAAAGCACTTCTTTCCTCCCTCGTCTCAGGATCCTGGACTGGGTGAAATTTATATTCTTTAACCATTGTTTTTTTGCCGTGGAGAGAGAAATGAAGGAGAAAAATTAACCTAATGTTTATAGTGCTTATTTGACTTAGGTTAGGTTAGGTTGACTAAGCCTTTCGGTTAAGTTCACTTTGATTAAGTGAGGTTGAATTAGGTTATTTCAAGTGAATATTTCCAAATTATTATCTCGGTAAAAACAGATTATTTCCAGCTTCAGATTCCCAGTCCTTTAAACTCCTTCACCTCCTTACTCGCATCTTCATACAGATGGTAAAGAGCTTTCAATAGCGGGGGATTAAGAGGAAGAACCCATAGATGCCAGAGGCACCATGTCTCGGGGATATATAGTCTTCAATACACACTCATTAACGACACAGTTACAGCAGCTTTTTCTGGACATCACGTCGAGGCATCGTTCCCCTCCCTAATGTTATTTTTCTCACTCTTAACTCTGTGGCCTAAATCCCTCACCTGAGGCAGGGTCCCTTTGATGTGATACACTAAGCCAGCTGAAGGGGAGTTAACGCGGCTGCCTTTGGGTGAGTCCTTGGGCGGATTTGTTTTCTTTTGACGTATGAAGCATAACAACAGAGCAAAGAATGAAAGAGTTTAGAAATGACAGCTATTTATACTATATCTTACTTGAATGGGTGTCCACTGTTCATCATTTCGTCGAAAACCATGAAAGAGACAACTAAGTAATGGACCTGTCGGGGAGAGCAAACGTGGAAAAAAGTTGCAGGTACACTTAGGGAGAGAAGTGAAAGTAGGGAAAGCAGAGGCAAAGCAGGAAGACGGAACCATTTAGTATAGGACAAGAGCAGTAATGAGAGTAGGGAAAGGAATGACACAGAGTGGTTAGAGGATGGAGAGAGTTTATAGGGAAAGCATTACGAGTAGGTAGAAAACCAAGGCTGACCTGGTGATTGTAGAAAGCGCATCTTACTTTAGTAGATATTTAACTGAGACACTAACCAATCGACCATCCAAAAGGAAGAACTGTGACAGAACGGAGAGCGTAGAGAGCAGTAACATTAGGGAGAGTAGTAGAGGAGTGAGAGTAAAGAAAGAAGTTCCAATATTAGTGTCGGGAGAATCAGGGAGAATAAAATAATTAGAGAAGTGAATTATTAGAATCATATCTACACTGGGAATCTAATATGGTAAAGTTAGTCTGATAATGATATCGAAAACTTTTCATACATGAACAAATAACGACCGATCAGAGAACAGTACGAACTGACTATCGTAGGCAACACACTCGTCGTACTGAAGGGATGATAAAGCAGGAAAAGCAAACGAAAACAAAAGAAAGTTGTGGCGAAGGACTAAGGAAAGCTCTGAGAGCAATAAAGTAGGCTAGGAGGAGGGGAAGGATTCGTATGAGATAGCCAGAGCGAGAGATACGAGTATGCTCAAGAGAAATCAGCGAGGGGTTAGGGGGACATACCCGGGAGAAATCAGTCATGCTTGAAGGGATGCATGCGAGAGAAAGCAGATACAGATTCGAGGATGACAAGCGGAGACAACACAGCCTTAGGCTGCCAGTTGGGTGGGTCGAGGCTGTATTGTGATGCTGGGTAGGGAGAGACGCCCCTCACTATCTTATTTCTAATGTTTACCTAATTGGAACACTCTGAGATGTCACCAGCTCTCATTTATTTATTATCCATATATTTCTATCACTTACATACACTTTGAAAATACTTCCAAGTTCTCGTTTCCTCTCTTCCCTTGTCTCTCTCTCATCCCCTTTATTATTTTTTTCTTTCCTCTCTTTTTCTCTTGCTGCCTCCACGTGTAAAGGTATAACATAATTCTTAAACAAAACAATCTATCTCGTTACACTCAAATTTCAGTGACAAATTATGGTCCAAATTATGAAAAAATGAATACCATGTTACACCAGAACAGAAGTTTTATCCTGTTCTTTCCTGTTATGTCTTGTTATATGATATTAAGTCCTGTTCTATCCTGTTATGTCTTGTTATATGATGTTAAGTCCTGTTCTATACAATTATTTTGTGCTTATCTTCATATATCCTGTAATGAGAACAGCTAGTCGAGTAGTGAGAGGAGGGAGAGTAATGATAGGAGGAAGAGTAGTGGGAGTAGTGAGATGAGGGGGAGTAGTGAGAGGAGTGGGAGGAGGAAGACTAGTGAGAGGAGGAAGACTAGTGAGAGGAGGGAGAGTAATGATAGGAGGAAGAGTAGTGGGAGGAGGGAGAGTAGTGAGAGGAGGGGGAGCAGTGAGAGGAAAGGGAGAAAGAGAGGAGGGAAAGTAATGATAGGAGGAAGAGTAGGAGAGAGGAGGGGGAGAAAAGGAGAGGAGGGGAGGAGAGGAGGGAGAGGGAGGGGAGGGAGGAGAGAGGAGGGAGGAGGAGGGGGAGTAGTGAGAGGAGGGGGAGTAGTGAGAGGAGGGGGAGTAGTGAGAGGAGTGGGAGGAGGGAGAGTAGTGAGAGGAGGAAGACTAGTGAGAGGAGGAAGACTAGTGAGAGGAGGGAGAGTAGTGAGAGGAAAGGGAGTAGTGAGAGGAGGGTGAGTAATGAGAGGAGGGAGAACTATGAAAAAAAACAGGTTAAGATGATCCGGTGAGAGCAAAAATACCGATCATCTGTAATTATTAAATTTACAATAGAAACCAAAACTAATCAAATTGAAAGTAAATCAATCAAAGTAGAGTACCTGAAACCCACTGGAGAGAAGGCAATATATCGAGTGAAAAAAACAAGAGAGAAAGAATGTGGTGAAAGAGCAGGACTTTCACTGATACCCGGACTGTAGGCTTGCATGGGGGTAAGAATTCGCAAGAGACGGCCGGGGTGTGAGATATACCCAAGAGAAATCAACTAGGGGTTAAGGGACATACCCGAGAGAAATCATACTGAGCTTTAGTGGATAAAAACACAAGAGAAACCAGGTGCAGAGGCAAGGTTGACGAGTACAGAATAACACCTGTCTGTAGTGGATCTAAGTTTGGGCTGTGTCGTGTTGGGTAGAGAAACACCTGCCACTCTGCCTTATTAAATATTTAGGCATCTGGACCGCTCGTTAATGTCACCAGATGGTAATTTAGTATTTAGTCAACGAGAACTCTCTTACCTGTTGCATAAATATGTATGTTAAACACACCTCAACCATTCACCTTCACTGCCCACTACGTATATTCTCTGATAATTTTCTCTTATCACTCTTGTCTTCTGAAAGTCATGAAGAATAATATATATTGAAGGCAATAACACAACAGGGTACAAAACCGTGTGAGTATAAGAACCTTACAGAAAGCCGCTGTTGGGGATACCGGGAGCTTTGTGTGAGTCTTAAAGATGATGTTGGATTTTACATGATCTCGACTCAGACCATTCCATTTATAAGGAATATACAGTATACAGTATTGTATAAAAGCGAAAAAGGGTCCATGACCTTTCTTCTTCTGAGGCAGAGATCCGTCTAGCGTCGGAAATGACATGAGATAAAACGCAATAGTTCTTATAGAAAAATAAAATCTGAACACCATTGTCAAAAATAAATCATAGGTAACTGTAAAATATTTTAACATTAGTATAGAGAAAAATACGGCAAATTTGAGTACGAATATGCCATATAATTATTATTATTATTTATTCTAGCCGATTATTGGATTCCAGTATACAATCAGAATCGAGAAGTATTGAGAAGCGATTTCCAAAACCTCGAAGTTGCTTTAGATCTTCACATATCAGAGACAAGAACGTTATATCGTCTGCGACATTTTCTTCCCAAAATCCCCCCTCCCCCCCAAAAAAAAAGTAACATTAAAACACTGATACACACATACACCAGATAAAACAAAAGTGACGAATTATGAACAGGATATTCTAGGGAACCAAATATGACACTACCACGTCAGCGTACACTCAAGGGAGAATATCAAGAGCAGTGAAAGCAGGGAGAGTAGGGAATGCAGTGAAAGCATGGATATCAGTAAGAGAAGGATATGCAGTGAAAGCAGGGAGAGAAATAAGACCAGGAAATGTACTGAAAGCAGGGAGAGGACGCATATGCAAGCAGATTGGCAAAGAGAACGGCACCAATAAAATGCCCAAATCTCTCTCTTGACAATAGACGATGGAAAACGAAAACTGATAGACACACAATACGCTGGAAGGGACATTGTTCAGGAGGGGACATTGTTCAGGAGGGGACATTGTTCAGGAGGGGACATTGTTCAGGAAGGGACATTGTTCAGGAGGGGACATTGTTCAGGAAATAACACTGTTTAGGAGGGGACATTGTTCAGGAAGGGACATTGATCATTACGGAACATTGTTCAGGAAGGGACCTTGTTCAGGAAGGGACATTGTTCAGGAAGGGGCATTATTCAGGAAAAGACACTGTTTAGGAGGGGACATTGTTTAGGAAGTGACTGTGTTCAGGAAGGGACATTGTTCAGGAAGAAACATTGTTCAGGAGGGGACATTGTTCAGGAGGGGACACTACTCGGTTTCCATGTGATCGATGGATAAAATCACAAGAAAAATGTCAATGGAGGAAAGGTTGAAGGTAAGGAGAAAAGGAAGGAGGGAGGGAGGGAGGGAAAGATGAAAGGGGGGAGGGTTGGAGGCAAGGCGGAAAGGATGGAGGATAGAGAAAGAGAGGGAAAGTGGAATGGAGGCAAGGAGGAGAGAGGGTGGGGGAGGAGAAATGTAAAGAGAGAGGGAAGGGGGGAAGGGAGAAAATATAGCAGTGTTTCTCTTCATAATGTGGGAGAGACAAAAATGTTCGTCGGATGGGTGAGACCTGACTGGCCGTAGAGGAGGAGAGTGAGTTTTGTACACACTGGAGTTTTCCTCGGTATGTGTGAAAGACTGGAGATAATACACATGTAGGTGGGATTGTACACAAGTGTATGAAAGAGTGTATAAGGGAGATACTATACATGCGCTTTCCCTAACACAGTATATGTATGTGAGAGTTTGTTTAGGACTGGATGAAAAGAGTTAATACATTCTCCTTCTGAACACTTCCAAGAGACGTGGAAAACTACAAGCATGGTGACAACTGTGCCTCTTTATAAGCGAAAATGTTTGAAGGAGTAAATACCCTCCCCCTGCTGTCCCCACCCCACCTCTCCTCCCCTTCCCAACTGTTCCGGTGAATCCATTTGTCTACTCTGCACATGTTGTCTAATGTCCATAGTGCCTCCAAGAGTGCTGCAGTACTTGAAAGGCTCAGCCATATTAATATTGCTGTTGTTCAGTTTATATTCATATTTTTTTTCTTCAATAAAGCTGTTTCAATTTCAATAGCATAAAAACATTTGTTCAGTCATTTCCACCAGTAAACTCGTATAATTCACGTACTTCTGAATAGACGAAATAATTCTTAAAATGTTTTGACAATTATCATTATATTATTATCATCATCATATTGTTTTGCCATGGTTAAACCTGTCTTTATCTTGAATAATTAATATAATATCTTCCTGAGTAAATAGGCGCGGGGCGAACACCAGACATGTAACGAAACACTCGTCACAGCACAACTAGTCAGATGCATTCGATATCTGTGAGAGATTTTGAAATCCACGGTCTCTCCCGAAAATAACCCACCTGGCTGTCAGTTGACGGAGGAAGTGATAACTGGTGAAGCTCAGCAAACAGGAAAACACATAGAACTGACTTAGACATTTCTTTTCACATGGAAGAATTTAGAATAACGAGACTGATTATAACAGATTTTTTTCCTCTACAGATACAAGACCTTCCTTCTTAATCTTCTAAAATTACCTGATGTATGGAGATAAGAGGTTGCGAATAAACCCGACAAGAGACTACCCTAAAATTAAAGAGAATACAAAATGATAAGAGCTACCAAGAGTTACAAGGAAATACCTGATATGTAATTTAATAACAGTAACAAATGTACTGTATAAGTTAACATCCATATTTAAGTTAGTCATTTGTGAGCTGAGTTAATGGATGTTAATTCCACGTTGATAGAGTTGGAGGTAATCACATTAGCTCCGTCAGTGGAAGCCGTGGCAGCAGTGGCATTAGTGGAATTATAAAACCTGTTTGAATATTAAGATTTCATTAATGAAGACATAATTAGATGAAAAGCTATAGAAGCGTCGTTAGTGAACGATTATATGTTATTATCAATATTAACAGAAAAAAAATTATCAAAATGGTGATAATTTTTTCGTGAGAGAGAGAGAGAGAGAGAGGGAGAGCGACCACAATACGTATTGCTGTACCGCTCTTTGAGTCGAAGCGCTTCACTCATAAGACAGAATAATATACATGAAAAATTGTGATATTAACAACTTATGTTATTGAATGATTATATATATATATATATATATATATATACATACATATATATATATATATATATATATACATACATACATATATATATATATATATATATATATATATATATATATATATATATATATATATATATATATATATATATATATATATATATATATATATATATATATATATATATATATATATATAAGTATTGATCTAATTATGTATAAATTTTTATTTGTTTGTCTACATATTGTATAAAACTAATAGTAATAAAAGAAAACCCCGATAGAAGACAGTAACTCCACACATCTCAGGGTAAATGGTCCCAATTTTCCGGGAACGATCCTTATTGTCTTCTATGAGGGGAAGGTTTTCCTTGATAGAACCAACCAGAATTGATACCTATATATATATATATATATATATATATATATATATATATATATATATATATATATATATATATATATATATATATATATATATATATATATATATATATATATATATATATATATATATATTCGTTTATTTAATACGAACTTTGAATATTACAGGGTATAAAGAAAAAAATGAGATACAATATATAGTAGCCATTGAGTTGATTCTTTGTGAGAAACTCGAACAATTATGTAGCTAACAATTATATTATGACAGTTCGGTGAGAGAGAACACAGCATGAGGAATTATAATTTTTGTTTTGTTCAATATCTGGCTACGGAATGACTGATTGTCGTCTGATCAGTAATGTAATCCTGTAACCCCTGTAACCCGTGTAATACAGTTTTATTAGTCCGTAACCTGAAAAATTAAATACAACACAGTCATACGATGGAAATATATAATCCATGTACTTCAGTGAGTGACATTACGCGCTTATAAAAAGATGTGTACTGACAGGAGAATTTGTAAATCTATGAACATTGTTGAAGAAACAAAAATTATGGTAACAAGCTAATATCCCCCATAGTCATGTAAGTGTGATCACTAAAATGTTTTTTAAGTACATAAAAAGAAACTGCTTCAAATTAACATTGGTTATGGAAATAATTATTTTTCAGATAATTAAAATATATATTTTATGAAAACTTATAGAGAAACACTATTAGAGACCCATGACTAAGAGAGTCACCAACGTACAGAGATATTTCCTCGCGAGTAAAGCGCACAGCACATTCTGGTCTATCTGAATAGAACCTGATTGTTGGATTTGAAATATTCATTACAAACCACAGTAATGAAGACTTACTAGCCCTCCCCCCCTCAGATAACAGTGTTTGTTATCGGTCATACACAAACGCTAACACACGGTCCAGAATAAAGACGTACTCACGACGGCTGATACAAACTTTATAGCTCCAAGATTTTTCGGAAAATATGAGGAGTGACAAAGCCGAGGTTTGACCTACTCGGAATAATGAACGTAGACATCAAGGCTGACGGTTGTGTCGCTCCACCAGGGGAAGTATGAAGACGGCTGACAGGGGGTTATACATCCATCTCGACCTTCTTACCAGGAATTACTCACCATAAATTATCTTTACAGCTCTTCTAGTTTTAAAGTGATTTGAGTAGATTGTAAATTGTCAATCTTCAGAACTATAGGAAATCTTTAATCATTGTTACCCATATTACTTCACTTACTATATATTTGACTTTAATTTTTAATACTAATCATTAAGGTTTAGTAACAAAAATAAAACTGTCTCGTCTTGTATAATTATTTATTCTACAAAAAAAAAACGAACTAATTACTGTATATCAGATTTATTTTCTTTGGGTATTTTCCCTAATAAAAATAGAAAACTTAATTAATTTTTCGCAGTAGAGTGTTATAATATATATATATATATATATATATATATATATATATATATATATATATATATATATATATATATATATATATATATATATATATATTGATAAAATCACACGGGAAGATGGAAACAACGGAGTACCTTGGAATTTTTAGACAAGCTTAATAATATTGTCCCTAGTATCACATTCAAAATTGAAAGAGAAATAAGTGAATCCCTTCCATTTCTTGATATGCTTATCATGAGAAATGGCCAAAACTATAAATTTAAGGTATATAGAAAGCCCACACAGGTAGACAGTTTCATTCACTTTTTATCGAATCACCTTGAGTCTACCAAAATGTCAGTTTTTTCTGCTATGTTCCTAAGATGTCTGCGTATTTGTGACTCTGAATTTATTGACGATGAATTGAAACACATTCGTTCTATTGCACAGAAACTTGGGTACCCTTCTGTGTTTGTTGATCGTTGTTTTAAAAGGGCTAAAAAATCCTTTCATTCCTCTCAAACCAGACAAGTTCCTACACTTAAGAATATTTTGACTCTGCCCTATCGTAATGAATTTGTCCCGTTAGTTCGGTCCCTCAAGCTTCTAAATATTAATGTTGTTTTCAAGTATGACTCAACCATTACCAATATGTTAATAAGGAATAGCCCAAGTTTGAATGTAAATGGAAGTGTTTATTGTATTCCATGTAGCAAATGTAATTGTAATTATGTAGGTCAGACAGGAAAAACACTGCAGCTCAGAATCAAACAACATAAGTATAATATCAGAACTGCATCTGAAAGCAGTGCCTTGTTCGTTCATGTTAGGAATAATAATCACCCCATTGCTTGGGAAAAAAGCTTAGAAGTATTCAAATCATCTTGTGTCACAGAAAGACTTCTGGTTGAAGCTAGTTTGATTAAGGAATTAAAATCAATAAACCTTAGTGATGGTCAGTTCAAAACTGATAATATGTTACATAAATTTATTTGTCAGTGGCCCAAGGTTAAAAATGCTTTGAAAACCTTTGATCTTGATGTATGATAGTTATTTTGTGGGTCCCTTTTTTTGACCTGACCTGTCTAGTCACGTCACCACCCTTCTCTTAAGCTCCTCTACGTGTGTGTTGGTGTGGGGATTAGTGGATGTCATCATTATGACCTGACCTCATGTTTTTAGGTCACCCTGTATATTTAAGCCTCTCTCTGTCCATGTATCCAGTTGCCTCTGAAGATGTCTTGAATAAAGACGAAAGCTAAGGTACTCCGTTGTTTCCATTTTCCCGTGTGATTTTATCAAGATTTATCTTATTACGTTTTCATTGTGGATTTACATATATATATATATATATATATATATATATATATATATATATATATATATATATATATATATATATATATATATATATATATATATATTTATTTATTTATAAAAAGTGCCACAAATAATTCTAACACCGAGGCTCAGGTATGACGTCATCAGAGTACAATACAAAGAAAGGCGGATTTTTTTCTTCAACTTTGGATATTGATCAAGTACTACAATGTGATAACAGGTGATACAGTAATGAGCTAAAACATCCAGAGAGAAGGGATGTCGCACTTGGGGGTGAATTACATGACCCACAGAGGGCGACCTCACCTTTCCTGGAGACCTGATGGTTGGGGATGACCTGATAATGAGATCTGAGGTTGCCGAGTTCCACAACAATTTAAATAATGAGTTACTTAATGCACAAAGGCAGAACATACCATACAGAAAACTCAGATCAAACAACAATGACCCTAAATGGATAAATAATTATTTAAAGAATATTATTGGACAAAGGAAGGCAATAGGTAGGAGAATAAATCAAGGTGAAGTTTACCTCCGAGATTATTATAAGGTATTAGCCGGTAGGGTTAAGACCGAGATAAGAAAAGCAAAGAGGAATAATGAACTGAAGATAGCAAGGAAAGGGACGTGAAACCCCAAGGGATTCTATCAAATGTTTCAAACTAAACACGAGAAAAAATTGGCCCAATACAGTCAGATACCGGCGAGCTAACTGATAAGACTGAGAAATGATCAATAATTTAAATAAATATTTTTCAACAGTTTTCACCACCGAAAATTTAAACATGATACCCGAGGCACCGACTCTATATAGAGATAGTGAAACAAATAAATTAAGTGAGATAGTAGTGACTAGTAACGATGTTAGTAAGCAAATAGACAAAATACAACCTAATAAGTCACCAGGTCCCAATGAGATATTTGCCAGAGTATTAAAGGAATGTAAGGAAGAGCTTAGTATGCCCTTAGCAAAGTTGTTTAACATGTCCTTAAAAACGGGTGTAGTACCAGAATCCTGGAGGATAGCGAATGTAATACTTATTTTCAAGAAGGGAGATAGATCACTATCCTCTAACTACCGACCAATCAGTCTAACATCAATTGTAGGCAAATTATTGGAAGCAATCATTTCAAACTATTCGAAATCACCTGGAGAAGCACAAGTTGATCAATGATTCCCAACATGGCTTCACAAGCGGGCGTTCATGTCTAACTAATCTATTAACATTTTTTTCATTTGTTTTCGAATCGGTGGACGAGGGGCACAATTATGATGTGGTATATCTCGACTTTAGCAAAGCCCTTGACAGAGTCCCCACGAAAGACTAATAAGAAAAGTGGAGGCTCATGAAATTAAAGGAGATATTCTAAAATGGATTAGGGTGCGATTACAGGACAGAAAACAGTGAGTGAGCATTATTGGCACTAAATCCATTGGAGTTCCCCAAGGCTCAGTACTCGGACCATTGTTTTTTTATTATATACATAAACGACATAGATATCGGCATAGACAGCAACATAAGTAAATTTGCTGATGACACTAAAATAGGGCATGTAATTAAATCTGATGAAGACTCCGCAAAATTACAGGGAGATCTAAACAAATTTTTCGAATGGTCTGAAAAATGGCAGAAGAAATTTTATGTGGACAAATGTAAAGTACTCATTATAGGAGATGTAAACAGGGAAACCATTTACCAGATGAACAACAATGTTATTGAGAAATCCGACTGCGAGAAAGATTTAGGAGTAATGATAAGTAGGAATCTTAAGCCAAGTAAACAATGTGTATTTGCTCGAAACAAGGCTAATGAAGTACTTGGGTTCATACAAAGGAGTGTTAGTTACAAGACTAGCAAGATCATTTTAAAACTATATCTCGCGCTTGAGACCTCACTTGTATTACGCAGTTCGATTCTGGTCACCGTATTACAGAATGGATATAGAATCCTTGGAAAGAATTCAGTGGATAATGACAAGACTAATCCCAGGCATTAGGAACCTTGAGTACAGAGACAGGCTAAAGCATCTTAATTTGCACTCCCTCGAGATACGTAGAGCGAGGGGCTATATGATAGAGGTGTATAAATGGAAGTCAGGGCTAATCAAAGGGGACATCACAAAGGCACTCAAACTATCCAACCAGGAGCGAACTTATAACAACGGTTTTTTAATTAGACAAATTTAGATTTATGCGCGAAATAGGTAAACATAGAGAGTAGTGGACGAGTGGAGCAAGTTACCAAATATCATCATTAACTCGAATACGCTGGATAGCTTCAAACATAGGTTGGATGGATATATGAGCGATAGGGGTTGGGTGTAAATGGGACTGCCCAGTATGAGCCAATAGGCCCACTGCAGTTTCCTCCATTCTTGTGTTCTTGTGTTTAATAGCTGAAACACTGGCTGGGGTCGAGATGTTTGTATGTCAGCTTTATCTTCTGAAGACAGATTTCCTAAGTGAATGGTATAAAGTGGTGACAGTTTAAGAAGAAACAAGCTCATTCAGAAAAAAAAATGCCACCTCCACTAACCATGCCACGTGCACATTATTAATTGATAGTTCTAGAACAGGGATTAGGTAACCAATCCCAAGCTCCCATCACCTCATGGTTACGGATAGGAACTGTAAGAACATGAATGGATTCCTGTTATGATCAGTCAGTGATTCATCTGGTAAAGTGTGGATGTGTCAAAACCAAATTTTCTACAAATCACAGCCACTGTAAAAAAAAGTGGTCTGAGCTGCACCGATTTATGTAGCTGCTGTGACAGTGTAGACAAGTGTGAGAACCAAGTGATGAGCATGTGGACTTGGTTGGTGGCTGTGATGATGACATTGATGAAGACGATGATAACTACAATAGATGCATGTTTACTGGTTAGATAGGTACTTCCTTGGAAATATGAGTAATCGAATTCTGTTTTTCGTCACAGACAACCGGGCTATCAGTGTATCGGCAATTTCAGATTTAAGCAGCCCAACAATGAACACCTAGACTCTCACATAGAAATATCTGCAAATGGTTGGTTAGTTATTATACAACTGTTATTGGAACAGAATTGTTTTATATAATTTGTCATTTGTCCAATAAAGATACTAATATGACTACTGGTTTAATAAGCTTGAAGCTGTTTATTATTTGTTAATATTTTGATTCCAGAAAGTCATAATTTCTTAAATATATACTTAGATTTCATTCCTATTTCATTTTAAAGGTCAGAATCATCAAGTTTAGAATCAAAAGCATGAAATTTCGATCTTGCAAATTGGACAGTTCTAACCTTTTTTTTAGCGAACTTGCCACAAATTGGCGGCTATTTTAGAAACTGGAAGCCTTTTTGAATTTAGCAACTTAGCAGAAGCACATTTAACGTTTCTGCATAGGTGACATAATTCCGATATTAAATGTCCACGAGGTTACACTTGTTGCTGCACTAATACCTCAGAATTTAGTTATTCTGTATCGTCGTGGATATGACGTTGACTTTATAATGTGTTAATGAATTTCGACAGCTAAGGTCTTTAAGCGTGTAATATAGTTTAGTAATTACACTAGTGCATCAACAGTTGATAATTATTAGATATACAACACACACACACACACACACACACACACACTTACACTCCTCTCTTCTATCTTCTCTCTCACTACTAAGAGGCTTACTAGTTACCAGGTACTAACAACTACACAGAGATTTTTACCTTCTGAGAGAGGAAAGCGGATCAACCTTCTCTTGGGTCTTTGTCTTTATGGAGGGGAACTTAGTTGACGAAAATTCCCTCGTCTCGTCTCAACACCTGAATGTAAATGAGTCTGGTAATGACCTGCCAGGTAGCCTGTCCATCGTGATAAAATATTTGCTCCTAATTTGTGGCCACTGTCGACCCCGCCGCTTTCCATGTCATTTCCTTTGGGCTCAGAGAGAGAGAGAGAGAGAGAGAGAGAGATCTATTTCCGTAGTACAAGAAAAATAACGAATTAAAATAAGACAATAATATAATTTTTATAATTTACAGAAAAAGGAAGACGCAGATAAATTAATGGTTTCGCTAAGTGGCTCAGTCGAAAGACAAGTTGAAAAACGACGCTTGATCATCAGTTTTAATCTCAGTTCGGGTACACTCGATCCTTAAGAAACTGTCTCCCACTAAACATCTCGTAATGACGTTATAAATAAATTTTGTATTATGTATGACGTTTACGTTAGACAAAATACAGTAAGAAAGCAGGAAGTAAAATAGAACGAACGGAATTTTATGTATTATTCATTCATAAAATAAAGTATTTGTGTCTTAATTATTACCTGCTACTGTTTTATTTTGATATGCAGTATACAGGAATTATTTGATCAGAAGTAAAATACGCAAACCTATATTGAACTTGTTTATGAAACTTTGTCCTTTACCTTCCACAACTCTTAAAGTGGGTCCTATCGGCGTGACTGCACGTTAGGGACAGTGTGGATACAGCACACTGTTCTCTTATACTAAACCTTCGGGGAAGTGAAGGTTGTTGAGAACAGATGGCCAGTACTGCTCTCGACCGCCTTCACTTCCATAGGTTGTTAACTTAGGTACCCATTTATAGCTGGGTGAACTGAGCTCCCGGGAATAGAACCACTGATTGTTGTATCCGCTCGACCGCCGCACTTCTTTTATTATGGTAATCATCCCTATATGTTGTATGTCATGCTAAACATACTGAAAGTTTCCTATCATATCTTAAATTGCTCTCTCATACAAGTCACTGACCCTAAAATTTCCCACTTATTCCTAAATTACTTCCTTATTTCACATATTCCTAAACTCTTCGTTGCGTCTTTAAATTTTCATTAATTTGTCAACTATCTTTAAATTTCCATTTTCACGCCAAACAACCCCGAACTTTAACTTTCACATTACTCGCCTTTAAATTTTAACTTTTAGAACATCTTAAGAAAATCCCTTTCACACTAAACGTCCTTAAATTCAGACTTTCACACCAAACGTCCCGGACTCACTGAATTCTCTTGCAACAGGTACAGTGCAGGTGGTAGTGTCATCGCTCAAACTCACTTTCGACGGATGTTTTAGGATGAAAGTGTTTGCTGTTTCTCACTCTGGCTGCCTCATGCCTCAATGGCCTCAGAAAACCGAACACAAACACGAGATTTAGAGCACATTTACGTATTTGTGCTTGGTAAGCCCGACGACCTTTTCATGATAACCTAACTTGTACCTCCAAATGGTACATACATACATACATACATACATACATACATACATACATACATACATACATACATACATCCTTTTCCGTTTGGAAGTACAAGTTAATTAAATTAAATGAGTATATTTTACATGAGAGTTTGACTAATAAACGGAATCTGTCTAGTTGCGCAAATGAACCCCAAATGAATCCTATCTAGACTGAACCTCTTAATGAACCCGTTTGATTGTAAAAGAGAACCCAGGTAATAAGAGTCAATTCACTAATATGAATCTTAAATGTAAATGTCTATAATATCAAAAGGAAGAATTGAGTTTGGTTGGTTAAGTTAGTTAGGTTAGGTTAGGTCAGGTTTGATTAGGTTAGGTGGAGGAGGTATAAAAATTATTGGTGGGATTCATTTAACACACTTACATTTTAGTGAATCTATCATGTTTCTGTTAGACCTTCTTAGTTTCATTTCGTTTCGTTATAGTTTCATGTAACTTGTAAATTTTCAATGTGATCCATTTATTTCATATAGATAAATTTCTTTCATATTCTTCTATCTTTCTTTTTCAGTTGGGTCCATTTTCTTTCATTTGAGGTCTTTTTTTGCTTAATTTGGGAATTATATCGTAATTAGAATAGAAGCAACCTAAGGTATTATTAAACTTCGCAAACAAATATATTATCGTTGTAAACAATGTCCAATGCTACTAATGATTGTTTATGATAATTCCTAATATAAACAATGTTTGGTGGTACATGTAAAAACACAGTTTAGTTATTTTATAATAAATTTTTCAATATATCGAGTGAATTATTTCAAGTAGTATCTGTGTACCAATGGAAATAAAATTTGCTTTGAATAAATACACTAAATTTGAACGAAAACGAGGTATTTTGGGTGTTTATTTATATATTCCGCGCCATACCAGTTGAGACGCCAGTAGCATTTCCAGCAATGTTTACAGAACACGTTACTCAGTGAGCTACAATAACAGCGCACCAAAATTTTGAGATATATGCATCAGGTTTATAAAACCTCTGGTGCAACATTTGTTTGATCACGGCTTTCGATCTTCCTACTCTCAGCCGGATGACACAAAATACGAAATAACACAAATTCCGCTGCTAATGACTTTCCAGCCAAACAATCTGGGGTGATTTCAATATTTACTTCCGTTTTGTGTCCACTATTAATTCTGGCACTAGGCTGTCGGCACTCGCTTCCCAAGGGAGGCGGGAAGCGTCAGTCTAATTATGTTCCTGAGTTATTTTGAGAGAAACTATTTCAAGCACAATATCTCATTTTGAAGTGTGATGTAAATGGCCGCCATGAAGGTAAATGCCAGGACTGGAGGGACATTTTGGCATTTCGTTGCATAGTGCGTCAGGTGGTAGGTTCGAGGGACGTATAGGCAGGTGTAGAAGACATTTAAGTATCTCTTCATTGAAATACATCTTCGTGCAGGTATGAAAAATTTCTTAGATGACGTGAAAGACAGTACTTGTACAGTAGAGTGTGTGTGTGTGCGTGCCACTTTTCATGACCTGGCAGTTTTGTACCCCAGTAACTACCTTAATTACCTCAAAGTATAACTAGAGAGGAAATGTCTGACTCTGATATTAATGACACAAATTCAAGACAGAAATAGAACCTGAAACGTGAACTCACCTTTGTTCATATTTAATTAAAAAAAGACAAGAATATAAGCTGCTTTATAAAGGGTCCGATAATGCCGAGTGAATGATATCGTCCTGTAAGGTATTAATAGTGGGGCGGCGGAGCATCACAAAAGTTCAGAATACTGGATTGTATTAATTAGTATATTTTGTGTGTGTGTTTTTTTAGCTCTAATGTGATAATACATAGTTGGTATAGCCCAGCCTGGCAAAGGAACACAGGATCCAGAAACCTAACCTAACCTAACTCATGTAGTCTGGTTTACGAACTCTTCTATACAACGATGTTATTGTATTTTTGTCATCATTATAGTCATACAACACGGAAAGCCAAATGAATTACAAACTAACTTAACCTAAACGTTATGTATGATACCTGTAAGGACAGGACCACAATCTTGATGGTGAGGTCAGGTCAGGTCAGGTCAGGTCAGATCAGGTACCAATTGAACTGGTGAAAGATTATCGACGGATTGATGGAAGATTAGGTAGCTAGAAAGATAGTGAAAAGACTTGTAACTATAACGGCAGCTAGATAATAGACAGACGAACACATACTGTATGTAGATAATTCCTATGTATCTCAAAACAAGATGATTGTGTGCATTGTTCTGTTTGGTTAAAGGGACCTGTAAAGTCAACAGGCCCAGCAGGGTAAACAAAGGCGCTTTAGGTTCTTGAACTGTACGCTAATGAGTTAACGTGATGGGCTTATCCAGTTTCCGTTCTTCCATTAAGGCAATGTAAACAGCACCTGCAGAGGGAATAGCATTAATCTGAACAACACAAACGGTATATTTCGTCAGAAAGTTAATAAGTCACATTAATTAACCTTTTTGATTTGTTCCAACATCCCGAGTACAGTGATTTAATCCACTGTTTTAGCCCCATGAATACGATGATAACGTCATGAGCTTTGGCAAAAAATCATACACTTTTTTTTAATTATAAATAGATCTCACACAAAGAGAAAATTATAAACACTTCTAACGCAGCAATAGAATGAAAAAAAACTCGCAACAGCAAAATCACAAACATTTATCGTGAAGCAACTTTACATAAGAACATAATGATGGAGAAAACTGCAGCATGCCTATTGGCCCATACTAGGCAGTCCCATTTACGCTCAACCCGACCCCTTTGAAGCTATCCAGCGTGTTCGAGTTAATGATGAAGTACGGTAACGTCTCCCACTCATCCACAACTTTATTTTCAAACCAGTGGTTACCTATCTTGCGTCTAAATCTAAATTTGTCTAATTTAAAACCATTGCTACAAGTTCGCTTCTGGTTGGATAGTTTGAATACCTTTGTTATATCACCTTTGTTTAACCCTGGCTTCCATTTATACACCTCAATCATATCGCCCCTCACTCTACGTCTCTCGAGGGAGTGCAAATTATGATGCTTTAATCTGTCTCTGTACTCATGGTTGCTAATGCTGGGGATTAATCTTGTCATCCTTCTCTGAATGCTTTCTATGGATTCCATATCCATTCTGTAGTACGGTGACCAGAACTGAAGTGCATAATGCAAGTGAGGTCTCACCTCGCTAGTCTTGTAACTAACACTCCTTTGTATGAACCCAAGTGCTTATTTCGATCAAATACGCATTGTTGTCCTGCTTTAAGAGTCCTACTTATCATTACTCCTAAATCTTTCTCACAGTCGGATTTCTCTAACAACGTTGTTTATCTGATATCTGGTTTCTCCATTTACATTTCCTGGACTAAGTATAATATAAACAGATTTATAAACATTACATTATCATTGTATATTGAACTACAGCATGTTTAGCCTTTCGTTATATTCTCTCTGAAATATGTATTAGTCTTTATTAATTCTCTCAGCAGGTTAATCAGGTTAAATAAAAATTATCTCGTTAATTACACTCTAAGATGAAAATCCCAAGATACGAAGAGAGAGAGAGAGAGAGAGAGAGAGAGAGAGAGACTACAATTAATATTGATCATCATTGACTTCATCAACTACATTATCATTTTCCTTGGTATAATATGAAAGAGCCATATAATTTATACACTTCACTAATATTATTCTGTTACAAAATACAAAGTCAATAAGGCAAACTAAACAGCATACTTAGTGTGTGTTTTAGAAATCACAAGACCGAGTTTTTTTCTTGGGTAGATGGGAAGACAAGAACTAGAAGGTAGAGTTACGTCAGGACAGTATAGAGACTATCAATACCTCTTTATCGCTGAAGGAGTAACATTGATGAAATCACATATAGGGCTGCTATAACTTTATTTATAGTTGAATTATAGATAGGTACTGTTCTGTACCTGAAGAAGGTTGTATTACGAGGATTTGGTTTTCTGTAATGGTGTATTATTGCAGAGATTTAAGTTATGTTTCTCTGTTAGTACCTGAATGAGAGAGTCAGTGATGCAGTCTTGTTGGGGGGACGTACTGTACATAGTTTCTAGTGTAGGCATAGAAATATACTTGTAGTGCAAAGGTTTTCTCTTCCCTGTGTGTGCGTGCGGGCGTGTATGTGTGCTCGTTTCTCTCTTTCTCTCTCTCTCTCTCTCTCTTTCTTTCCCTCCGGGTGACGCACGCCAATTTCCAGAATGTTTTCCTCAGGTGATATAAAAGCGGCAGGTAAGATTTTCCTATCTGTCGACCTGAACATATTCTCCCAGGGACACAAGGTTTGTGAAAATCCAAACGCAGAAGTCATGCAAATATTTACACTTCCTCCATTTTCACTCATAATCTTAAGTTGTTCAGCAGTACAACATGCACAGAACCATCTAACGGCATTATATGTCATGTGAAAATTATTCAGATACAATAATTTCGTTGAACACTTTGAAATATTATCTTATTCCATTAGAGTGTTATTATATAATCCTCACTGCATGATCCAATTTTCTCTCAATTTGTGTCAGTTAACAAGAACATTTCTTTTCATTTTTTCACGTTTTATACACAAATGTGACCGACTCCTAACCTGAAAAGCAACGTACATGATTAAATTACATACGTATCATATCATTTACGGGGACCGTAAATGATATGATACAAATGTAAACACTCACTTTTTTAAAACTAGGTATTTTCTTTGATAAACATATAATTGGCTGTCGTGCAGTAGGTTAAATGTACAAGGTGTAGTAAAGCCACGATTAACTATAACTGAGGTGAGTTTAAACGTCACCTAACTTTACCTGACTTAATATAGTGTACATCTAATTTTATCGATTGTAAGAGTAGTTCTAATCGTCATGCTAATACAGAAACACTTGGACACACAAGACGAGGGAGTTGTGTGTGATTCTCATGGTGGGATGCATCGTACACAACATCGGACGGGCAGAACCTATGCTGTAGGTAACTTGTCAGTAACGTAAATTGAAGAAGCCTCGACAGAAGCCATTAAGAACAGTACTAATATTGCCATGGCAAGAATTGAAGTAGCCAAATATAGAAGTTACGGTCGTGATGGCAAGAGAATAACGGTGACAGTACAGATATAATTAGTTTAAAAAACAGAACTAACCACGGCAGAAGTTGTAAAAGTCAAAGTCATAGTGGCAGAAGCAGAACCCATGATTACAAAATAACGAAAGTATCAGTAGCAGAGAGAGAGAGAGAGAGAGAGAGAGAGAGAGAGAGAGAGAGAATTGTAAAGGTATGTACTTCTCCTGCATCAATCTCACTATGGCGAACACTTGGGCTTTGAGTTTATTTATATTTCTGAAAATCATTAACAAACAGGTACAGGCTGTAGGTAATTATATTCATAAATAATGAAAATAAATGTAACGAAACAAAAAAAATGTAAATGGACATGACGAACATTTTGTGAATAAACAACAGTATCAAGAAATATTAAGTGGTTACTGCATAGTCTATTATATGTTTAAAATTTCACATTAATGGAAAATATATTTAAATATGAGATATTGGTGATGTACAAATTTCCATCTCTTTTTAGTATCTAGTATAACTTTATGATATATAAATAATTTATCGGTATCATATACATTCAGTGATGACGTACAGTGATGGCGGCCCATGTCTGAACCATCATTATGACTATAGACCGCGATCATAGAGCTGTACTGTACAAGAGTTGATTGAAAATACATATATTACAAATATTAAAAGTAATGTTGTTGATGTACGAGTAGCAGTATCTTTATAATAAACAGTATAGTTTCAGGCTAGGTAGAAAATTTGGAAGTTAACCGCATGTGTTCAGTGTAAACGGCCAGCATTTGTAATCTATGGGACAGACTCAGGATGCACAGATCGCTGTCTTCTTAAGGCGGTCTCTCATCTCCACTGTACTTTTCCGTATGTAGGGAGCGTCTGACAGCGCTACGATAGGGTTAAAGGATTTGGTTGTAACAAAAGGGTGCCGTTAGTATGAGAGTAAGTCGGTCTATGTTAAAGTTTTCGTCGTGAATGAACAAGTATCGATCGTAACGTGAAACTTGAAATGTTTTTGTATTGTGTTTTCAAATTCTAACATCAGTCCAGTGTATTCAGTATGTAAAGTGTATCAGTAAATATGTGTATCAGTGTCAGTATGTGCATATATCAGTGTGTTGGTGTATGAGTGTTACGAGGTGTCAGTGTGTCAATGTTCCCTGCCAAAAATATAAGTAAGACTGGAGGGGGGGGTGATGACCTCATTGTAATCAGATTTAATAGCACTTGTCGGGGCAGGATGTCGGGATTATATTATACGGACGTTTGAACTACATTAACTCCTCAAAGTTAATGTGCTGTATAATACATTCTAATTCGCAGACTCCTGTACATTCAGGTGATGAAGTTGATAATGTGGTCTTAATTTTTTTTTCACTGCATTTTTATTTTCTGAGAATATTTGGTTTATTAATATAATGAATTGATATTATATTATTGTCATAGAAATTGGTTTTTAGAATAAATTTCGTAGGGGGTGTGTACTGAGGAGCCTGACAGTGGCGTGGAACTCCAATAGTCGTTCAGTGTTCTGCTTCAGCGTATAGTTCAACAGTGTTCTCTCCGTTAACAGCTGCTCTTCCCCTGTTTCTTTATTCACAAACATCCTTGGTACGGCGTCAGGTTTCAATCTTTTTATTCCTTCGTACCCAAGCAGGTCAGCTTAACGGCCATTTTGTGAGCAAGAAAGTTCAAAATGACTTCCACATATTGCGGTTTTTAGCCGGACCTTAAATCCGTCGATACTGTGACCTGTTTTCAAATTACAAAGCCAATGTTGCGACTTGTTGTTTTTCTTTATTTCATGGCTTGGGACATAACATACGAGAGGTTCAGGGCATTTCTGTTTGTTGTGTGTGCTACGTTATCTGTGCATCTAGTCATCTTTTTCTCTCATGTCCGGGACTCATTCAACCAATCATAAATGAGGGTTAGGAAAAGAAAAACAATAATATGCCACAACGCCTCTCGACTGTCATGAAGGAAGAAAAAAGTTGCTGGGATATTACGTAGGTGTATCTTGTCTGTTATTGTTAATTCATTTGCATTTACAATTTCTCATCATCGTCTTCTTGCAATTATCATATATTGAGTTTGCTATAAAGCCAGTTCACATCCACAACCATAAGATGACTTTTAAATGTTTGCTTAGTGAATACAAGTAACTACGTAGTAAACATATGTAGTGAATTAATGGTGATCAGTAAGACAGGGAACAAATATAAAACTTTTCAAAACTTACAGAACAGAGGTAGAGACATATAAACTATAATATAAACGTGAAATAGAATTCAAGTTAATGAAATACTAACAACATTGGTCAAAGTTTACGAGAAAAGAAAAGTAAAGTAATGAAATAAAAGTAAGTTTAGAGAATAGCACCGCCAGTGGTAAAAGTGTAAAGGACAAGTTAAAGATGAGTTTCTCGAGAAAGTGCACGTTGATAGCAACAAAAATGTAAGACTTTAGTTGTCTGAGATGTAAAGATAAAGCGGAGGAGAATACCTGAGACGAACTATTTAAGAGACAATGTTTTCTTATCTAGAAAAGCAATATAATATAAAACAGAAGAAAGTCTTGCAAATGAAGTGAAACTCAGCAGCGGCGGAGGGAGAGTGAAGTATATCATGAAGAAGATCAGCATTATATTACAAAGTAAATATAAACAGAAATACAACTGATGCAATAAGGAAAATGCAGATGACGTTGCTAGAGAGAACAATTCTGAGAGGATTGAGAAGTAACATTGAATAATAGACAAACGACTGAAAGAGGGAAGGCATCTACTAATGTAAAAGAAAAATATTCAAACCAAAACCTCGAACGTTAAAATATTTATTTAGTTTTGCACAAATAATGTAGATGAGACCAGGTTTAGTTTGAGGTCATTGGTTGATTAAGACATATAACATAAGGGACTACGGATGATTGTTTTGTTTTGTTTTTGGAAAATATAAAGTTACAGTTCTTAAGTTAAGGCGACGAAGATTCTTTAAAAAGTTCTGAACTGTAATCGATACAATTTATATTCGTGTGCTAATGTTTGTTTGTTTCTTTAAGGCGTCTGATGAATTACAAACACAAATGGCTTTATTGAAGTCGAAAAGTTGTGGATGGAAGGTGTTGAAGATAAACCGAAAGAAATTGTAAAGTAAAAGAATTGATCATTATGTCTCGTGATCTTTTTGTTTTTAAGGGAAATTAACTGATCACTGAAACAGATGATCAATATTTCTTTTTTCCTTCTGGTGGCGGCAAAGTAGGTTGTTGTTGAAGGTTAGGTTAGATTAAGTTTAAGTATAGTAGGTTAGGTTAAGTTAAGGTAGGTTTGGTGAAGTTAAGTTAAGTTGAGATGAGGTCAGGTTAAGTCATCTTGTCGTGTTTTACCCTTGCTAGATTTTCACCAAACACTCAGTGGGAATGTTTTTCGGGCACATTTTTTATTAGTCTTCTCTTGAGAAATCCCAGTGATAATCTTGAGTGATTCCTGCACATAAAGACGTTAATTGGAATGATTCGTGTAAATAAAAGGAGGAAATGAAGACGAGGATGAAAACAAGAGTAAGACAAGAAATGATGGGCAATAATTTTTACTTGAATCTCAATAATGGTAAAAATAACTCCTGTATTTCGATTATTATAATAGTAATAATGATAATAGTATAAGTAAAGTTAATCATGATAATGGTAGTTTTAGCAATAATATTTAAAGAACAGTATAAAAAACTATTCACTGGAAAAAAATGGGGATGAGGTACATACCCTACACTGGGAAGAACAAACATGAAATTGAGAAGTGATACATTTCTCCACATTCTGAAGGTGTTCGTACCGTGCTGGCCAGTCATGAATTCAATCCTCAAGGCTCTGGCCAAAAGTTATCAGAGTCAGGTAAAAATTCGTCGGGCTCATCGTGGCTGGTGGGGCGATGAGGGTGATGGATGAACTCGTGGCTGAGTTATGAGACATGTTTCTGGCTCTCAAAGGCTCCTACATTAATTTTTTGTTTTACCGCAAGTATTAAAGTGAGACTGTAACTGGATTTTAAATTTAAGACATATTCGTGGCAACTAAAAAAAGGCCCAAAATTGCGGTAAGATTATAAAGTGATTGGATACACCATGCCACCTTACGAGGAGAAAATTTAATATGTGTAATTTTTAAGGATCTGAATAAAGACAGTGTTTTTGTTTTTGTCTCATTGCAGTATCTTAATAATTCTATTGGTTAACAGGACCTGTTACACCTGGTGACTTAAGCTTGTTCTAAGAAACTGATGACTTGAACATCATCTTCTCCCTCGTGTTTATTGTTATCATATTTTATTTACATTTATTTTCTCTATTTCCTTTCGTCCATAGATTGGTATTGGAGATTTCTGTTCCTATTCTCCTTTTTTTTCCCTGATAATGTTATGTTAAAGCACATGTCAATAAACTTCCACCAACTTAACTACGGCTTATGGCTAAACTATCCATCAACCCAAAGAATATAATTAATATGTCATGTTTAGTCATGACCGCTGTTGGCAAAATTTATCATAGTTTTTCAAGTGAGCTTTTACCTACAAAAATATAATTCATATTTCATACTGGAGGTTATATACAGTTTTATAATGAAAAACACATTATCAGTCGGAAAGTGCTTGGTAATATTACTCTCTCTATCGTAAAAAATAATATTGAAAACTTGGATAGTATAAAATACAAAAGATCTATAAAATAAAAATAGAGTATAAGGATAACAATTGCTTCTCATGCCTCCAGCCAGGCTTTGAGTGTTGCGCTTACCATGGGAGCATCTGATCTAACCATGATCTCTCGTACGCTCAACCTCTCAATATATTTTCACTACATTTTGATAGTCTATTTCTTGGAGTATTTAAATATTCTTTTATCATGTATAGTGAATGTCGTTTAATAATATTTCGGTAGTATTTTTACATCCACTTATTTTACAATTATTTACTGTAAGATATCTTTACTGTTTGTTGTATTAGGAGATGCAGCGAGAAAGATGTGGTCTTGGCTCTGTAATTATTCAGGCGAATCGTGAACATAATTTTTCACAGGAGAAGAAAGACTCACATACAGACAAGTCACTTATAACGTGTGAAAAGTGTTCTTGATTTATTATTAACCAACACCCATATAGTGAAAAGCCAAAGCAGTAAGGCAACCTCTTCATCAGCCCTGTGGCCAAGCAACCTGAGGTAACATAACGTTACCTGGCCACACTCACAGGCTGAACCCGAACTTATTATATGAAATTATTAGAGCTCAGAGTATTATGTATAACAGTGATGTGCGGTGACTGGTACTTCTGGCGCTGTAGTTTAGCACGGCTGTAGTGTAGCACGGCTGTAGTGTAGCACGGCTGTAGTGTAGCACGGCTGTAGTGTAGCACGGCTGTAGTGTAGCACGGCGGCTGTAGTGTAGCACGGCACGGCTGTAGTGTGTAGTGTAGCACGGCTGTAGTGTAGCAGCAGCATATAGTGTGCACGTAGTTTAGCACGGCTGTACGGCTGTGGTGTAGTGTGAACGCAGCACACGGCTGTAGTGTAACACGGCGTAGCACGGCTGTAGTTTAGCACGGCTGTAGTGTAGCACGGCTGTAGTGTAGCACGGCTGTAGTGTAGCACGGCTGTAGTTTAGCACGGCTGTAGTTTAGCACGGCTGTAGTGTAGCACGGCTGTAGTTTAGCACGGCTGTAGTGTAGCACGGCTGTAGTTTAGCAAGGCTGTAGTGTAGCACGGCTGTAGTTTAGCACGGCTGTAGTAGCACGGCTGTAGTGTAGCACGGCTGTAGTAACACGGCTGTAGTGTAGCACGGCTGTAGTGTAACACGGTTATAATGAAGAACGGCTGTTCCACCGTGCTGCGGAAAATTCAATTAACACCAAACAGAAAAAAATTCCCTTGCCTCCGACTCTGGGTTAATTGTGGCAATGCCTCCCCTGATATTATACAATGTCAAGGGTCAGTAATTCTCTCTCTTCCTCCCTCTCTCTCCCTTTACTTATATAATGTTTTCATTAGCGAACACAACACAATACTAAACTCGCCCTCCATCAGCTGCACTGCCAATTATAGCCACATCAATAACCTTAATTACCCTGTCAGCCTCGGGTCACCATAAACTGAAAAATTAATATTGGGTTTATGTAAATTATCCAAGCAAAGGGAACAGCACCACCCGACCCAGCCCGGAGTGAGCTATAGTTCATATTATAATGTCAACACCCTCTCTCTCTCTCTCTCTCTGATTCATTTTTCAATCTCCTTTTACTTCGTGCGTTCTCTTATCGTAGTTTATTTATTTAATTTTATGATTCTTTTGTAATTTTGTAATGTTATTCTATTATTTGTTCCCAATTGTTTTGATTTTGAAATGCTCTTAAGTGTTGTTTACTTTCATATATGCCATCTTTTCTTTTGTATTTTTTTTAATTGTCTGGTGAGTAACGACATTCATTCGTATGCAGTATAAGAAATCATCACTCATTACTCCTATCTACCCCTTTATCAAATCTTCAGCATCATGTCCTTCAATAATCAGTAACTGGAAGGATTTAAAAAGAACAGTCTGTTTTTATTGAAAATCATCACCCTGTTTACTTCTCCAATATTAACGTTTAGCTCTTCATCATCAGCAAATAATAAGGGTTATATCTAACTCATATTACTTCACTACACAATAGAATAAAAATATCTATGCTTCATATTCTGAGTTACAATCTTTATACGTAATACCCACAGTTTTGGGTCTGTTTTTACCAATCTTTCAAGATTTTGTATCTCTATGGGGATCCAGTTTTTAATTTCATTAGTTCATCTCAGTCTCTGCCTTCCTCTGGCTCTCCTACTCTCAACTTTGCCCATTAATATATCTGTTATCATTCCCTCATCCCTAATTATATGACCAAAGTATCTAATTTTTCTTTTCGTGTACATTTCAAGTATTTTTCTTGAAGTTTTGCTAACCTTAGTAATTCTTCATTTGTTTTCCTGTCGCTGTAGCTTATTCTAAATATTCGCCTATAAAACCGCATTCCAAAGCCTCTAACCTCTTTCTGGTGTCTACTGACAGTGTCCACCCTTCTGACCTATACAACAAGCCTTGCCATATACTTTACACCCTTTCAGCTGCTCTTTTCTCAAATTTAAATTAATGTCCCTTTTCATTATGACTTTTAAATTATTAACTGCTGTTACTACTTGACCTATTCGTATCATTTCTTTCGCACATCTACCATCACAGCTAATGTTACTTACCAAATGCACAAAATTTTCCACTTGTTTAAGTTCCCTCTTGGCTACCATAATTTTTAATTTTAAGATTTATTCCCTATTTGGAAACATCCATTACTTTCATCTTTACAGCATTGACTCTTAACAAGTTTTTTTAACGTCTCTTCATAACCATCCGTGATAAGAACAGTATCATCTGCATAGCGCCTATATGATATTACTTTACCATTAACTTTTAGTCCTTCATTATCACTTATAACCTCTCTCATAAGGAATTCTGAATACATATTGTACAATGTTGGAGACAGAACACAGCCTTGTCTTACTCCCTGTTTAACTTTGAGCCAGTTAGTAACACTACAGTCTCTTGTTGCCAGTAAATATTTTTTAAATTCTAATATGTTTCATTAATGCCAATTTTTTCAACACCTCTATAAGTTTATTGTGTTTTACCTTATCAATTTTTTTTTCAAAATTAACCTCAAAAGCCCTTTCACTCAAACTTCTCAAACCAAATATAGCTTCTCTTGTTCCTTTTCCCTTTCTAAATGCATTTTGATCTTCAGATAATTCACTGTTTATTGTAACTGTTATTCTACTTAATATTCTGTTCACTAAAGCTTTGCAAATCATGGGTTTGTTGATCTGTCTGGGTACACTCTAATGTTTCTGGCTTTTCTGATAATAATGCAAATATAATTTTTTGAAAATTCCCATTCTTACTCATTTGTTTTATGAATTCTGCTGGAAGCTGATCAACCCCGTAAGTTTTATCATTGTTCATTTTACTTAAAGCTGCATCAACTAAAGATTCTAGTACTAGAAGTTTGATCTTTATTTCCTTTTCGTTTTTACCTCCACTTTATCCTTATTATTGTATATTTCTCTACATCTTTACCGATCTCCCTTTTGCTTCGAACATAATCTTATTGTGTTTACTTTTACTCCTTTAGAGGACAGCTCCACACTTAGGTATTACATTCTGACTAACGCCAGACGATTTCATTCAGCTGAGAGAAACCCCTGCCCTCTAAAGGGTTAATAGTCCCACTCCTTTTATAACCTTTATTCTGCTTAATTTGTTTAAACATTATGGTCCTTTTCCTACAGTTATGCTTTTTGTCATCATCTTCTTTCTCCTTGCATTTCCTTTTTAGATCATCTTCTTTGGCTTGTCTACATTCGTTTTGAATTTTCTTGTAATTTTTTTTGTGAGCCCACTTCGTTTATCATATTTCTTCGTCTATATTCTTTGAAATTTCATTTGCCATCCACTTACTTTTAGCCTCGTTCCCCCCATGCCCTATAAGTTCCTTCCTCTGTAACAGTATTTGTTTGTAATCATTAATTTGTTGTCCTGGTTTTTGTTCATCAAAAACATCCTCTAGCAACATTGAAAATATATTTTCTGTTTCAATTTCATATTTTATCCCTGCCTCTGTTTTGAACTCATTTAATTCTCATTTGATTTTGTCCATTTTTTTTTTAAGTTTTAGCCTCACCAAGGTCATTACTGGGACGTGATCTGACCCACAATCTGCCCCAATCACTTTTGAATTAAAATTATATCTATTTGATTCCTGACAATGTTGTTTATATTGTCCTGGGGTGAGATCCATGTAAAGAGATCCTTGGGTGTTGTTCAATCCATGTATTAACATTTATCATCTTGTTTTCCTCTCTCATATCTATTGAACCCAAGTGGTCCTACATCTGGTATTTCTTTTTCCTTCCCAACTTTTGCGATAAAATCTCCCATTATTCTCAGACATTCATTCAACTTCACAGTGTCTTTTGCTTTCTTTAAATCATCATATTTTGTTTCTAAAATATCATCCTCACTATATTTGTTGATGCATAAACCTGTATTATTACCAAGTCCATGGGTTTTGCAGTAACCGCCCGAATATATTAAGTAAAACTCTTTACCACTTGCAGTTTGAACCTGCTCATCTTACTTCACTTAATCCCAGAATGTCTCGCTGCAGTCTTTTCATTTCCCTACAAACATTTGTAGCCTCGTATAATGTCCTCACATTCCACGTTCCTTTTCTGAATTTATACTTTTTCAATCTTAATCTTTCCGTAGTTGTATTTCATGTCCAAGGTTCCTCACATTCCATGTTCCTTTTCTGAATTTATACTTTTTCACTCTTAATCTTTCCGTAGTTGTATTTCATGTCCAAGGTTAAGTTTTCGGGCAGTATTTTCTAGCTCTCGGTAGCACACTGCCCACAAGCATGGGAGGCAATGCGGTTGGACCTCCAAGTGACGATGATCCAACAGGGACGCTTGAAAATCGTTTATTGCGTCTGTCCTTGATTGTTCAAGGACAAGAGGTGAAATTAATGATAAAGGATGCCCCAAACCTTTTCTCATCCGAAGACTCATTAAAGGGGGTAGAAAAAGTTGAGAATGAACCATGGGGTGTAGAGGCAGCTCATACCTCACTCAGGTAGAGAACCAGCCCACCACCTCTGAAGAATTTGCGTGCTTGGCGACGATCAACTTTCAATCTTTTCATTTAATGTTACAAGATGGGATATTTATACCCATCCCAGGCTTTTGAAATTGGTTCGTTTGAGCTCCCACACCACGAGAAGGTAACGCAAAATCGGGTATAGCGTTGTATCATGCGGGGGAACCTAACCAAACCAAACAAACTTCATGATTATATCCTTCATTGACTGAAAAGATTAGGTAGGGGAAGGGGTGGGGGATATAATATATTTCCCACCCCTTCCCCACTTGACTACATATTATGTAGTCATCGTTGTACGTTCGTCAAGCTGCCCGTACGTCTGTTTGTAAACAAATAGTTCCCATACGTTTATTAAGGTTCAACTGGGGGATAGTGAAATTAACCATCACATATAAACTCCTTATACAAAGTGATGAACGCCATTCCATTTAGCTCACTGTATGGGGCCTCGTCCACTACCCACAGGGCTCATTCTTACACTGACTTAAGTCTTAAAAAATATGCACAAAGTGAAAGTAGATATATTTCTAGACTTAATAAATATTTTAATTAGTATTTAAGAACGTGAATGCTCTAAAATTTTACAAGCAAATTTAACTTTTTGGTTATGGTGTAACGATGGGCAGAGCTAGAAAGAAAGAGACAGTGAGAGAGTGAATGCGTATGAGTCTCACCAGGCAGCACCCGTCAAATGTACCGTAGATACTGACGTCAGCCTATACAGGTCGCTCTTGCTACTGAGCGTTTTTATTTTATGTCATCACGATTTATATGAATAATAAATATCAAGGTTTTATATAAGATCCTTCTGTGAATAGGCAGGCGTTCTAAGAGATGGAGAGAGATTAAGTACAAATACCACTTACACCTGGTGGTTAAGTTTAAGTAATAATTTGTGCTATTTCCCTGTGTTAACAAGTGGCGTGTACTCTTAATAAATCATGACGGTAAAGAGAAAGACAGGGAGAGATGAGATGTAGAGAAATATGGGGGTGATGTGAATTATCGGGAGATTAAATGGTTCACCTCCTTAATATTGTACAGTACATGTCAATATTTGCGAGCAGTTGATTCCTAATTAAGCAAAATTTTTAAATTTAGCATTACTAAATAAAACATAAAACTGGACCTTCCATGAAGCAGTGTACGACCCTCAGCTGGCGGGGAAAAACATAAAGTTAGGCAGCCTGGTGAAGGAGCTCCCGCATTAGTGAAGATGGATAAGGGGCAAAGTCCTTAGGGACTTCCGTACCTTGAAATTGGTTATGTTCCAAGGTAGAATTAATCTAGTCGGTGGTGGGCGTCACTGTGATGATGGAGAGATATTACCTTATCAAAAGCCCAAGATGGGAAAATATTCTGCCAGGGTATTTGAGTGATCGCCTGGAACCTGGGTAGGTGGGGGGGTGGTAGAGAATACTGATAAATGTATAGTCAACATGTTTACACATGATAGGACTAAAGTCGACCTTGGTCTACAGTGAAAGTGGGTCCCATGAGCATAACTGTTTACTGAGCCTTCGGTACACAAGGAGGCAGCATGGTCGGTACTGCTCTCGACCTCCTTCATTTCCCTAAGTTGTCAACTTAGGTACCCGTTTACTGGGAGCTCCCGGGAATTGAACCACCGACCCCCAGAACAGGAGGCGAACGCAGTACCCACTTGATCGACACGTTCCTGGTTTATAATAACGCCACACACATATTTAGTCTGGTTATGGCAGCGATGAGCTGACATGTTGACTTGGGATGATGTAAATATAATGTTTGTAAATAATTCTATGATTCACCACCTACTTCTGTGTGTCCTGCTGAGATTGCTAGGTGACGAGGATGGTGAGCTGGAGTAAAGTTAGTCCTTGTGAAGGATGAATGTCCTTGTCTCATTATTCGGGACAGCTTTAGCCTGGTTGACTTTGGTATTGTGTCGGGCCCCGAGTTTTATCTTACCGGGAATGTTTATATTCGTTTAAGCTTATTTTTCAAAGAAGAAAAAAAAATGTGGAAAAAGAAAGGGCTTTGGTTGAGTTGCATGACCTTGGGACTTATCGTTCTAATCTCCGATATTAGGTGAAGCAGATTAGTAACCTTGTTGTTAGTGTTCGCTGACAGGCTTCTCAAGAGTTCTTTGCTTTTTTTTTATATATCCCCTTCCTCTTTATATATAATTTCATTCTAGGTTATATTTTTAATGTTTCTTTGATATGGTTTCCACAGTCATGTTAATTCATCTCAAGGCGTTCAAGGTAGTGGTGCGTATCTTGGAAGTACCTGTATTGTTTTTGCCCTCAGGTGACAAAACTTAAAAGTTTCATCCACAAACGTGTCTGTAAGAAACTTTTTTTTTTTTACAGATAAAACTGGCACGAAAAGATGTCAAGAGTGTTTCAGGTGGTGGAAAACTTGCTCCTTAAAGAGAAACAAGTCACTGTTGATTTAAAAGACTTGAGAATGTAGAGTTGTATAGTTTAGCGGTGGAGGGAATGAAACATCTTCAGTAAGACCCACCCTCGAGTGGTCTGTTCAGTACAGTTTGGGCTGACCTAAGGAGTGATGGGGCAGAAACATTCAGCTCTTGTGGAAGAACGACGTCTATCAGGTTTACATGATGTCTTCCACATAAACGCACTTAATTTCAATGTTTTATTAATATAATGAAATTAACCCTTGACTAGGGCTACATTCAAGCCTAAGGTAACAACAGTTGTCTCCAAAATTATGTAAGATTCACATAACAAGACAGTCATAATATTCATGGGCGAGAGTCAACATAGTTTGGAACTGACCTTCTGATTGGCCAACACCAAACCATTTGATAATTAATTACTTGGACGATAATGACATGTACACTGTTACTGTACCAGTCAACTGTACTTACAGGCGGCGCCACCTTAAATAACTGACACCTGAACACTTTTATTCGTGATGATGTGAGGCCATACTGAGTCTCAAACTGTACATAATCCATGGCCCAGCTGGGACTTGCCTTGGCTTCACTTGTAAATATTTCAAACTCGAGTGATTGAGTAGACTGTCACCTGTTTGCCGTTTATTTGATAGATTTGTAGTTTCCGAGTACATGCAGACAGGGAATTTCTTTATCGAATCTATTTTCACCTGGGCATATAACTGTTAAACACTATTCTCTGAAAGTTGGATGGTAAAGATCTGTCACACAGTGCAGTTCGTAAACACTTTCCATAAGTACACCCTATAAGAGCACAAGTGTACTCCATAAGTACATTCTAGAAGCATATTCTGGTCGACATTATTTTGCTGATTCTTATCGATCAACGCAACACACTGAACGTTCAACAAATTTACCATATTCTCGACCACTTGGATATAGCGATGAACCACACACATGTAGAGAAGTAGGTGGGGCTCCTATGGTGTGATGGACGACTCTCTCTAGTTCCAGGTAGGAAGGAGGAGGAGGAAGAGTTCAGTGGAAGGAGTCTGGGGGCCTTCTATTAACCAATGGCGAAGCGGACTAATAATTTAGTTTCATTTTACATATTAATGCAAAAATTTTTCAATTATGTGATATTTTAAATCTGCTCATAACTGAACCTAATATGAAAGTTTAATCATACATTTGCCATCACAAGAAATATAATTTTTTATACATTTGTTAGAAATTGGATATAAGATAAAAGTGTATATGTGTCGTAAATAGGTGATGCAGAGAAAAGAGGGAACGTTGTTTTTGCTGTAAAAATACCCGTTTCGAAAAAAAAAAGGTTTTCAGAGCAATTCACAGTTAACTCTTTTCGTACCTCGTAGGTGAAAAAGATTAGCTTTCCGGGTGCTGGAGATACGTCCTGGTTCTGTTATTCTCGTAAGTTTAAACGTTAGTAAGATAACCTAATGCAATACAACCTGCGAGAAGTGACGTCATCAAACCAGCTGATAGGATGATGAAAATGACAGTGAAAAAGATATAATTGTCCTTTTTATCTATTTTGCTCTTTATTTCGGTCTTTCACTAACTGTATGTATATCTGTCTGTCATACGCTGTTTTTTTATTTTATTTCCTCCTCTTTCAATATCCCTTGTGTTGTGTATCTCTATATATACTTTTTAACACTCTGACGTTTTCCTTGTCAGAATCACAATTCTCCTGTCTGTGTCTTTATTTTTTACTATCTGTCTCACTTCGACTTCATCTTTCTTGGTGTGACTATCTATCTGTTTGTACGTCAGCTTGTCTGTTTGTCTGCCTGTCTGTCTATCAGTTTGTCTGCCTGTCTGTTTATCAGTGTGTTTCTCTGTCACAATCTCATTCTCTAATCATAACCTCCTCGTCGACGGCATCCAGACGACAATAGCGTCTCACCATGTAAAGTACAGTACGTCAGAGTTTTACAAGAGTTACTGAAGTTGTAGACCTCCGCCAGTCTCTTTGGGCGTTGATACTCCTTAGACAAAAAAAAATACCCTTGGAGAAGTTTAGCCGCCAGGATGTACTGTCAGGAGGCTAAAATACTCTTGAATGTGTATAAAACTGTATAGAATCAAGGATGAGAGTTAATCGTCAAATAGAGGATGTATAGATAACATGTTTTCATAGGGGTGGGGATCAAAGTTTAAGATGGGGAGAAATACATGGAAACGAGACTAAAAACTGAAACTTCAAAGAGGGATTTCGAAGTTGCATTGTCGACAGATCGTGTTTATTGCCTAGCTGCCACCACCTGTGTGAGGGTACAGCTCGGTTATCCAGGCTCCTCCAAATGGCACTAGGGAGAGTGGCATTAGAAGGTCATGTAGTGCCTGTTAAATATCAAGATCCCAGAGTGTTTTAGTATTTATAACAGTTTAAAATAAGATACTGTTGGTAGAAATAATATACTTATGCCTTGAAGGGAGACGCCATATAGTCAGTGCAATAGTTATAAAGACTTGTTGAGGACCTGTACTGGAAATAAAAACAATACCTCGTTCCGACGTAATATAAACGATTAAATGACATAAATTGAAGCGATTTAAAATTATAATCGTTGTTCTGCATATATAATGAAGATATGTTTATGTTAATGATATATTCTCACACTCTGAACAGATTCTGTATTAGTTTTTTGTAAAGATAGTTCTCTGTATCTGTGTACCTACATCTCTTTCTTTCTCTCTTAGAATTTGTTTTACTGAGAATAACTATTTCTAATTTAGCTGGATTGATCTTAGTACGCTAGGTGCAGTAGTGAGGTGACCATAAACTCAACTCACTATTGCACCCAGCGTGTTAAAATCAATGGAGCCAAATAAGAAATAATTATTCTCGGTAAAACGAACTTATGATGTGCCCAATAATATACAACTACACACACACACGCGAGCGAGTATGTCCTGTATATGCCAAATTCGAAAACAGTATATAGTTATAAATTATGTATCACGTAAATTAAATAAAACTTAACTTAATGTGCTAACGTAAATTACTGCCTGTGGAATATAACTGCACTGGACTTTAGATCATTATGTGATTATTGGGAAGGTTAACTACCCAACACTTTTCCCTGCTCGTGTGAACTGTACACCAGACATATAATGCACGGGACTCGAGCACAGCCTTAGTAATGGTACAGTACTCGAGCACAGCCTTAGTCACGGTACAGTACTCGAGCATAGCCTTAGTAATGGTACAGTACTCGAGCACAGCCTTAGTAATGGTACAGTACTCGAGCACAGCCTTAGTCATGGTACAGTACTCGAGCACAGCCTTAGTCATGGTACAGTACTCGAGCACAGCCTTAGTAATGGTACAGTACAGTACTCGAGCACAGCCTTAGTAATGGTACAGTACTCGAGCACAGCCTTGTAATGGTACAGTACTCGAGCACAACCGTTAGTCATCATTTGCGATACTCGGCGAAACTGGCTTTAGTAATGGTACAGTACTCGAAACTGTATAGTCACGGTACAGTACTCGAGCATAGCTAGCCAATAGTGCCGTACTCGAGCACAGCCTTAAGTAATGGTACAGTACTCGAGCACAGCCTTAATGGTTCAGTATTCGAAACTGTGCTTAATGGTAAAGTACTCAAAACTGTATAGTAATGGTACAGTACTCAAGCACAATAACAATAATAAACACAGTACTCGAGCACAGCCTTAGTAATGGTACAGTATTCGACACAACCTTAGTAATAGTACAGTACTCGAGCACAGCCTTAGTCGTGGTACCCAGTGCTCAGGCACAGCCTTAGTAATGGTACAGTACTCGAGCACAGCCTTAGTAATGGTACAGTACTCGAGCACAGCCTTAGTAATGGTACAGTACTCGAGCACAGCCTTAGTAATGGTACAGTACTCGAGCACAGCCTTAGTAGTAATCGTACTTTGTTTCAAGCCTTTTATACTGTTATATATTAAGCATCTTACCTGAGTTCATATTATACTCGTTTTCAACCTTTTCCAGTACTTTTGTAAGAATTTTAGAAATATTATAAAAGTTAAAATTAAAAAAGAAAGAAAAATATTAGAAGATAAACAAGTAAAGTTCTTGTTTTTGTGCGCATAACAGAGCATATTTTTCAACGTAAAAAGTTTAAAACACAAATACTGTTTTTTTTTCAGCATGGCCCATATTGTTACCGTGTTTGCGCCCACCTGCCTGCCTCTCCTGGATACAATATTGATGCCACGATTTTTTCATCACTGTTTCCTGTTGGCCGAGGGACGTTCCGGCAAAATATGATTTATCCATTTTTTTTCCCTGCGTGTTCCGATATCAAATACGATTTACTTGATCCACAGGTTAGACTTCGTGTACGTGTATAGATACGAAAAAAAAAATAACACACACACACACACACACACACACACACACACACACACACACACACACACACACACACACACACACACACACACACACACACTAATAAAACTCACCCTCCTACGTGTTGAACGACCACTCAAGTCCCTCACCAAACACTACCTTCAACACACTGGTTTATAATGTTTCGTGGCTCTTATCTGGAGCAATGTTTCTGTCTCAGCTGCTGTAGTTCACCTTGAGACAGACAGGTGCAACAAATCACACCTTGTACGCCTGTCCGTCTCCCCATCCCTCATCGTATTCGGTAAATAGTGGTTTCTTACATTACACCAACATTTGTCATCTCTCTCTCTCTCTCTCTCTCTCTCTCTCTCTCTCCATTTCGTGTTGTTATTAGCTCCATAACAATATGTTGCGTCGCACATCAGTCTCAATATTCATCACAATTCACCTCCTGAAGTATATAATTACCTTGATATACCACACCATCCCCACACCTCCAGCCCAGGCGTGTGTACCTCCCCTCTGACCACCATCACGCCACTCCCCGTATTACAGGCCAACATTTTTTTTTAATCAACACTGGATATTATGTTTATGCAACTTTTGTCGTGTGGAACTTCATTATGGAGATTAATTCCGGTAAATTGTAAGACAGAGTGACTGATAGTATTGCCATTTTAGGGGGCGGGGGGAAGGGAATTCAGCTTTTTTAATTTACAGGCAACTATGAGGTAGTGATGGAATAACATTAGATTAATTTGTGAGATTATTTTTTAATTGTATTACTATTTTATATTGTATTTATCACTGTTATTGTAATAATTACTCTTATTAACTCATTTTGATTAAAATATTATTGCTATTATATTTATAAATAATATAATTTGTTTTATTCAATTCAGTTCGATTATTTTCATATCAAAGCCAAATATCTTTTCTTCCTTCGGAAAAAATCAAATTTCAGGAATTCTATGAGGAGTTATTAAATATGGAGCAGCGCGAGAAATAACCAACAAACAGCAATAGTTGAGATGACTTGTTGCTGGAATTAGAGGCCATTCAGGAGAAAATTTCACCCACTCTGGCGAAAATGGAACTAGCGGCTAAGGAGCATTTGCAGCGCTCGGCAGTCTTTACCTGCACCTGATCGACAACAACTGCGCTTCTCCACACAAGCAAATGGTGGCTCTTGCCGCGTTATATTGCAATTTCTTCTACAAAATCACTTTTTTTTTCTAGCTCTACAGCCAAAATTAACGCTTGTATATCTTTTAGAATAAGCCGACATTTGACGAGAGTTGCACTGTATTATCAGGGTGAAATATACGGGTTTTGAATTGTCGGTGAGAAATGTAAATCGTGTTGCTTGAGTTCTGTTAAGGGTGTAAACACACGCAGTGAGGCGATCACTTTACACACTCCTTCGGGCTCGTCCCACTTAATCCTCCAAGCCAGCACTTCTTACCCACCACCTTTCCTCCTCTTAACATCCTCCCTTGTGCCAGTTTGTCCTCCTCACCACTCATTACCACTTCAGTTTCTTCTTCACCTGTGCTACCACCTTAGAAGGTGACCCTCCTCTGTCTCTTGCTCGTCTCCTCAACTCTCCTCCTCCTCCTCCTCCTCCTCCAAACACCCTTTCTGGATGTCACTCCAATGTCAAGATTCAACCTTCACTTTCCCCTTGACTCACCTGCTCCGCTTACTTCACATCACCTCCGTATCTCCCCTCCCCGTCCAAGTTCACTCACCTATTGTCTCGCTTCCTGCCTGCCACCACCATCTCTCTGTACAACTACTCTCCATCTCCCTAGCAAGTCCCTCGAGAAGACAGTAGTTTCTTTGTTAACCTTCCAGTACCAACAGGATATTTCTCATCTTCCCTTCTCGTCCATTTAATTATTATTTTCCTTCCTCTCAAACTTTCATTTTACTTTCGATTTTTACTTTAATCTCGGGAACTTTCTTTTCTTCTGCATTGTTCCTCTCCTCCCTCCTGTTCAAGCTTCCCCTCCCTCCTGGTCATCCCCCCCATAGTACCTGTAGCTCCCCTCCTCCCTACACATTTCCCCTCGGCTTCCCTGTGGGTTTCTCTTCCTCTCCTTCTTTCATCTCTCTTTTATCCTAGCATCTTAATTCCTCTTCCTTCCGGTCCAGCTTTTGCTCACTTTTTCTTCTTCATTTCTCTTATGTTTTTCGTGCTCTTCCTTCTGAGTTTTCTTCCTAAGTTTCCTCACGCTGACTTCCTCACTCCAGCATACTGATTCTCTCTCTCTCTCTCTCTCTCTCTCTCTCTCTCTCTCTCTCTCTCTCTCCTCTCATTGTTTCCTTCTAAAGTTTTATCTTCCTACTTTCATTTCTCCCTTCTCCCTCCACATAACATCCTATTTCTCTTCCCCAATCTTGTCCTCTCCAGTCTTGTCATTTATCCCCTTTATATATATATATATATATATATATATATATATATATATATATATATATATATATATATATATATATATATATATATATATATATATATATATATATATATATATATATATATATATATTGCTTCCCTTCTATACCTGCCTACACCTTGCCTCAGTAATTACGGAGGCACAAAGGCTGTGGGCTGGAGACCAATTGTGTGTGGTCGACTTTCCACGAGTTGAAAGAGAACCTGGCCAGCCCTGCTTCTTCCGCCTTTCTCACGCTCTCTTCCTTCCTGTTATGCTTTCCTCAACTTCTTTCTTTTGGGGGCAGTTTTATCTTTCAATAAATTTATTTGCAATCTTTTTATGTTTTGTCTTTTATGTTACTTTTCTCGTATCATTAGTGTCCCTGGATGACTAACTTCATTATATGTTGGACGTATTTAAAGAATCACACACACACATCTTTAATTACAAATTATTATTAATGTATGTGTGTGTGTGTGTGTGTGTGTGTGTGTGTGTGTGTGTGTTACTCAGAATAGGTATAGTTGCCGATTACTGATAATTTTTTTCTTTTATATAAGGCTCTTCTGACTGGCCATTGCTGATTATGTAGGTCGTCTTAACACATTTAAATTAACAGCTTCTAACCTAACCTAACCTAACCTAACCTAACCTAACCTAACCTTACCTTATGGTGGTAAACAACGTCTTAAATGAAATAGAGCAAATTTTCCCTTATACGAATTAATTATCAATAAATTGTCACAATATTTATTTACTGTCGTTCTCCTATGTCAGTAAATCTTTGTAAATCCTCTCTCTCTCTCTCTCTCTCTCTCTCTCTCTCTCTCTCTCTCTCTCTCTCTCTCTCTCTCTCTCTCTCTCTCTCTCTCTCTCTCTCTCTCTCTCTTTTCCTGTGCCTATACTTTCGCCCCTTTCTGTCAGCTTCTTATATATTTCTACTTCATTCTTCCCTCCCTTTCCACAATCCTTCCCTTTCTGTTTCAAATTCTGCTTTTACTACTTCCTTTTCTACTCAATTATCACTCTCACTTCTCTTCTCCCTCTCCCTCTTATATCGCTAGACATGAGTGTTCTCCCTTGTCCCTTCATCTCAATATTCTCTCTCTCCCTTTCATTTTCTCTCTTTGTTCCTTCTTTCCACTTTATACAATCTCTCAGACCTTACACTGTCTCGCCATCGTTTTCTGCATTTCCCTCCCTCCCTCTCTTTCCTTCCCGCCCTTGCACCGCTATACTGCATTCATTTCACTATTTCACATTTCCACTTCCTTTCCCAGCTTCTCGTATCCACCCTTTCCTTCATTACATCGTCGACTTCCTCTTTTGTTGTTGACTATATTTTCACTTCCTCTCTCTCCTTTGACCTCACTTTTCCTCTTCCTTATTTCTCTTCGTCTTCACCTACCATCTCTGTGACTTATTTTCTCTCTTTGTGCTTCTACTTCTTCTCTCCCTTTATTCCTCTCTCTCTTTCCGCGTTTCTCTATATCCACCAAATCATTTCTCCCTCATAACCTCCCTCCTTCCCATCTTTTCCTCTTCTCATCTTCCCACCCTGTTTCCTTCCTTCTTAGGTAGTCTGAAGACACGGCAGTACATCATTTTTTTTCAGTATGTTCTGCGTGCCCCCCCCCCCTCCTCTCTCTCTCTCTCTCTCTCTCTCTCTCTCTCTCTCTCTCTCTCTCTCTCTCTCTCTCTCTCTCTCTCTCTCTCTCTCTCTCTCTCAGCTTTTTCCTTCTCCCAATGCCCTTCCTTCCTATCCCCCCAGCCCTACCTTCATACCCTCTATTTTATTCCTCCCTCTCTTCCATCCACCTTACCTCCCGTCTACCTATCATCATCCCTTGCCCCACGTTTCAGCTGATTCGGCTTCTCTCCCTCCTTACCTCCCATCCCTACCCAACCCTGATGTCCATCTTCTCTTCTCCCTGCCTGCCAATTCCCCCTCCCTCCCTCCCTCCTTCCCTGGCCAGGAGCTCTCCATCGCGGTGGAGCACCAGGAGACAACGCAGTACATCCTCTTTAGTGCGGCTTCGTCAGAGCCTATCAGCGCCTGGCGTCCTGTTCGTTGTGTTAAATCCTGGCTACCACCTGTTGGGGTGCTACCATACTGGCTGAGATACTGTGTGTAGGGTGTGTTTACTCGCTGAGATATTGTGGTATTAAGTAACTAAAAATACTTTCCTGGTTTCTAAATTAATGTCATTAGATAACCGCTTAATTATTAATTATCATCGTAATTAATATGAACATCATTCTCAAATTAAATTTTCTCATATTAAGTCACAACTTGGCATCCTTGAACATATTATTTAGATACTTAAACAATACGAAAATAAAACTATTGTTCTATCACGGTTTTGAGTTCTAATACTAGTTATGACGTCATCTTACTAGATTTCCAATTTACTAGCAATTAATCAAAACTCTGATAAAGGAAATGGGTTTAACTATTAATGGTATGGTAGATTTGTGTCCATTAGCACAATGTTTTAAATCATTAGAAATTAATTGGTATCAGCATGACGCCTAAATCATTGTAATTAGCTTGCAGGATGTATTTAAATGAATCATTATTATGTAAATAGGTAATATTACTATTTGAACCTTCGATTATATTTCGATTAAACATTTCATCAATACGAATTAGAATATTTTATCGTTTACAAAATATTATTGAAAACTCGACTCCAGGGCTGAATAAATAAAATACATTTATTCATTTTCCAATAACTAATAATACTTCCGAGGTTAATAACTTCCACTTGTATTAATTACTATTTGTCACTTCTTTATTAGGCCAATTATTTTCAATCTAAACATTAACAAATCACTTGAATAAGGAAGAACCTACTCCTTATAAAATCTATACGAAAATGTGGTCAATAAAGAAGAATTTAGCTGAAGATTCTTATAAAAAATTGTGAGTCTCTTTCATGATATTTTCTTATCTCGTAGGGTTCACTCAGTGATATCCCCGTGTCTTATATTCCCACCACAGTTAATGCAGCGACTCGTGTCAAGAGCGTATCATAGTTTGAGTACTGGTATGGGTGTATTGAGGCGAAAAGACGTGATAGATTGAAAAAAAAAAAGAATTGTGTAATTTACGGATGAAAAGCAGAAAGAGAGAGGAAGTCCAAAAGGCAGGTGGAAGAACGGGATGAAGGATGGATGCACTAGGGGTAAGGGGGATGGATAGTGGATAAAGAAGAGGTTGATATTGTGTGAATTGAAGGGGAAGATGTGATGTTGATGGGTGATGCTGGCTTGTGTGAGGTGCTGTTGATGGGTGATGCTGGCGTGTGTGAGGTGCTGTTGATGGGTGATGCTGGCTTGTGTGAGGTGCTGTTGATGGGTGATGCTGGCTTGTGTGAGGTGCTGCTGCTTGTGTGAGGTGCTGTTGATGGGTGATGCTGACTTGTGTGAGGTGCTGTTGATGGGTGATGCTGGCTTGTGTGAGGTGCTGTTGATGGGTGATGCTGGCTTGTGTGAGGTGCTGTTGATGGGTGATGCTGGCTTGTGTGAGGTGCTGTTGATGGGTGATGCTGACTTGTGTGAGGTGACGGAGGTAAGCCAGAGGTATATTTTCGACAATGTGTTGTGGAAACAGTGTCTCAACAGAACGTATCTATTACATCAGTTAGAATGAATGAATGAATGGCGGGGGAATGTTTCTTTGTTCTCTGTTGATTTTCGCCACCTGTAAGACGCCGGCAGAAGCTTGAGAGTAAATTCATTATATATAAGAGTAAGTATAGGTTATTGTCAAGAAACATCGGATCTCCTGAGAACTAAACACTCCACCTCTAAACACACACTCGTCACCAGTCGCCTCACTGTGTCCCCGTCTACCTCTGTATTAATTTCTTATTCATCATTTTCTCTGTTACTCCAAATGGGCAGTTGAGTTTAGGGGAATTGACAACAAAAGTGAGATTAATAAAACACAGAAGCGGATGAATTTTTTTTTTTGAAAGAAGAAAAGGGCGACGGGAGGGGGAGGGGTGGAAAAAAATGATAAATGGGGAAAGGAAACGAAAAAGGCACAGAAGGCAGGGGAAAAACATGAGACCTCTCTCTCTCTCTCTCTCTCTCTCTCTCTCTCTCTCTCTCTCTCTCTCTCCGACAATCGTACCCTTCTAGACTAAACTGGTTCTCCGCTGTACAGAGACAACAGGTATAGACAGGCGGAAAGCTGGCGTGTGATTGGCTGAATCGCTAACCGGAGAAACGTGCATGGGAAAGATATTCCGTAAACGTACATTTCAAATTTTTTTTATTCTAATTAATATAAATTAAAACTATGTGCTCATATTTAGAAATTTTACAAACAATTACTTGCTTACAATGGCAGTCATAGAATAATCATTCGGATATGCAGCAGCATGATAATTTATTTGTATGTCAGTCAGCGAGGCGCGACGAGTAATATAGGCGAGCAAATTGCACTCGCATAAAAATATTTTCATGAACTGTAGAGAGCATTTATCTTTTGGGGATTATAGAAATTATTATATTATTTGTTATGTCATATTCTCGAGGGTATTTTTATGTCTTCGACGGACAAAACTCGTTTGTTTATCTCAAAGTCTAACTTAATTACCCAGTGTGATCAGTCGTTCAACAATTGACGCCTTTTGTCTATCCATACAACATGGAACAATTTTACCTGCTGGAGGTGACCCCAGCTCCAGGTTCTCCCCCACGATGGTGACAGTAGCGCCAGAATAGGCTCTTAGGTGCTGTTGTAGATGTTGAGTAACGTAGCAATAGCGTGACGTGGCTGTAGCGTAACATAAGGGTAGCGTGACGTAATGGTAGCGTGACCCATTCAATGCCAAGGCCCGTCACTCCAGGGTGGTAAGGTTTGCCATCGTCCTCTCAGACATAAGCCCAGCATACATAAACACCCTCCGTCTCAGCTCCACCCATCACACGTACTGTATGTATGTATGTATGTATGTATGTATGTGCCTCTGTCTACCCAACAGTAATTGGGAACCTGGATGTTACTCGATTTGCGGATCGTATTCCTGGGTAATGGTAGCCAGTGCAGTTGGCGAGTTGTCCGGTCTTTCTATTCCTTGACACTGGGTCATGCAACTCGTTAACTTAAGGTGTGGTTGTTGTGTTAGCGATAGCTTCTACACCTTGAACAAATTCAAGCCTAGGTGGCCCTTGGGCAGACCATCCTCGTTACACGAGGGGCAATCATTATGTATGTATGTATGTATGTATGTATTTATGTATGTATGTATGTATGTATGTATGTCAGCATTGTATTACATTTATAACGGGAGAACTTCACTCGATTTCTTATGTGTTGGTAAGAACAATGGTCGCGTGTGAGTAAGTGTACAGTATGCTTGTCGTATATTGTGGAGGTATTTTTTCTTAAGACACAAAAAGATACACACTCACCAGAGACGACGCACATAAAAATGATCACACACACACACACACAGAAGTACAGCCATTCACAAGCGACGACTCTGTTTTCCTGAGGGTTAGTCTTGAAAAATGCATATGCAAATGAGAAAAAGAGACAGACAGACAAACAGACAACCCACCTTACAAAACAAGAACAACCTCAAACACAAACGCTCCACCATCCCTCCCCAAAAGTGGGCCACGAACCCAAATAGGGTCAAACCTCTCCACCACCAGCATAAACAAAACACTTCATTCTTGGCCTCTCTCTCTCTCTCTCTCTCTCTCTCATGTACCAAGGGGATGAAGCCTTCCTGATATTAACCCATAATAACTCTAATGCACTCGCGGCACTCATGGTCCCCGACTACACTCACTCACCAGCTCTTAACTCCATTTGGTAAATCAGATATGCACTCAATACCAAATTGATTATGCAGCTCAGGGGTTCATCACCTCATAAAGTAAGTTGGATATACACTTACAAGCTAATAGATTATGCAGTTTAGTGGTTCATATCCTGGCACACTCAGTCAGCTATGCGCTCACCGCCAAATGGATTATACAGGTGAGTGGTTCATAACCTCTTAGTATATTAGTCAGATATGTGCTTACCAGGTAATGCACCAAACACTTATTTGCTCATCGATTAAAAACGATATTGTATTGATTTGAGTCTGTAGATAATTAACAAATTATCTCGCTTGTTTTTATCTCTGTCTATAGGTCTCTGTCCATCTTAGACTCTCTCTCTCTCTCTCTCTCTCTCTCTCTCTCTCTCTCTCTCTCTCTCTCTCTCTCTCTCTCACATATCTCAATTATCTTGACCAACGAGAAAGAGAGCTGTTTTACCCAGGCTTCTCAGGTTACCTTAAGATATTTAACCCAATTTTCTCTCAAATCTGGAAAACATTTTATTTACTTGAGTCTTGTTGCATCTTAAGAAAAGAGCCTGAAGATTATATAATTCATCACAAGACTAATTTTAATATAAACTTAAACCAACATTGAACGGATCTAACCTACGTCAATTATGAAGTAACTACAGTACATCCACGAAACTTAACAGCATAACAAAAGAAAACAAATAGTGAAGACTTTTTGACATGATATTGAAACCTGGTTCACCCTGTTAATAAGAGGGAGAGGGACCAGGCGGGAGTCAGTCGTCCTGTTGTGTGATGCTTGGCGCCCTACAGCTCACAGCCGCTTTATTATCCACATAACACCAAAGAGAGTGAAGGGAGAGAGCCACATGCAGACTGGGAATGTTGTGGGTGATAGCTGCTGTTATGTTCTATTATTGTACTTATGTTTCTTAAGAGGCAACAGGAATAAATTGGATGCGGGGTTTATGTCAAGAGAAGAATGTAGGATTGCTGGAGAGACAGAGAGAGATAATTAAGTAGACACAAAGAGACGATCAGCCTCACGTCCTTAAACAGTACAACAACCTTGGTGAGGCAGAACACCTTCATCTTCATCACACATAATTTGTCCTCTTGCATTTGTACCCTCGTGTGTGTGTGTGTGTGTGTGTGTGTGTGTGTGTGTGTGTGTGTGTGTGTGTGTGTCAAGAGTAAGCGGCTAAAACGGAAACGACACTGAGTCTTAGAGAGGAGTTCTTATTCTTGATTGTGTTTTGAGTAAAGTTATTGACGACATATACCATAACGTTGGGAGATGATCGAGATGAGAGTTATAGGAGAGTAGTTAAGTAGGGGGAGGCTGGATCACCTCTATTAGGAATAGGTTAGACATTGGTTAGCTTCTAATATGAGGTAACAGTATTAGAGGAAACAGAATATTTTAACAGTTTAGAGGGAACAGAAAGAAGCTGAAGGTAAATATCTATTGAGGATGAGATGAGAGACCATCAGGGAAGGTATAGCAGGTACTGGGGACTTAGAAAGATCAGGGGTTGAATTTTTATAACTATTGAACCGAGAAGATTAGCTTTATCATTGCAACTCTCCCTCTCCCCAGTCGTTGCACCACTGGATCAGGAAAAGGGAGAGCCAAGATGTGTGGTTGCAGCCTGCGCTCCTGCCTCACCACATAAATCAGCTCGTGCGCAGCCATCATGCAGCTCATCATACTCCTCCTCATCATCAAACTCCTATACCCCAAAAGTCCTATGGCGGCGGATGAGTGGCGACGAGGACAGGCAGAGATGACTGCCGGGAGTCTCTAGTCACAACTCAGCACATTTAGCCATCCGCATGTACAACACCTGTGAACGACCCTGCTGGTCCCGTATCGGCCTCTTTAGTCACCTTATAACTCACCAACGAAGGTGACATCCTTAATAACTCGTATCATTGTCTCATAGCTGGATGATCGTCATACGCGATTCCGAGTGACAGCAAAGTAGTAGTAGTAGTAGTAGTCGACTTTCCTTCTCTCTCCTTAGGTCGGCTTTGCTCTGCCTCAGGGGAACGAGAGCATTGGCCCCAAAGCCGACAACAGTTGCAGATATTGAATATGAGGCTACAGTCACTGAATGCCGCATAGATCTGCGGCTCAACTAACTCAACACAGATAGGATAGCTACTTATGTATTAGGATATTTAATATTAAGGTAATAAAATGGTGGCGAAGGTATGGCTTTTTGGGGGAAGCTGGAGTCCATAATAATAAGTAGCAGCAATAGTGTGTGTGTGTGTGTGTGTGTGTGTGTGTGTGTGTGTGTGTGTGTGTGTGAGACACCAATATCCAGTCGATATAAAGAGAGCTACACTCAACGTCCGAAATATTTTTTTGGCCATGAATTCTGGCAGGAAAGCCTCCACCAAGGTTTAGTAATTCCACGTGCGTTGTTCCCACTCTGGCTGGAGTATCAGGTTGGCTGGCTTTATCTCCGCTGCTCACCCGTTTTACCTTTTATCATTTTCTTTTATACCCGTAATTCTGGATTAACGTTTATCATCTGTGGTTCACCACTTCACGAGATTTCCTTTCATTTTGCAGACGTTCTGCTTTTTTTGCGTTCCCATTTCCTGGATAATTTTCCGATAGCATATGTAATTTTTTCTTTGGAATGGAAACAGTTCATGTAGATTGTAACCAATTTTCCGGGAATCACCGACCTTCTCCATTTCCTGATGACCGCACAACCACTGCCAGTCGCTATGGTAGTCAGTCTGGAGTGTGGAAAGGTTGCCTCTCTCTCTCTCTCTCTCTCTCTCTCTCTCTCTCTCTCTCTCTCTCTCTCTCTCTCTCTCTCTCTCTCTATATATATATATATATATATATATATATATATATATATATATATATATATATATATATATATATATATATATATATATATATGTATATAAAGCCAGACTGAAAAATGAAAATGAGTAAAAAAACACAAGAAATTTTCTAAACACCTATAGATCGGATAATTTCCTCTACTTGAGTCCGATAGAGTAAAGGTCACCACTGTCATGTGACATTAGCCTCTAAGAGCTGAGGCCGACCACAGTCTCCCGGGAACCACCAGTGATGCTATCATACATATTTTGTCCTAACAGAGTTGTACCCACCTACTGTATGTGTGAGGTAAGACACCAACACGTAGTCTTTGTAAAGCTTAATTTATTTTCAACTAGGGAAAAAAAAATTTCCCCAGGAAAGCTTCTACCATGAATGTTATTCGTCAGCTGTCGCTGGGTGTAGCATCACACCGACTGGCTGTTTCACTACTTTTAACACATATCTGTTCATTATTTTCCACACGCTGAAATAACTATTTTATTCGGCTTTGCTTCACTACGTCCTAAATTTTCCTTATATTTCGTGGCCGTTCTATTATGTCTCCGTTTCTCTCTTGCCGGGACACTGTGATTCATCGTGTATTAATTACGCCACGGTTAAAACATAGATATCATATGGACAGTAACCAATTTTCCGCTGATCATGAGTATCTAACAATTCCTGGTTACCTCACAACCACTGCCAGCCGCTACTGCAGCTGGAGTATTAGAAACTGAATAGAGTTTGAACGCGCACACACACACACACACACACACACACACACACACACACACACACACACACACACACACACACACACACACACACAAACTTATCGCCTTTGGGTACATTTCTCTAACTGGAACAGCTGCAGTGGACCCACAAGAATCCAACAAGAGTATCCTAAAGCTCCCAGTGTCCCGCCTCACCAGGGTACTTACGAGTAACTTGAGTAAAGCGAAGGATGTCCCTCTCGTGTTCGTGGAAAGCAAAAGGAGCATAGTCCTTTTATCATACTGTAGATAGGTTACTCATAATATTATGGTAAATACGGGCAATATTTAGCAGGGATCTGAAACCACGATATATTATTGTAGTATTTTTGAGACGTGATGGTACATGGGGCTGCTAATCTTCCATTTTTTTTGAGTGGGTATTATTATTATTATTATTATTATTATTATTATTATTATTATTATTATTATTATTATTATTATTATTATTATTATTATTATTATTATTATTATTATTATTATTTGATAGGTGTCAATTCAGAAGTCGAAAGTATATGGGGGTGGGAGGGGGGAGCTGCAAGTTTCACGGTAACAGTGACTGCAGTAAATTATTAACGTGGGTATGGTCTGGTAAATCAAGAGTGAAAGAAAAGGCAAACTACTGAGAGGGAGAAAGCGACACTGTAAAAGAAAACAAAATTAAGAGCGAAAGTTAGAGAGACTGAAAAACACAAACAAGAAAAAAGAAACGAAATACAACAGGGAAGTGAGGTGACTGAGACACCCCTTTATCAAGTATACACGATAGCCATGTTGGATCACCCCCCCCTGAGCTGAGGTCCGACACAAACATTATCACCAACACACGTTCTTTCCTGATAGGTTTGTACCCGTGTGTGTGTGTGTCTGTGTGTGACTCTAGTATCCAAGCATTATATGGAAGTATTTACGAGTATACTCAACGTTCGGGAACAAGTTTTGGTCGTAAAGTGTCTCGGGAAGACCTTCACCAGGGCTTGGCAATTCTACCTACGTTGTCAGTACCTTGGATGGATTTATCTCTATTGTTGACTCATTTCCATTTTAATTATCTTATCTCTGATCCCTAATGTTCGGTAATTATTTTACACAGCTTACGTTCAACACCTGGCGAGATTCCCTTTTGTTTTGCGATCGTTGTGCCATTTCAGCGTTGCTGTTTACCTGAACCATTATCAGCTAATGTGTCATTTGTTCCTCGAGTCTGAATAGAGTTCATGTGGACAATAACCAATTTTCCGGGAATCGCCGAGTTTCTCACTCCTCTTGATGACCACAGGACCGCTGACACCTGCCGCCGCGCTATTGAACCTGCCAGAGTGGAGCCCTGACTCGTTTTGACTTAATAAACTTATATATATATATATATATATATATATATATATATATATATATATATATATATATATATATATATCACTGTAGGTATGATCTAGGTATATACTGATAACCATATATATATATATATATACATATATATATATATATATATATATATATATATATATATATATATATATATATATATATATATATATATATATATATATATATATATATATATATATATATATATATATATATATATATATATATATATATATATATATATATATATATATATATTTATTTATTTATTTATTTATAGTATGGTTTAAAGTATTCATGTTAGGCCAATTTGCACTTATAGAGATGTTACGTCATGTCCTCCCATTGGTGTTTGAAGCACAGTTATTACACAGTTATCTTACAGTTGCTCTAACTACGATTGAAATTTCCATGTTTCTTACATACATATAAGTACATTCTCCTCTATTAGTACACACAAAATTCCATGCTTTTTTTTTTTTTGAAGAGTACAGTCCTCCATTTATGTAAGTGGCTTCCACATGTTGCATGTATATAAAGCTTCCACAAGTTTTAAATCAGAACATCTATAAAGGCATAGAAAAAACCAACAACCAGGGATTCATTGGAGTCTTGACGTGTTTCTGCACAATATGATATTCTCGAGTAATTGTCATCAGGTTCCTGGAAAAAAAACTTCTCTCTTGGAAGGACATGATCGTCTTAAATTACCTCAGATGGCTCTTTGAATATGATAATTTTCTTTCTCGTTATATACCATTAATAATCAACAGGTTCTTTGAATAATGGAGAGTCTGAGTCTGAGTCTGGGTCTGAGTCTGAGTCTGAGTCTGAGTCTTAGATCTGAAGATAAATTTAGGAAGAATTAAATTTTTTGGTGTGACTGTAAGACCCAGAAATGGAAAGGAAGAAGGATGTGAGTTATCTTGGTGATTTGGTAAATTTCATGAAAGACTTTGTGTTCATGGAAAATACTGACTACTAAATAGATAAATATACATAAATTAACACACACACACACACACACACACACATGCCTGAGAGCAACAAATGCAACCCCCCCCCCCTTCAGACTCGCACACAGTAATATGCATAACTATATACAAACACACAAACACTATACTAACATACTAACACATGGTGGCACGAACACACACACATGAATAATTTATCTCGGGTTTGAACCCTTTTTTTCATCTCGTTTATTTTGTGTTTACTTTACCTCGCCGCCGTTATATATAAGTGACGTTTCGAAAAATGTGTCACTCGTCCGTGTTTAAGAAATTTGCATTTACTTGACTCACATTTGTTTGCTGTCATTATCTTACACATACAGAGAGGATAAGAAGATTTTTGCTCCTAAGTCTTGACCTCTCGCCTTTGCATGTTTTTCCTCGTTGCTGTCCGGCCGAAAGTCTAATTTAGTATAACGCTGGACAAATATTTAGTTGCGTTTCCACTAAATTTGTTCTCCCAGAGGTGTGTGTGTGTGTGTGTGTGTGTGTGTGTGTGTGTGTGTGTGTGTGTGTGTGTGTGTGTGTGTGTGTGCGTGCGTGTTCCACAACATAAGGAGCTCCCAGGATAGTCATGTTATTGCTGGTGATGTAACATATCATTATTATTCTCCTCCGCCATTATCCCTTCCCGGGTTTATTGTTCATGCGTTTATCACCTTGTTTATTGAACGTTTTGTGGTTGAGGTTATTTAGTTGATCTTTACTGTACCCTGTAGGTTATTTACCCTTGCATTTATTTAACCTATGTTGTTGTTGTTGGTGTTTAAGGATGATAATGGATTACGTCAGAGATGGAGGCACCAGGTAACATGGTAAACCAGGTGAGGGGGGCGGGGTTATATACCGAGTATTATTGTTACTACTTCAAACACGTCATCACCTGAGCACCTTATTGATTATGTCAATTTCATTCATATTCCAAGATATTTTATATTTATTATTTAATATTGTTTACTGTTCTTTTTCGTTTCTTTTACTACCGTTTTTTTTATAGGTTTTTATTTTCCTTTGTGTGATTTTGGTTACTTTTGTTTACATTGTAACTCCTTAATTTATTATGACTGACTCAATAGTGTAATTATTCTGGATATTATTATTATTATTATTATTATTATTATTATTATTATTATTATTATTATTATTATTATTATTATTATTATTATTATTATTATTATTATTATTATTATTATTATTATTATAAATATTACCTTTTTTATCACTGATGTTAATTAGTTACTATGGCTCTGCACATAGTTCGTCTAATAATAATGAGATTGTCGGACACACACAACCTACCCACCCACACACACACATCCCTAACCTAATGGTTGCCCCTTGTGTTCGAGGATGGCCAACCCTAGGGCCACCTTGACGTGAATTTCTTTAAGGTATAGAAGCTGTTGCCAACACAACAACCACAGCCTATGTTAACGAGTTGCATGACCCAGTGTCAAGGAATAGTCCGAGAAGACCGGACAACTCGCCAACGTCCCTCCCTAACCATTACCCCGGAACACAATCCGCAAATCAATTAACTTCTAGGTCCCCAATTACTGCTGGGTAGACAGAGGCAAATGGAGTAGAGAAACTTACCCAGGGATCGCACCCGGATTCACTTGGAAGCCATTTCACCACACACACACACACACACACACACACACACACCATCAATCAATCAGAGTACTGTCCTCTTATCTGAGGGTTGACGACCACAGTTCTCCACTCTAAACGTTCTCGGGCTGTTTTAACCAATCCTTTAAGGTTTTGTATCCCTCCGGAACCCAGTTTTTAATTTAATTCATCCATCCGAGTCTCTGCCTTCACATGGCCATCCTACCCTAAACTTTGCCCATTAATATTTCTGTAGTTATTCTCTCATCTTTATTTATATGACCAAAGTATCTCATTCGTCTTTTTCTGTACACATCATGTATTTCTCTTGAAGTTTTTCCTAACCTTAGTAATTCTTCATATGTTTTTCTGTCAGTGTAACTTTTTCTTTACATTCGCCTATAAAACCACATTTCAAGGGCTTCCATCTTCTTTCTGGTGTCTGCTGACAATGTCCACGCTTCTGACCTGTACAACAGTGGTTGCCATACTGTATGTACTGTACAGCCCTTTTCTCAAATTGAAGTTAATGTCCCTTTCTATTGGGCCTTTTAGATTATTATATGTTGTTTTTGCTTGACCTATTTTTGTTATGATAACTTTCGCACATCTATCATCACAACTAATAATACTTCCGAAATACACAGCCATGTCTTACACCCTGTCTAACTGTACCATTTAGTAAATTCATTATTTACCAACATTGCAACCTCTTGTTGTCAGTAAATATATATATATATATTAATATGTGTTGAATTCAAATATTATCATTTTCTCCAAGACCTCTAAGTTTATTGTGTTTTACCTTATCAAAAGCTTTTCAAAATAAACAAAGCAGATATACAAATTCCTTTGGACCCTTAAAGCCCTTTCACTGAAAATTCTTAAACCAAATATAGCTTCTTTAGTTCCTTTTCAATTCGTAATTCCATTTTGATGCCATAAGTACACTCCCACCTCGCTCTGTAACTTGTCCTCTTGGGATAACGTCAATATTTTCAGATCTTCTCATGACTACCACTACAGCGTTTTCCCAGGATTTTTTTGAAGAAGATTCACCTGCGTGTCGGTCCTTCAGAATCTACTTAAGTGATATTCTTGTGAGTCTCTTAAATCCTACCTCCCAGAAGCCTGTCACAAAGGCTTCTAGTCAAGCCACTGGTTTGCATATGCTCTTGGAGACATAAAAATTTTCTTTCATCTTTCTCCACATTCAAAGGAACAGCTCTGTCATGTCTTTATCTTCGGTTGTTTACGTTTGTCATCGTTCATTATTTGTTCTTTTTATCTTTTTTTGTTTAATGTTTGTCATTCTCAAGAGGACGTAAAAATTCTCTTCACTGCCATACTGAAAGAGGAAGTAGTTGTATTGTGTGCTTGTGGGGTTTGTCATGGTAAGTTTTTGTTCTAAATAAAATTTGTCTTCATATTTGTGTTGTTAGGAGATGTACAATAAAACTCACCCTCCTCCAGGTTTCAAGCTGTATTGTCTCCTAAGCTTGAATTGTTTATTTTCCACTGTTGTTAATTTTTGGTTAGTTTTTTAAATCTAATTAATTAGATTCACGTTCTTTGTTCTTTCGGAAATATAGGAGTTTTTCTTCTCTTAAAATAAAATAAAAGACTTGTTTTTGCATTATATTTATTTTGTAAACACTTCTGGTATTAATTAATTTTTATCTCTTTGTTAATCTGTATAAATTACTGTCATTTTCACAAGTAGAAGCGTTTGTCTTTTGTCTTGTTCTGGCAATGTCCATGTGAGTCCTAATCACATTTTGCTTCATATTTCATTTTATTTTTACACGCGTCATTGAACAGAGATGAAAGATTTTGTTTCTTCCGTGTACCAGCGACAGAATGCCGGGTGTTGGTCTTGTTTTGTCCACATCTGTTTTCACACACATATACTTCCAGTCTCCATTTTATTTTCACGTTCGTTATTCTTAATTAATCTCTTCTCTCTCTTTGGTTTTCATTAGACTATTTGTTTAATTATATCTCTAGACGTTTTATGAGTTGTACTTTTAAAATGGTAAGTCCACAAGGATGTTTCAGACTCTGGAACTAGTATCGCTAAATCTCATGGCATAAGGGTAGACCAATTTAAAAGTCTACCAGGGAGGGGCGGCGAAGGTTCCTTATTACTTGTAGTCAAAAGCAAAATGATATGATATTTGTTTTTGTAAAACACTAAATATATATTATTTTCTGTATATATCGTTATTTTTTTTATTTTTGATATTAAGTCTTAAAAGATTCATCGTAAACTTTTGTGTTGAAGTATGGGTAAAGTAACTCACACTTTTATCAGGTGGATAAACAAATTGACAAACAAACAAGCAGATGAATGGAGAAGTGTGTGTGTGTGTGTGTGTGCGCGCGCTTGTGCGTGTGCTTGTGCGTGCGCGCGTGCGTGCGTGTAAAAGAACTTGGGAAAATTATTTTCCTGATAAAGATATAATTATAAGACGAAAGAAGAAGAATAGTAGTATCAATACAGTAATATTAGTGTTGTCAATATCACTATAATATGATTGACGAAACATCCACTACCCGTTATTTTTCTCTGAAAATAAAAAGAAGTCTGTTTATTTTCCTTTGCAGGAGAATGTCTGGACACACATCTCTACTCCCACGGAAAATCTGTTTCACACAATAACAATATATGGCCGTTTCCCTTGCCATTTCAACTATTGGTCAGGCCTAAAAAAAACAAAAAAAACACCGCCCACAAAATATTTCAGGCTAAATTCAGTTGGGTAAAAATAGTATTAAGAGTTGAAAGTTTAAATTCTACTAAACTTCGAAAATCGATTCTAAATTGTACGTTGTTTTTCGTCGTATACAAAGATTTTGCAAGCAAGTTACAAAATGCATTATAGTGTGAAAATCCTTATTTATGGGCGTTATAAAATGCGTTACAAATTAGGTTTTTAGCAGAATAATAGAGAAGTATTTTCAAGATTAAATAAAACAGAATTGGAAAGCAGATTATGAAATATCCACACGTGCATCCAACACGGTTGATTGGTATTAAAATTTCACACACACACACACACACACACACACACACACACACACACACACACACACACACACACACACACACCAGTATTTACCATCATGCGTAATGTCTTTCAAACCAATAAGTTTTCACTTTGCAGGATGTTGGAGAAGAGAGACGTAAGGTTTAGCCTTTGTTGAGCCCTTGCCTAATAGCCCTGGTGTCTCCCCTCCTCCTCCTCCTCCTCCCTGTTGTTATTGTCGCTCCAAACACTGCAACCATTGTCCTGCCAGGTACTGACTCTCTCCTTATTGCACAGTACCCTTCAAATGATGCACGGTACTCCCTTCTATTTTTCCCCTGCAGAAGCAATATTGCCTTTGCATGACTTAGTGTCGTTAGTGCAGAGGGGGTAACGGGATGTTGCTCCGTTGCTTCTTACAGAGCCGCGTTGTTCCGCTGATGCGTTTTCGACGATTAGTGTGATTTCGCTGTCTCTTGAGAGTGAATATTTTCTTACCTTCATGTTGTATTGTTCGTGCATGATGCAGTTCTGATGTTGCATAGGTTTCATTCGTTGAAGGGTGATGTGTTCCTATTGCAGCTTTACTTTCTTTCGTTGTGGCATGATGCAGGCCTGTTATTACCTGATGCAATCCTGCTATTCTCTACTGCGGAACTGTGCTTGTTTGATGTACGTATATAATTATTAGTTGACAGTGGTGTTATTGTTCGGTGTGGGTGTGTTATCATCTACTCTATCCCACAATACAGTCTCATTTTTGCATGAATCTTACCTGTTTTCACACGATGTCCTTTCTGATTTGCATGATAAATTCTCTCATTGTTGCAGTCTTGTAGCAGTATACATTCTCGTTATTGAGTGATAGCGTTGTAATTTGATTGATATATGATAGTCTCAGTGCTGCTTGATGTAGGATGTATGGTATGTGATGTAGCCTCGTCACTGCATGATGCTATCTTATCGCTGTTACATGTTGCAGTTTGGTTTTCACAAGCTGCCGTTACATTGTCTCATGATTCGGTTCTTGTTTTGAATGGCAAACTTTCATTTTTCTGTGATTTGGACTCGTTGTGATCTCGTTGTTATATGATACAATCAAGTTAATTCAGTGCTTAGTTGCATTATTGTTATGAAATAAAGTTTGGCTGGTACACGATGCCTCTTATTTCATGATGGCTTTTTTTTGCCATGAGGGGTCTGTTGGTTGCATAATAATGTGTGTGCAGTGTTGAGCCGTCCTCTGCCGCTATTGTTGAGTCATACAAGATCTATACAACGTGATAAAGTCTAGTTTAACCCGAACTCTCTCTGTCTGTCTGTCTGTCTGTCTTATATCTATAAATTCATATTCTCTCTCTTTCTGTTTATACTCTCTACTCATATATTGCCGTCGGACTTACAGTTCGTTATAACCTGCTTTTTCCTGATCTGTGGAGTTAACTGAAGTTAAATAATACCTCACAACAGAATTTCTGTCGCATGAACTTGCTTGCAATAATTTGATGAACTAACGCCAGTAAAGTGAGTTAGGTTAAAGTTACCCCCACCCTAGATAATGTGTTGGATTAACCTTGTTACAAAGTATTGGTTATTTTCGTTGTAATCACTTCCCATTTTTTTTGATCCGTTGTAGACATATCTCATTATATAGTTCGTTATAGACTCCGCGTGTTATTGAGCTTATTATCGTGACTTTTTCTGTTAAACTTTATCCAGCTTTCGCACCAGGTTCAAGGCTGACCTAGTAACAGCGTAGAGTTTATTAGCTTCGTTATGATGAAAGTGAGTGATTATATTAATTCCACTTCGTTATAGTGACTGTGATGCATCGTACTTGTTGAGCGACCCAAATACACCCGGTGTTCTTAATACTATACAACATAAATACTCTGGACTATGATCACTAAAGGTATAGCTAAATCCGTGTGCGCTTTTGAACTTTAATAACTTTGTATGTACATTTGGTTTAGTTGAAAGCTGGTAATGAGTGGAATAAATTTTGTCTTTTATATGAAATTTATTGGTTATGTACATTATATTTACGTATGAAAGTACGGGAATAAAAACAAAATGAACCTTATAAACACCCTCTATATATACGAGGGTCGTATATATACCAACCTGTCCATCAGTAACTCCTCGGAAGGATAACCCGCGTTAATTACAAGAAGCAGGAAATAGACGCTTATGGAGTTTTACAAGATTCTGTCATCCTCAAGTGATTTAACCAGTGCTATGGTAGTTCTTTGTGCTGCCCGGTTTTATGTTTGTTACTAATATGGTGTTGACCGGAAATAAGGAATAATTGCCAAATAGCGATAACGTTTATGTATTTTTTTAACTTCTGACTAGCTGTAGGCGATCATATAGATAATCGTAATGCTGTACATATAAATAAATAGCTTAATACAAAACCTAACGTACCTTCACCTACTTTAAATATTATTTGGTTATCATATGATGGAAAACATCGTAAATGAAACAGAGCAATTTTTACTATCATTAATATTTGCTTAAAACGTAAATCTGCGATTATCCTCATTTAGCGTAACATATATACTCGTATAGAGAAAGAGTGTGTGTTAAAAAGGAAGAAAGGGCCAGATAAAATTGGCAGTGACGAGGAGCAACAAGGACAAGGCACGGGGACCACCAATAATCACAGCTGTGACCACCTCCAGGTGCCATGATCAAGAAACATCCTGGTCAGGAATCCCGCCGACGTGACCAGCAACCTCACCCACCGCCAATATCCAGACAAATGGTCGAGCTCCACCAACCCAAGTTTAAAACCTCTTCTACCTTCCTTTTTATGTCTCTCGCCAGACTTACCCCACACACCCTATTTCCTTCCCTCAGGTTAAAGGTAACGGTGGTTTTCACGTCACCTCGCTATAAATGAGATAATATAGGAATATTTATATAGACTGTATTCTTGTAGGAACATAAGATGAAGGAAACTGCTTATTAACCCATACTAGGTAGCCCTGTTTATAACTCATCCAACATTTATAACTCTTAATCTGTCCAATCTATACCTGAAGCTTCCCAGAGAGTTAGAGTTAATGTTGATGTTTGGTAATTTACTCCACTCATCAAATTTATATTTCCAAACCAGTGTATATCTATTTCATGCTTTAATCTAAATTTGTCTAATTTAAAACCATTGTACTTGTTCGCTCCTGGTTCGATAGTTTAATTACTAGTAATACATTAGTTAATTTTGATAGTTTAAGTACATTAGTTAAATCACCTTTATTAACTCCATCTTCCAGTAACACATTACGATCATATCGTCCCTCAGTCTACGTCTTTTAAGAGGATGAAAATTCAGTTTTCTTATCTGTCTCTATACTTAAGGTTCTTAATGCCCTGAATTAGGATTGTTCTTATCTTCTGGATTTTTTCTAGCGAATCGATAATCTTTCTATAGAACGGTGACCAAAACTGAGCAGCATAGACCAAGTGAGGTCTCACATACCTGAGATATAGTTTAAGGATTACCTCATTTGCTTGTAGTGTTACTATCAACAACTTCCTGAGCTTTATTTGACCAAGATAGTAATATTCGAGTGATTAAAGTGAATTGTGTTTCAGGAATTAATATTCTATTTTCAAGGTGCCAGATGGGTTGCTTATATCTTCAGTTTCCATAGCAATATAGATGCCAGAAGTGAGGACTGTGGAGGTAAATTCTATGTAATGAAAGTATCTCCCTTTTATAGATAGAAAAATTCCAAGAGTTACGGTAAGAGGCGATGGACAGAGATGCTTTTGAAAGATTAGGAAGGATTGAGGTCGATTTTGGAGCCAACTTTTTCATAATTAGCTGAGGAATATCGTCGGATCAGCACCTTTGTCGGGAACAATGTGTCGGAGGATGGGTAGATAGCGATAACACTGATGTCACGGAAGCATAAGGTGGGAGGGTTAGAAGGGCGACGATGTGGAGGAGGAAAATTGCTTTCCCAAGGGATGGATTTTCAGGACACAAGGATAAATCTTCTCTTGGGACGTGGTATTAAGTAATGGTTATATATATATATATATATATATATATATATATATATATATATATATAAACTTTCCTCACATTCCTCCGGAAAATTCTTTAAGAAAACAGTCTTCTTAAAATGTGAGAAAATCCAAAAGTACATATATCTACCGCGCAGATCCCCTTAAAGCTCGCTTCTGACCTGCGGGTTATATAAGGCTATACTTATTTTCTCGTAGACGACAAATAAAAAAAGAATATATTATAAATATTCCTGCTAGCGACTACAAAATAGAAGAACCCTTGGGCTTAGGCCTTTCCACCTGAGCTAAAATAATAAGCTGTACAGGTGTATATTTATTTATTTATTTATTTATTTATTTTTAATTTTTATTTAAAATTATAAGAGAAACAAAATACTGACACTTTTATGGCAGCATCATCACCACATTTCACTATACCGCTGTAACCCAAAACCCGAGAATGAAACCCACTTTTCCCCAAAATTAATAGGGCGAAATATAAGTGTCGTGGTATAAGAGTTGTGAGGTTGTGAGGTATAAGTGTTGTAAGGTATAAGAGTTGTGAAGTATAAGTGTTGTGAGGAAGATATAATGTGTGTGTAGTATAAATATAGTGTCGGGTACATATATATCGTCATATACAGGGTGTATCAAAAGTCCGTTCTCATAGGGGAAAGTTTTTTATTTCCTTCAATTACGTGAATACACATGTCACTGCGTCCCGAGGTTGATGACGGTGCGGTGTGCAAAAAAATAAAGAAAAAAAAAATCAAACATCACTCCCTTATGTGAACTGACTTTTGATACACCCTTATGTAAGTATCGTCGGGTATAATTCTTGTTTTGTATATATTAACGACAACCTAGATATTATAGGGATTTTTGAGGGCCATTATAGTCAATATAAGCAGAGGTCAGGCAGCATATGTGCAGTTGGATTTGATTCTAATGACTTGACCTAGTTTTGAGAAAGTGAGAAAGAACTTGTATTATTTGTAGCAATAAATTTAAATCTTAGTAGCAATAGAAGAGGTGGAAGCTGGAACAGTAATAGTAGTAGTAGTAGTAATAATAGTAGTAGTAGTAGTAGCAGTAGGAGTTGTCGTAGCAGTAACAGTAGTAAAAAAAGGAGACGTGATTATCATTCGTAGAAGTAGCAATAGTAGTAGTAATAGTCAAGTTGGGTGACTATGGTACTAATAATAAAAACAAAACAATAACACAGACTATCATAGAAGCAAGAGCGGTACCGGTTGTCATCATTGCTGTCATTACTATTGCAGACATAATAACAGTACTTCATATAATAACAAGTGCTGAAGGGGGGGAGGGGGAGAAAGGTAATTGAATCAACACGTCAGGTCAGAACCCGACGTGGACCAGGAAGCACACGGCCACTATCACCCCCACCCATCTCCCGCCCCAACACGCCACCCTCATGACTCACACACCATATTGATAGGGCCATTATGGCTCTCTTGTTAATGACAATCGTGTCTCATGTTTGTTGGGTCCCACCCATGTCACTTGCAGTCTGTAAAGTTTTGTTTATTTTGTTTTTATTTCTTTTGTCCAGTAGAAAATATTAAGAAAGAAAGGCCCAGGCGAGTAGGTTTTAATGTGAATGAAATGAGTTGAGAATCATTACGTGTTTCAAGGCCACGAGAAAAATATAAGACATACGGTAAAATAATAACTTATGTAAATGGGTAATTTTTAAAGTTTTAAGATGTTGAACTTGCATAACTTGCAATAAATATTCCTGGGTGATTACAATTAATCAACTCGATTTTAAACCTTCATTATGGAAAAAAGTTAACAATACTACAGTGAAAAAGTAAGATTTTTTGATGAATTATATTGAGTTTTCATTACACTGTAGACTACTGCCTAAATCGTACTCTCCTCTTTAACACTTCCCTCACCCATATACTCTGTACCCCTCTTCCTCCCGTCCTCCTCTTCCTCCTCCTCCTCAATCCGCCCTCCTCCTCCTCCTCCTTCCACGTCGTATGCTGGTGTTCTCTCTCTATCCTTCATTTTTCGCTCCTTGTAACTTGTCAAACCACCAAAAACATTCCTTCACTAACTTTTTCAACCTTCATTTTTCCTCCTCACGTTTTAGAAAGTGTCGTGTAAATATTATAACACTGTCACATAATTCAGTAAGTGTAAAGCATTGTGAAAAAAAAAGATGGTTGGTGAGAAATATTTTATGATTGGGAAGTATTGTGGAAAAAGAAGATAACCTGAGAGATCTTTGGTGGCATTTATCTCAGTGTATGGAGAAATACAGAATAATTTTTATGAATTGTGGTGGATTGTAGCATACCACTTGAGTATTTAAGATTACGATGAAACTAAAACAGTGTTATTTGTATTATTATGAACTTCAATATGTGCAACGTGTAATGGAAACAAACAAACTGATGATTAATAAATATCATTATAAAAAAAGAGTAAAGGAAAGATGAAAATATGTAATTTCTTGACAAATTGCAACATATGTAATATTTTGTGGATAGAATTGATACGTGAAGGACAGCAAGACAATCGTGTACATGTCACCTAATAACCGCATGACTGCTAGAATTTCACGCTGTCTTCAGAGGAATCTTAGTTATAGGCCACGGTACACGCAGTGGTATTTGCTTATGTGTGATATGTGTTTCTCCTGCATGGTGGACACTCTTACACGGACTTCCAGAGATTTACTGACCACAATGTATCCCCGGCGTAACTAGATTGTAACATGTGATGAAGATGTCATGGTAAGTTTTTACATCTTGTGATGTAATTTGCAAATGTTCTTTATTTCTTGTAATACAAACTGCGCTGCCTAAATTGATACATCATGATATGAAGTAGAGGAGCAAAACGTAATTTCCTGCCTGTTTACGTAATGAAGTTATTTTTCTTCTTACAATTTTCATTCCTGTGTGAAGATTACTTTGAATAAATTGACCACAAAGAAACTTTAGCAAATTGCCCTGATAAAGCTGTCATTCATCCTGTAATTTGTTTACCTTATTTTTGGTAATGGACAGGTAAATACTTAATAGCTTTTCTGCGTGAGGTTAAGAGCTTGAGGAAAGATCATTGCGTATAAGGAAGCTATAATTTCCTCGCACTACGCGGCTGAGTTAGTATGCGGACGTGAGTCGTTGGATGATGGACCCAGGTGATAGTGGCAACGTGTGCTGTTTAAGGCTTTTACCCCGACAGGAGGGATTATTGTAATCGCTTGACTCTGTGCCTTGTCTGTCAACCTCCGAAGGAAACCTGTCCAGAACAGCTTTGTCGATTTTACTTAGAAATAATAGGTGAACTTACTATTGACCGAGGCCGAAATAGAGTAATTCCATAACACGTAGATGAGAAAATAGGATAAAAACTCAGGAATAAAAGACAGTTCTGTGGAATACGAATCAAATGTTAACAGGTTGAGGGAGTTAGAGACGTTTTTGTGTTTATCTTTACTCCAGTTTTCATCAACATTATTATGGAAAGGTTGATCACAAAAGAAAATGCTGCTACTTGCTACTAATTACTATATCCATTGTTATTCTTGTTTAATGATCATTACTTTGGCAATACTGTTATGGAAAGGAATCATATTACTACTGCAACTCCTTATAATAAATAATAATAATAATAATAATAATAATAATAATAATAATAATAATAATAATAAAGACAATAATTTTTATTTTTATTATTATTATTATTATTATTATTATTATTATTGATGATGATGATGGTGATAATGATGATGTTGTTCCCTCGCCTTGAACATACCGTATTTTTGTGGGTACCATTTCATAAAATATAAAAAAAATCCCCTCATTTGAATCCTTTGTGATGGGCGAAGGTAGGGGAGAGTCCTCTGTAGACCAAGACTACTCCAAGCCTTGTCTCTGCTCCTATAAAGAATCTGACACTTTATCTAGTATCCTATAAAAACGTCCCTATAAAAAACACGATCCTCTATGAGACAACTCATAAAAATTGAGCGATAGAATGTCTTGATTATAAACGCGTCTTAACATTGATCCCTACGGTTGCTGAGACTATCTGCTGTGGCAATAATGGTCTTACCCAAGATAACAAACGTGTGTGTGTGTGTGTGTATAGGTGTGTGTGTAATAATAATAATTAATGGTAATGATTAACGGTTTACTAACAATTACAGGAGCCGTGAGCTGAAAATATACAAATTACAAAAGTGGTACATATATAATATATAATGACAAGGGGGAGAGGATCATTTAACAAGGAATTTCAGCACAATTACAGTACAAAAGTGAGATTGGCAATGCGTTAACACATAAGTTATCTACGAATTATTGATGATTTGCACAGTGGTTGGAATTGGGTTGTTTTTACGGTGATCAGTACGTGGTCGTATGGGATGGATCGGTTGTGGTGTTGAATTGCAATTCACGGATGGGGGATCTAAGTGGTATTTTGAGACGTTGGTGAGGGTGATGTAGTAACTTCGTCCCAAACTGACATATTAGGTCATAGTGATGATCAAAGGGAATTGAGAGGGTAAGTATTTTGAGCGCCTCTTGATATGCGGTATGGGAAGAGGAGAGAATAATCTTGCAGTGACACCGAGGAGCTTAATGGAATCCGCAACCTGGAGTGTTTTGGGGCCCATAGGGAGGAAGGTAGGTGGGACATGGTCGGGGGAGATGATGATGTGTATAACAATGGTCTTGGTATGGTTGATGGTGACATGGTTGGTGGAGATGATGATGTGTATAACCATGGTCTTGGTATGGTTGATGGTGACATGGTTGGTGGAGATGATGATGTGTATAACCATGGTCTTGGTATGGTTGATGGTGACATGGTTGGTGGAGATGATGATGTGTATAACCATGGTCTTGGTATGGTTGATGGTGACATGGTTGGTGGAGATGATGATGTGTATAACCATGGTCTTGGTATGGTTGATGGTGACATGGTTGGTGGTGAACCAATTTTGGAGATCATACAATATATTCTGGGGGGCGCTGTTTTCGGGAGCCGAGTAGTTCACACTGATCCCAATGGTGGAGACGTCGACATATATTTCCAGGGAACAGGAGTATATGTTAGGGCATCGTCGATGAGGTCAAAGAAACAGAGCGGTCCCATACTAATCAATATAATGAATAAGTTTCCCTAATTTATCCTCATAATACACAATGTTTTAATGTCTTTCTTACTATCACTGCTGCTTTACAATATATTATAGTTCCGTATATATCTCACCGGTCGAAGTATATATACTGTATATTAAAATGATGATATGTGCTTCACCTGTTTACCGCCACTACTTTCAATCTACATGCCATTATAAATTTCCATGCATTATTAAAGTGAATAATATATTAGAATAAAATACTAAAATAATAATTGTTTTCCGCAAATAATCATCACTAGGTCGAGCTCGTTAAGTATGCATCAACAATTATAGTCCTTTTAGTTTCCAAATAAATTAAACACTGTATTTTTTTGTATCATAAACAAAAATATTTAATTTATATTTTAATACCGGTAAGAAAAATTATACCTTAGATATTGTTCTATTATGATATTTTATTTTAATGTGTATCAGTCACATTTTTTTAATTTGTATCATCCTCAGCCATCTAGCCTTAATGCCTAAAGGATAATTATTATAGTTTCAAGATTGTAAAAATTATATATTCTTTAGTAACATGTACTGTCAAGGTTAGGTTAGGTTAGGTTAGGTTAGGCCGGCTATTTCCCCTTTCAAACTAACAAACATTTACGTTATCTACTTTTATTATCATACTTTTGAAAACTTCCTCTTTAGCATTATAACCTTTAATATTTCTCCATCAAGTTTTAAGACATAATCCAACTTTTGTTCAAGCAACTTTTCCCCTTGCAAAATTCCTATGAGCAAATAATATTTCTTAACTTGCCTCATGTTTTAAGCAAATATTTATATCCAACTTTTACTCGTGTGTTTACAAAACATTTATTTTTACGTTCTATTAAGGCATTTTTTAAGAATTTCTAGTATGCAATTTTTAGATAGTTACCCGTGCAGTTAGGTGGTGTACTGAATCGTATAAGAAGATGTATCACATTCATCTTTATATTGTTTGTCGTTTACTTTGTTTATTTCATAACCAAACTAAAAAAATATATCACCACGAATACCAAGAAACACATATATAACATGAGTATCATCTTGAGAGAGAGAGAGAGAGAGAGAGTTTTGGATAGGCCACCGATTAAAGTCATATTAACTGTGTGTATCAGTTCAATCTTGTTTCCTCATGTTGATCATGTCGGTGTGTTTTGGACAGATGATCATGTCGGTGTGTTTTGGACAGATGATCATGTCCGTGTGTTTTGGACAGATGATCATGTCGGTGTGTTTTGGACAGATGATCATGTCGGTGTGTTTTGGACAGATGATCATGTCCGTGTGTTTTGGACAGATGATCACACATTCTCTTACGATGCGTCGGGCAGATTCAATTTTATTATAATGTGTCACTAGTGGAGGTCATGACTGTTTGATGTGCGTCTTTTAATAAATTTTGTTGGTAGGAAGTTGGCCAAACCGAAAAGAAAGTTATTTAAGAAATTGATTCTTTTTTATATTATATTGTGAATATATAAACTAGAACAAGATTAAAGGCGAGAAAAAATCATCGTCAGAACGAGAGACGTCACTCGTCCACCTTGAAGGATCCCGTGTCCAGCACACCACTGTTACACCTCAAACTTTCCCCATAAATTCGAGATCCAACATTCAATCCATATTTACGTCAAGCAGCGCTCGTTGTCTCCCGCGATAACCCGCGACGATTTTCGTGGGATTTTCTCCAATATCTCCAACAGAGAGCGAGGACATCCAATCAGGGCGAGTGGGAGGTACTCTAGCGGGTGTCGACCTCTACCCTAGGGCGAGTGAACATGTTTTGCTCGTCCTGCCAGAGGGGAGAGTCTTTATAGTATTTTCATCTACCGTATGATAGTCTTTTTTTTCACTTGTTAACAGTCTATGATAACCTGCCTTTGTGTGTACCTGTGATGACCTGCATTTTTAAACTGTGATCCTCTTCTATTTTCACCTGTGCAAGGAGTGAGGAAAACAGTGGAGATGAAATTATCTGAGAGATATTGTTACCGTACTCCGTCTAAAGTCAGCAAGAGGCTCAACGTCTCGCAGGATGCTGATAACAGCGGTAATAAACCACCCGACCAACCACAGGGTTCAACAGGCCTTTTTGTCCTCTCCTACAGTATCTTTGCATCTCCTTTTGATCAATCTTTTCCGGCTCGTGGACTTGATTGACCAATTCGTTTTCAATATAAAGAATATCTCCGTTAAATAAAGTGATACAGTAAGTCAGTTGGTCGGTCAGATACCCGAAGCAACTCTTTATGATGAGTGCACCACAAACCTACAGGAACACCCACCATATACCTCTTAACACGACGTATACATCTTACATCTGAAGGAATAGAAATGTCAAATATTATATTAAGGACGTATTAACTCCTGCTTGATTAGCTCTTAGTAGTCTCCTTTACAAGACTTTAAAACCAAAATATCACGTATTATTCTTAAAGGAACCCAATAAATTTCTCTTCAAAAGAATAAAAAAAAATAAAATAAATAAAATAAATAAATAAATAAATAAATAAATAAATGATTCCAGGTCTGCTCTCGACGGAATCGCATTTGGATCAGGGGAAAATAAGGAACTCATCCTCCGAATACGAGGGTTAACATCCACACTTCAGGATGCAGGCCGTCCTGTGACATTCCTATGGATACCCAGTCATGTCGGTATCTTGGGGAATGAGGCAGCAGATGGCCTTGCCAAGACTGGCTGCAACAAGGCCACACCTGACTACGTTGTTCCTCGAACACTCTTACAGATTAGGACCCAAATTCGCCGCAAACAGAGAGAAGCTTGGGAAGCAGCCATCCCCCTCGACTCCCCGCCCACCTGGTACGATGTCCTCCGTAAACTTCCTGACCTCTCGTACGTCTACGGGAAAGGGTCGCGGAAAGGGGACGTGATTGCTGCCCGTATCATCATTGGGTATGACTTTCCTTGGGAGATTGGTATGCATCCCCTGAGCAACACTCTTGTGCATTATGCAGAAGACCCGACAGCAGCACCCTTATCCACTACCTCCTAAGATGTCCCCACACACAACGCTTCCGTGACGCCTGCTGGACCACCACTCCACGACCCCCTGACGGAGACACGATGATCCTCCCCATACTGGCCAGATATTTTGTAAATAATATTGATTATGTGTTAAATGAATATCCTTCCTTCCTTAGGCTTTAGTAAGCCCCTTTATAATATTTATACCGTATATAATTGTCACACTGCCAGATGCTTCTGGTGTCATTGTACACAGTACAGGGGTACCTAGTGACAGCACTAGGATCCCGCTTCCTCTATCAAGGAATAAACAATTGAAATTGAAAAATTGAATAAATAAATAAATAAATACGTATATATGTATATATATGTATATATATGTATATATATGTATATATATGTATATACAGTATATATGAATATATATATATACTGTATATATATATATATATATATATATATATATATATATATATATATATATATATATATATATATATATATATATGAAGGATTCATTTATATGCTAGAAATTATTTTGTACCCAACTGAAGCACGTACAGTATACAAAGGCAGGTGAGAGCCCCAAGAATAAAAGTTTTAAGTAATTAACAATTTAGACTCCAGAGTTCAGAGACACGTTGTTTGTTTTATTTGAGATGATTTAGAGTCATCTGTGTTGAAACTCACCAATGTTGGAGATTCTTGTGGTGTTGGAGATTACGGCTGGAGGTTTTTGTTGAGGATTAACAGTGCAGAAGCGCTTTCTTGAGTTCGTTCTGCATTGAAACCTTTTAGGAAAATCATTAACTCAAGTATTTTGCTCATTTTATATATCTTTTTTTTGCTCTTAATATTTCAAGATTTTCACGACAATCAATTTTTTTTCGCTCTTATTATTTTTCTCTTTCTTCCCATAACTTCGTGTTGAGGCCTCAACACGACCTATTTAAAGTGGTCTTGAGATCCTTTGCTTCTGGCCAAGGACAAGAATTTCTGTCGGATTAAAGTTTTTTGTTTTTGTTGCCCGTGTTGTAAGAATTCTTGTAGTCGTAGATAGTTTTCTTTCTTTTTTGTTTAACATCAATATTTTGCACAATTCCTAAATCTAGTAATTTTTTGTAACCTGATTAAGAAATATGTTTAGGTTAAGAGATAATCGAATTGATTTTATGAGGAAGAAAGGAAAAAAATAAGAGAGAAGAGAACTGTTTATTGAAAGGTAAAAGGGGAAAAACGATCAAAATAAAGAGAGAGAGAGAGAATGATAAAATTCTCTCTCTCTTCTCCAAGTGTACCTATTACCTAAGCATGTAATAAAAATACGACTCGGGTGAAATTCGAGGTAAATTATGGAGAACCTTTTCGCTAGCTTCCATGTCATCATCACCTCAGATTCCATAATATATTAATATTGGGTCAGGGTTTACTCACGCCCAACAAATTTTAACACGACAGTCGAGAGAATCTAAATCATATTTCGATATGTACTCATGTGATTGTAGTGTGATAGCGGTAAAGTGAATGTGAAAGGGTTATATTGCAATTCATTATGTAGTTTAGATAACAAAATGTTGTTATATCGTATTGTTGTTTCGAATTTTATAATTGAGTCATTAAGCACCATACATCCAAGCGTTAAACCAATATGCAGGAGGAATATGGATTAAACGTCTGGTAATGTTATAGTAACTATTTAGGTCAAGAAGAGAGTAACCCACCCATACATATGTTATTTTGCTTAGTGTTTAAAATTGTTCATTCTTATAAACTTTACAATCATCTCATTTTTTATAGCTACTTCCAAACTTTTATTGTCTGCTGTACTTATTTATACGTATTTTATGCATCCCTGACGTGCCGGTCTTATTTTACGCGGTACTTATAAACCAATTTACTTCACATATTACTTTTACGCTCCAACTACTTTATGCAGTACTTAGGAACAGCACTTACAAACACTATTAATTTTCCGATGTACTTATAACATTACTTAATTTGGTCTGTGCTTACGAACCCCTTGTTGCCTCACGCAGTCCTTAGAAAACCTGTTTTATACACGTGGTACACATTTATCCTGAGAGCGGCGCCGCTACACTTGAGGCGGGCAAGAGTGACCAGCCCAGCTATGGCGAGAGGCTGCTGGACCTCCTCCAAGAGGCTCCTCGTACTCACTAGACCCGACCCTCTTTGTGCCAGGGTTCCTCTCTCTCTGGTTTATGGTCCTGCGGGCCACATGTCGGGGCGTCAGCTACAGTCTCTAACTCTCTCGTTTACATTTTTATGGCTATTAACATTTTATCTCATCATTTCATCTATGTTTATTTAGGGATCATTAACTCAGTGTATTATGCATTTCTCTATACCACACTGCTTTCTTACAAAGGATAATGTTGTTAGAGTTCATTTTCACACTTGATATCTATTTTTACTGAGCTACCTAACCATTTACTACAATATATCATTGTATTTCACAAGTTAAATTACTGTCTCTCATATTGTTTTTTACCCCCTTACTGTTTATATACATTTATTAAAATTTATACTATATATACTGCTAAATTGATCCTTATTTTACCAGTTAAATTTATCTGACGAACCATCGGTATATATGTATCTAATACGCTGAGTTCGTAGTCTGATTCACAAGAAATATATGGGATCCTTCCTAACCTGGCCTGTACCTCACTACACCATCATTGTGAGTTGACCGAGCACTGTGTGGTCGTGGGTCCCTTATAGCAAGTACCTCATTTAGAGAAGTGAATTCATACTAACTATTCATCTTAGAGCATCCCCTCCCCCTCCCCTCCTCAGTAATCTAGTAGATGGTCGCCTTCAGAATACATTAAGTATATAACTGGTCGAGGGGAAACTCATCTCAGGAGCACTGTGCTGTACTGAAGGGACTATTACCGTGATGGACGACACGAGGTGACAGATGATTCATAAGATAGACCTCATACACTCTACCTGATCTTTCCCAACACTACTCACCTGATCTTTCCTAACACTACACACCAGACCTTTTCCCAAAACTACACACCTTATCTTTCCTTGCACTACACACCTGACCTTTCCTATCACTACACACCTGCCCTTTCCTAGCACTACACACCAGACCTATTCCTAACATTACACACCTGGCCTTTCCCAAGCTCCTAAACCCACTAAGAGGTTATCCAACTTGGGTGCGTCCTTGTAGCGTCACTATATTTTGTTATTATTAGAGGATGGCGAACACTTTTATCACTTCGTAAATCCTGTTCAATTCAGTTGACTAATGAGAAAACACGACACCAGTTTTATATGTCTGTCAATAATAGTGTGTTGGGAAATGAAAGGAACTAAAAATCATAACATTAATTTGAAAAGAAGTTTCGGGTCGTGTTAAGGCTATTTAAGCAGTGATATTTCTAAGACGCGTCCATTGTATGTTAACAATAGCCTCAAAATAATTAGGTAAACAGATAGATAGAGGGAACGGACAGATAAATAGGGGGAACGGGAGACAGGTGAGTGGACAGACAGGTAGAAGGGACGGACAGACAGATAGAACGAACAAGGATTTCGTCATTGTTTCTTAGATTCATTTGTATTCATAAGATGTGTGAAGCTTAACATTTATCTGTACGCATTACACCTCATACCTCACGTGTCATCTGTGTGTATTAATTCTTCGCTCTCACTCTCTCTCGCACTGTCTTTCTCTTCTCTTTATCTCTCTCTCTTCTCTTTCTTTCTCTCTCTTTTCTCCTGCTCTTTTTCACTCACACTGTCTTCTCCTTCTCTCTCTGTCACTGTCTTTCCCTCTCACACTGTCTTTCCCTCTCACACTGTCTTTCTCTTCTCTTTATCTCTCTCTCTTCTCTTTCTCTCTCTCTCTCTTCTCTTTCTCTCTCTCTCTTTTCTCCTGCTCTTTTTCACTCACACTGTCTTCTCCTTCTCTCTCTGTCACTGTCTTTCCCTCTCACACTGTCTTTCTCTTCTCTTTATCTCTCTCTCTTCTCTTTCTCTCTCTCTCTTCTCTTTCTCTCTCTCTCTTTTCTCCTGCTCTTTTTCACTCACACTGTCTTCTCCTTCTCTCTCTGTCACTGTCTTTCCCTCTCACACTGTCTTTCTCTTCTCTTTATCTCTCTCTCTTCTCTTTCTCTCTCTCTCTTCTCTTTCTCTCTTTCTCCTCGCTTGGATCTATCCTTCCCCCCCCACGCCCTTCACTCTCCTCTATTCATCTACCTCCACCTTTCTTCTGTTGCCTCAGTGACAAGTTAACATCATCTTTTCTTTCCGTCAACCTTCTTGTTCTTCATTGTCTGGCGTCTTCCTCCTCTTTGTCCTCTTCAGCACCGAGACAACAACCTGCACGTCTACTATTTTTCGTAACCACTATTCCGCTACATGCACTTCTTGTACGTTCTATACTTGTATCTAATTGAGAGATTCTTTTCGGCTCATGTTATTGTAAGAATGTGTATATTACCTGTAGTTGTTATGAGAGTTATGTTTTAATTGTAGGTATAATTCTCTCTCTCTCTCTCTCTCTCTCTCTCTCTCTCTCTCTCTCTCTCTTTATATATATATATTTTCGTGAATAAAAACAACACAGAAATTATCTCTTGAACCTTAAAACTTAACAAAAATAATAATATTAATTTTCTCATTAATATATAAAAAAAGAACATTAGTGCATGACAGAATTCATTAACGTCAGACTCTAAAGTCCTCTTAGTCATTACTTCATGGAAATTATATTAACGAAGTGTATTGAATATATGAGATTTTTCGCGTCATATTTTTTTAATCTCTTTCGCAATTTATAACATCTCTCTATAGCTTACGATTGACGGGGGGGGGGTACTTATAACGTATATTACAGATAATGTATAATATTGATGGGGGTACATATTTTAACGGAAGTATATCGTTTTATTGATGTGGTCCAGATAATAACAGTGGATAGATAATAATTATGTACAGAGGTTGATGGGGGGTAAATTTTGTCGAGGTGTATTTATTGATATTGACGGGGGTACAAATCTTTGATGGGGAAAAGACAGGGGGTTATGAATATTGACTGGAGTGTATTGACTAGGGTCCAAATATTGACGGCGAAAAATATTGATCGGGGTAAAAATATTGATCGGGATACAAATATTTATGGGGGTATAAATATTGCTGTGGTTACAAATATTGATGGGGTACAAATATTGACGGGGGAAAACATTGATTGAGGTATTATACTTGATGATCCGATTTGATGACTGGTTGAGATAAAGGATCAGATCTTAACCTCAGTGAGAGTAGTGAAGAGGATCAGAGTTGTGAAGTATTTGCTTTTAGATCAAATTTTGGAACGTACGCGTGTGTGTGTGTTTGTGTGTGTGCGAGTGTGTGTGTGCGTGTGTGTGTGTTTGTGTGTGTGCGTGTTTGTGTGCGTGCGTGTGTGTGTGTTTGTGTGTAACCCAGACTTAGGTTAATAATGCACACGTTGATATTCACGACAGCACACTCAGGTTTATACAATTTAACTATGTCTCGCTAACTCACATATTTTCTTCAAATCTGTCGAATAAATTGTGTGTGAACTTTATCGTCCATGGCGCTGTGTGACGGTGGCATTTGTGACTCTGGGATAATAACAACTGAGGGCAACACATAACCTATTGTGAAAAAAAAGAGACAGTTACGAGATTACATTACTGAACTATAGGTAAATGGAGTCCAGATATAAATAGACATGATAAACGTAAGTTGAGTTACATAAGAAAATTTGTACGTATATTGTGCTAAAATATCCTTAAATTTAATATAGCGATTAAATTGAAAGATATCTTGCACATATTTTCAGAGAGAAACAACCAAATCATAACAACAACTCTGTAATTGGGTAGTTACAGACACTAAAACGATGAAGTCAAGACTTTATGGGTGAGAGGTGCGGAACTGGAAATAACTCTGTGTGTTAGTGGGTGATGGTGAGAGAGAAAAAGGTGGTCCCGTTGGTGGACAGTTTACAAGAGCCAATGCCGGGGATGAGTTACTAAGGGAAGGCCAGTGAGTATCTATCGGAAGTACTGCGAAGAGAAGAACAAAAAGAAGAGATAGAGTAATAGTAATACAGAAATATAAAGGGCTAGAGAGATAGAAAAAGAGAAAAAAAGTGGGTGAAAGACAGAATGAGAGGTAAATAAAGTGGACTAGAGAAAGAAATGGAAAGAGCGAAAAGAGATAGAGTGAGAGAAATGAAAGAAAATAAATATAAGACAGACATAGAGACAAACGCTGTCACCACATTATATATAGATCAATTTTGTCTTTTCATACTCTGTCATCCTTTAATGCCATTCACTCATAAAGGTCTCATTAAAGTAATCTTAACCTCTTACACAACTTAGTAACATAACGAGAGACGTGTAATATCCCAACACGGTTTATCCTAATAATATCCAGGACGGACTGACACGACACACACACGCACACACACACACACACACACACACACACACTTAATTATACAAAGCATTTATTTCCAACACACTGCCAAATTGAGAGCTCTTGAACACACACACACTCTACAGATTGATGATAATATCACACAGACCATCTACACTGATGGATCTCTTAACACCGCCTGTGGGAGGGCTGGAAGTGCTATTGTTGTGACTCAACCTGACGGTAATATAATTGAGAAAGGAGTTAGAATTAACAACTGGGCATCCACTCTACAAACTGAATTAGTTGCCATACTCACAGCTATTAAATTCATTGAAACCACTGTTACTGACAGTCTCATCATCACTGACTCTCTATCCTCACTACTTGCCCTTGGCACTCTCGACTCAGGTTGTCACGCTCTTGTCCCTGAAGCCAGACACAAATATGCGTGCCTTGTTGACCGGGGTGTCAGGGTCAAACTGTTGTGGATCCCCTCTCACATAGGCCTCATAAAACATGGCAGAGTTGATGCCCTCGCCAAACTCGCGTCTAACAAAAACACCGTTGAATACAATTTGGGTCTGTCAAAAAGAACCCTTAAAACTGTAATTAGGAAAGAACTTATTGATGAGTTTGACGCAAGTAGACAAGTGCAAACAGGCACTAGTCGATCCATAGGTTACCATGATGAGATGTATCAAGTGAAACATGTATATGGAGCAAGTAACAAGATCACTAGATTACAAGATGTTGTAACCGCTAGATTAAGGTTAGGATATAAGTACCTTTGGCAGTATGTTCCTCAAGCAGATGTAAACAAAACTAAATGTAAAGTGTGTGGCCATACATATGGCCACACACTTGAACACTACGTCCTCGACTGTGTGAAGATAGAACCTTTTAGGGACAGGTCCAAGCACACTGTGTGTGAAATGGCACAACACTTCATCTCTAATGGCAAGATAGCCGACATATTAAGATTGTATCCACTTTTTGCACTTAGTAACTATATCAATTCTCATGTACAGAACCAAATACGCAATGTGCTTGAATACCTCTCACGTAAATGTGAATAACAAAGTGTGAGGCCAGACATACTGCCTCACACGCCTGTACTCACGGAGTTGTGAATAAGTTACCCTTTATGTATAGAACTAAACAAATAATGTAAATGAAATACTGTGTAACATTCAGTGCCATAATATCCTGACAACGGGGGTTAATTATTATGACCCTTTGTAAACTCTACTCTGTAATCCTTTTGCGCTACCGCTCACAGGATGAGTGTGGGGTGCACAATAAAGTAGCCGATGTAAGCGGCAAAATAAAAAAAATCAATAGTTCACTGTAAAATTACAATGGGTAAATTACAGCGACATTGCATATTGTCAGCGTAGGTCCAGGTCCTGTCACGATGAGGCAGGGAAAGTGACAGTCATATTTTTTTCCCTGACAATAATCTCTCTACCATTTCTCTCTACGGTGGAGGTAGATGGTCGGGTACGTCAGGCGCTACGGTAACCCTCGTGTCTTGTAACTCCTTTGTGCACCTTGTCTATAATCTATAATCCGTGTCTCTGGTGCATGTTTACCTATATTAATTGTCTACAATGTTTATACAATTTATATTTTATATTTTTTTAGAGCATTCTGGACTTTTATTGTCAATTTCTATTTTTATACAACAATAAATTATATTTTTTAGGTTTTAATACAAACTATATTATGTCATAAATTAAACAACTTCATTGTAATCTATTGAAATTTGAATGAATATTTGTAAATGCATGACCATCAACTGATAGCTTAAACAACGTGCTCTTCTTTGTCACTGGTGTAGGAGTAACTGATGTTTTTAAACGTCTTTGGTCAGCACCTCTACCTTGGTCAGCACCCCTACCTTGGTGAGCACCTCTACCTTGGTCAACACCTCTACCTTGGTCAACACCTCTACCTTGGTCAACACCTCTACCTTGGTCAGCACCTCTACCTTGGTCAACACCTCTACCTTGGTCAGCACCTCTACCTTGGTCAACACCTCTACCTTGGTCAACACCTCTACCTTGGTCAACACCTCTACCTTGGTCAGCACCTCTACCTTGGTCAACACCTCTACCTTGGTCAGCACCTCTACCTTGGTCAACACCTCTACCTTGGTCAGCACCTCTACCTTGGTCAACACCTCTACCTTGGTCAACACCTCTACCTATACCTTGTTGTCGGTGTAACAGAGGAGAATGGCGCTGCTCCCTCAACGTGTTATGATTCACGGGGTCTTGGTTTCCTGTGTACTGTATCAACCAAAGTGGTAAATGGCTGTGTCATTTATTGTAATATGAGTTGACAGTCATCTTCACAGGTCACGTATATTTTGAAAAGAATTAAAACAGTGTATGATATAAAACTGCATTATGAAACGACGCTCAATGTTCGACTCAAATATAATATTCAAGTTTCACTAAAACACGTGGATTTTATTTTACTGAGTGAATATTAACAAGATGAAATAAAAATATTTCGAATAACAAAATTTTTTTTTTTGCTTGTCAGGCGAGAAAAAATGTTGATAAGTAATCCTATTACATATATTTACGGCTTAGATGTGAGCAAACAGGAAATATTTAATTTATAACTGGTGAAGGTAAAAGTTTTGTATTCTGTTGGAGTGTGTTGGAAGATGGCCGAGATCTCTGGCATAACAAGAGTGTAAATAGATTATGGTATGATCAAAATTGTACCAGGTAACACGAGTAGTCTAACTCCACTCTTACCGGAGTATGGAAAATAAGACATATGACAGGAGTCTCGACGAGAACATGAAGATACACTCAGCCCATAAGAGCCCGCACCGATAGATATAAGAACAGCACCATCCCATCTATTGTTAAAATAATAAACAACTCCTGATTTATGTACTGTACAGCCCTGTAAATGTATTCAATGCATATTATATCATTATGTCTAAATCAAATGTAAGTCTGTATATTTTCAGCCATCGGCTGCAACTCTATTAATAAACCGTTTATTATTATTATTATTATTATTATTATTATTATTATTATTACACACTGTTTATAGATTTTGTTGAATATCCAGTGAATGCCTCACTTGTTGATGTGCAAATTCTGCCACAAGTGAGGATAATGCTGTTGTTGCAATACAAACAATCACTCGATCACCACGAAAATATGTTAGGCTGTGTGTATACCATTTTTTTTTGGAGACACCCTGTTTGTGTCATTTGCTAAACTTCGTCACTAAATCAGACGGTTGTCAAGAATTCTGTTTCCTTATCAACACTTCCCTTTACTCACCTTCATTCTTCGCCGAAAAAAAAAATCCTTGAAATTTATTCTTTTCAAGGTTAAAAAATACGACAGAGGATGTTTACGTCGACAAATTATAACAGTTTAATAGTTGTGGAAAATATATGACCTAAGTTCGTGATCTCATTTACAGTGGGGCTCGTGACATGCATCGTTCATGACAAGTACTGTACGTTGTTCGTGACATGTATAGTTCATGACAAACACAGAGCTCATAAGAAAGACTGTTTATGGTATACAATACAAGTTCTGTCGCATGCACCGTTCATGACATACACGGAACGGTACGTGCTATACAGGATATGGAGCTACACCTGATAGCACCTTTTTAATGTATAATTCCTGATAATGAACTCCTTATGACGTATACTCTTGATGACGTATACTCTTGATGACGTATACTCTTGATGACGTATACTCTTGATGACGTATACTCTTGATGATGTACGCGCTTGACGTATACTCTTGATGACATATAGTATTGATGGCATATACTGCTGATGACCTATACTCATGATGACTTATACACATGATGACGTATACTCTTGATGACGTATACACATGACGTATATACATGATGACCGACACGCCTGATGATGTATACTCCAGATGACCTATACCTATGATGACTCATACTCTTGATGGCGTATACTCTCGCTGACTCATTCCCGATGAGTCATCATATTTCCGTGTTCTCATGACAGGATCCACAAATTACACAAAAAGCAATTTGCTAATTGTAGTTTGTGCTCCACTACAGAAACACCTACACGACCCAATTTCTTTCTTTGTATTGTTTCAACGGGAACACTTTTACAGAATAAAAGGAACAGTAACACAGCCTATAATTACTTTCGCCGAGTAGGTCAGATGAGAGGGTGTTGTGTGTGTTTGTACCCACGTATCCAATTATTTGTGTCTGTCTGTATGTATGTAATGTATATAATGTCTGTCTGTCTGTCTTTATTTAGGTATATATATATATATATATATATATATATATATATATATATATATATATATATATATATATATATATATATATATATAGAGAGAGAGAGAGAGAGAGAGAGAGAGAGAGAGAGAGAGAGAGAGAGACACACACACACACGTGAACAGGTACTTAACTTCTAGTTCGGGCTTTGAAAGCAGTCGAGTTCAGTGGCGGTATGACTGCAGTTTTCTATTGTATGAGTTATACTATCGTGCACAAAAGACCCTACTAGTAACCAGCCACAGTGTGGGTCCGAATCACCTTCAGCTGTTTCACTGAATCATCCTCAGGTGAGTCGGACTCACACTGCGACTAGTTACTGGAAGGGACTTTTGTGCACGATAGTACCTAAACGTTTAGTCCTTAGTGTGGTGTGTCCGTACCGACGTTAGAACCATGAGAAGTACTTTTCATTAAGGTAAATCATAGAGCTGATGCTATGGTCAAAAGGTCGTGGATCAGGGCTGTTGCTTAGAAAAAACATGATACAAACGACCTAGCAAGATTAAAGAAATGGTGTTGTAACTGTATTTTTGCTATCTATAATTATTTATTAACTTCATTACTGTAAATAAAGTTACGAAGCTTGGAACATCTGAAGCCCTCATACTAGGAGAACACTTACACGGTCATGAATTTCAACCTCTGAAAAGAAAGCAAGATATTACTTGTAAATTATAATAGTGAGGAACGGAAAATTTCACGCAGTACCATTTTCTGGGAAGAGGCCATATGTTACCCCAGGACGGCGGGAGTTAAGAGAGAGACGTGTTGCAACACATGATGACGCTGGCGATAGTGGTCGTGTGATTCACTGGGGTTTCTTTCTCTCTGTCTCGTTATATATATATACAGTATATATATATATATATATATATATATATATATATATATATATATATATATATATATATATATATATATATATATATATATATGTATATATAACGCTATTTCTTTATTAAATCGAAACTTCTATGTACTGTACTGAGACGAACAAACTATAAATCGATAATATTCTTGCTAATAAAAGTATCCTAACCTAACCTAACCTAAGTTAGGTATAGTTTGCTTCTATTATGGTAGTGAGCGACGTATTACGAGGAGTGGGGCAGATTTTACCATAAATGAACTAATTTCCTTTACTATTCTCACAAGAGAAAAAAAAAATCCATATTGTGCCAATGTGTATAAGATCAGTGGTGAACTCTGTTTACACAAATCACATTAGTTTATGAAAGTGTCGTCTTATACTAAATATTTTTTCTTACAACTATTCATGTTTGTTAGTGGGTTACACTGTGCACTTTTTTCAAGCAAGGGTGATAATCTTTTTCCTGGAGAGATAAAAATTTGGTAATCTGAAAATGAAATAAAGCAATCGTCTACCTCACACACACACACACACACTCATGAAAAACAAACAATAAAAGAATCTTAGTATCCAATATCTATTGTCTTTCCCTTAAGGTTGATGATCTGTGACACATGGGGGAAATCTTTCACCCGTGACTTGTATCATATTCATCTACGAATAAACTATATCTCAATTTTCTTTCTATGAAATTGGTCCTTAACTTAAGACTCTCATTCAGGGAGAAAAGTGCTCGCTAGAGGGAGGAGGAGCGGGCAGCGTACAGCTAAAACAATCTATCACGCTCCTCAACTTTCTCTGTCTGAAACACGCAAGGCACGAAATTCTCTGAGCGGAGGAGTTCTGCATAGGAAACTCCCATCATTTAGAAAGTTTGGCCGATGGAGGCTTAGAAAGTGATTGTGACGAAGTCATTATAGGGAGAAAAAGACGGCCGTCAAAAGTTATTTAAGAGAGTTGATGAACCTACGCCGTAGATACGAGCATTTTGAAACAGGATGGCCGGGGGAAACATGCTATCGTGGACCACACATTAGCCACCTATTTTCTGCGGCCTTGTGATCCACATGACGCACCGATAAATAACCGGTGGAAGGCTATTACAAGCAGCTTGGAATTTGAGTTTATGAGTATAGGCTGCATGTTACTGTAAGCGAATATATTATACAATACAGTGGCCACGATCACTCTGTGACCGTTTAGCTCTCAAAGCTGGTTGAGATATCGCAGTAAAAAAGTATTTAAGAGGCGATAATGGCACATATCGTAGCCATGATTATGAGTCGCTTGAATGTGATTGGCCATAAGAGATTTGATCTGTAAAAGACACATGACCTTATATGACCATTTAGCCCTTAGTAACAGCTGAGCGGAGAGTCGTCATAATACCATTTATCTGTTACGGTTTATGACTGACCCCTGTGTAATATAAAAGCATTTAAACTAAAACGCTATGTTTAAATAGACTGAATATATATATATATATATATATATATATATATATATATATATATATATATATATATATATATATATATATATATATATATATATATATATATATATATATATATATATATATATATATAATTTGTGTGTGTGTGTGTATAAACAAATTCAATTCACTTGCTCATTATATACATAACCTTGGACACTCTTACGTGTATCAGCCACAGGCTGTACCATCTCGTACCCATAAACTTGGTGCAGATTCCTATGTACACACAAGATGGGTCTATTTGACTGCATAAGATGGCTGTATTTTTGCATGTTTGCTGTCTGTCATATGCTACCTTGACATTTACTGGTTGAGTCAGTGTCGTGTAATGAGAAGTTTTATAACTCTTGACATAACCACATGAGTTCCGCTTACTTTCATACACACAAACGATTTTCCTGATATTACAGTATACGATAAACATTATGCTGAAAAAACACGGTGGCAGGGGCAGTCTAACTCCCTGATGGAGTGTAATGTTCCGCACGGCTACATGGGGAAAGACCAGAGAGAGAGAGAGAGAGAGAGAGAGAGAGAGAGAGAGATGAAGGGAGGGAAACACGTCATGGGGTTGTTAGAGTAGAGGGAGAGAAGGAGGGAGAGTGAAGGAGAGGCAGAGTACGAGGAGGGCTTGGCTTATGGTGGGAGGGAGTCCACAGTATGGGGAGAAGAGGGAATGGGGAAGGAGGGATGGGGCCTAGGTATAGAAAATGAGGAAGAGCAATATGGGAGAGGGTGGAAATGGGAAGGGGAAAAGGCAACCGCAACATGAAAAGGATAGAAAAGAAGACGCAGAGAATGAAATAAGCGAATCATAACATATAGACAGAAAGGATAGTGAAGAAGGAAGCGATACACAATGCAGAATACGAAATAAAGGGATTGAATAAGGGACCATAAAATAAGAGAACAGGATGAGAGGGGGAGAGATGAAGCCGCTAATGGGGGATGGGGGAGAGAGGGGAGAGTCATAACCACAGAGACGGGAGGCTTTGAAATGGGCGAGTAGAGAGGAGGGTTACAGAGAAGGTTAGACTAGAGAGCAAGGTGAGGGAGAGTGAACCATAGTACCTACAGGTGAAGGTATTACCCACCTCCGCACATTCGTGTTTATGACTGGCCGGTTACCTCTCGCGTGTGCTGAACCTCCCTGGGCTTTTAGTGTCACTTTGTATATTTAACAGGAATGACTCTTATTAACAACACCTTCCTTTTATTATATCTAAAAAGTTTATTACAACACGATCATAATTTGTATTAGTTTGTATATTAACAGTAATGTATGTGTGTGGGTTTTAACTGTGTGTAAACAAGTAAGACACAAGATATTGTTTGTCGTAATTAAGAACATAACACCGATCAATATATTACAAACTTCATACACTATCCACTCCCTCCTACAGTGAGTTAAAACCTAAAATGACTCCTCCCTTTCCTCCTTACCCCCCACGGAGTTGAATTTCATGAGTCTACTCCTCTCTCCCCACCTTCCCACTCCCCTACCTCTCCTCCCCACCCTCCCCGCCCCACCCTCCCCGCACCCCTTTCCCCGCACCCCTTTCCCTCCAACCCACCTCCCCATCCCCCTACCACTCCCCTCCTCTCACTCACCCCTCCTAGACGTAGTAAAATTGCTGTCAGCCACGCATCCAGGTGAGGTTGTCATATCTGTAAGTAATCACGCCAGAATTTATAACCTCCGGGACCCTCCTTGGCACTGTTGTTTACCGGGAAGACTGTCGTGGCGTGGGAGGGAGGTTGTGGGCGTTGCGTGGAACTCTGACGCCCATGGTTACAGCCAGACATTGATGTGTGTGTGTGTGTGTGTGTGTGTGTGAGGCAGTTTCAAGAGTTCCAATGTTGACAGTGAGTTGGCTATTGTGTTGATGCTGGTTTAGAAAAGGTTGGTGCTAACAGTGTTGTAACCAGACTAGTTGTATTCTCATTTCCCTGGGGAGATTAGTTTCTGAAGTGTGTGTATCTGGTGGTGGTGCGTCCAGTATAATAGTTGATTGAAGTCTTTGGATAGAGGAAATTCTAAATTGTTATGTAGATGTTTGTAGATAGTTCTGTTGGAAGATGTAAGTGGGATATTGTTGAGTTTGTGAGCGTCGTGTTGTGCTATGCTGTATGTCTTTGTGTTTAGGATGGAGGGTGTTTCTATCGAGGCGATGAACCGTGAGTCCCTCTGATGTCAGGTATGAGGAGAATTCTTGATCTGTATTGCAGGTGGCTCATACCTGTGGTGTTAGTGGAAGCTAATAGGTTTTACGTTCTATTGTTGGTTATCTGTAGATTTCTGGATATTGGAGGCAGATGCGTATAGGGATCTATTTGAACTTGGGCCAGCACAGTTTATTGTGTGGACGTGTAGACGATGAATTGTGTTGTGTGTACTGGTATTTACTCTATGTTGTTCGAAGATGGAGTGCGTGAGTGTATTGTCTTGACGGCTTTGGTTTTGATGTTATAATAATAATAATAATAATAATAATAATAATAATAATAATAATAATAATAATAATAATAATAATAATAATAATAATAATAATAATAATAATAATAATAATATGTTACATATGGTGGAAGCGGGGAGTGGGTCACTTGATTGACAAAAACTTTCAATACAAAAATAAAGAAACAAAGAGTCAACATATAGATTAACTATAGATCTGGTAATGTTTGAGCTGGACTTGTAAACATTCTTGTGACCTGATGTTGGCGCCCACTGTCTGGATGGCCGTTTTATATCTAGAAGTGTAAGTAACAAGAGTGCAGAGGTCTTATTGCAACTATATCTTGCGCTAGTCAGGCCGCACCTCGATTATGCGGTTCAGTTCTGGTGCCCCTATTATAGAATGGATATAAATTCACTGAGGTAGCGAAGAATGACAAACTGATTCAGTATCAGTTCTAGTGCCCAGATATGGATAGGACTAGCTACTGGTTCACCGAGTGGAACAAGCTTAGCAATTTTGTAGTAAGTGCGGGAACTCTGGAAAGTTTCAAAAGGAGGCTAGATAGATTCATGGATGATAGAGAGTGGTAGTAACTCTCGACAGGAGCTGCCATGCACAGGCCAACCGGCCTATTGCAGACTCCTTATTTTCTTATGTTCTTGTCGGGAGTTACTACCACTCTCTATCATCCATCAATCTATCTAGCCTCCTTTTAAAACTCTCCAGCGTTCCAGCACTTACTTCAAAGTTGCTAAGCTTGTTCCACTCGTCCACCACCCTATTTGTGAACCAGTTCCTTCCTATCTCCCTCCTAAGCCCAAACTTATCCAACATAAATCCGTTGCTACGAGTCCTATCCTGCTCGGATATTATAAGAACTTTATATATATCGTCTTTATTGACTCATTTCACCCACTTAAATACTTCTATCATATCTCCCCGCACTCTTCGTCTTTCTAGGGAATGCAAGTTTAGTTTCTTTAACTTATCTTGATATGGAAGGTTTCTAAGTCCCGGAATCATTTTCGTCATTCTTCGCTGCACCGACTCCAATGACTGGTGGGTGTTTATTGAGTGTTAGTTGATGGCAAAACAGTGTAATATGCGGGTAAATATGTGACTCTTGTCCGTCTGGGTTAGGGAGTGTGATAGTAGATTTTGAGGATAATTCTGTATTGCCGTTTGGGTGTGCTATTATTTTTGTGCGTGAATGTGTTGTAGTGTGTTGGAATGCTGTTGGTAGCTCGTCGGCATATAAAGAGAAGCCTAAGGAGAAATAGGTTATGGAGAGTGGGGCAGTTGTACAGATCCCCGAGGGCCGCCATTTAGGAGGAATCTCGAGCAGGTTAAAGAACTTGTGTTTCTGGCCTGAGATTGAGGCGTTTGTTGCGCACATTATGTCATTACTGTATAAATGTTTTGTTCATTATTTCGCTGGTGTGTGCGCGGTGAAGTACTGAGTCTAAGGCTTCATCTATGTCATCTTCTACTACAAGGACTATGAAGAGTGAGCTAATCTTTGCTGACTGTTTAAGATGAAGTGTGTTGTGGTAGAGAGATTGTTATAGATAAAGTCCGTGCTGGTAGGGAGATGCTCACCTGATATTCTCCACTTATAGATAAAAATAAAAATGAGAACAAATATAAAACTACAAACACCTTTTTTTTAGTATCAATAAAGCATCTAGAAATTTATAATCTATTTTTTTCAAGTATTGATAATAATCTTTCATGTTATAAACAAGGTCATTATATACAGTAATTATATAATCTATCGTGTGTCTATGTATATTTCAAGTATCCTTACGAAATAAAGCTAATACATGTATAAGTTTTATGTGAGTTTGTAACAGATATGGTTTACATTTTGGAAATCTTTAATTTAGATGAAGAGATGGATAATAATTTCGGGTCTGGGATTTAGAACTGACAAAGAAGGAATGAGAAGCAAAAACCGCGTAACTGATATAAAGAAAACGAAAGAAAGAAAGAGAAGAAAGAACAGAGACACAGACAGAGCTGTGGCTGGGTCCACAAGGAAAGTATAAGTATGAATGAATGATCAGCTGTTGTTTGCTTTGATCAGCTGTTGTTTGTTATGATCAGTTGTTGTTTGTATTGATTAGCTGTTGTTTATCATGACTAGCTGTTGTTTGTTTACTCAGCTGTTTATTACCACCGTGGCCAGAAATCTCCTCCTCACCTTAACCCGGTTACCTGGTGAGACTGGGCAAAATTTGTCGTGATAATCCAATTGTAATGTCAAAATTTACTGAAGTATAACAGGAAAGTGATAGTAAATTCGATTTTATTTTGGAATTACATTAAATGCAGAAATATGTGACAGAAGACAAACGGCAGCGAAATAGAAGGTAGTTCTTTTAGCTTTTGCTGTCAGAGATCATTTCATTCCTTAATTTCTTGCTACTTTGGTGAGGACAATGCTCTACCTAACCATAAAAATAGAAATAGGAATTTGTCACAAGAAAAAAACAGTACAAGGATTTTTGGTATATACTTTACTACGGGTATATTACAGTAATTCAAAGTGTTTGCCAATACCGTAAATTATGATTTTTTAACCCAGGTATGGTGAAAAATCTACAATTATTATAATGACGTTAGACACAGTGGATATACGAAGTTGCAGTAATATCCCCATGAATAACATTACTCTTGGATGTATTGCTGTGCTTTAAAAACTAAGATCTTTAAATGCTTAGGTTAGGTTAGGTTATTTTAGGTTAGTACATACACTAATAGTCAATAGGTGATTGTCAATAAACCTTCAGCTATTTATAATCACTACTCCCCATCCTCTCCTTCACCTCCATCTTCCTTACCATCTTCGTCTAGGTTTTCCATTTAGCTGAAATTCATAGACTCTGACCTTTACACTTAGGTTGTCGTTATTTGGTGTGTACTTCGTTGACGTGTATTCTTATCTCTCTCTTCAATTGTCCCCTTGTTGTTGGCCTTAGATCTTGAGAAAAAGTCGTTTACGGGACTTGACATGGATACGATTGTCAAACTTCAATCAGAAAACTTGATCTGTGTTGAAATTTGATTTTAAAGTTGTAAAAGTATTAAGGTAGAGTTGGGAATGTCCTTTGACTCAGGATGACCTCAACCCAGAACCAGCGGTCTCCAGGGATATTATTTCTCAGTACAATTATTTCAGCTGAAGACCAGATTTTAATGTATGAGTGTGAAGAATTTAACTCAACCTCGATCTTCACCTTGACCAATAAACAATCTCAGTCCCATAACAAAAATGGAAAACAAATACGAAAGGTTTATAAGTGATAGTTTGAAGAGTGTGGTAGTAAGAGACCTAGTTAACTAAAATTGGAACTAATAATTACTGTATTATCGAAAGGTTATTATGAAAGACATTTCGGTTAGTAACAGACATAATGAGCACCTCCAACCTGGCGAGTTTCTCCAGGTAGCAGCTTCATCAACAAGAGCAAACGAAACATTAACATACCTGACGAATGTTCCTCAAGTATTAATTGAGCGATCGATATCATTAGTGTATTTCCGTTCATTGAAAACGTGTCTATCAGTTGCACATAGACTGACAATTTTCATGAAGGGCTGTTGAACAAGGAAAGAATGGAGACATGTGTGACAGACTCGGTGTACACACACACAATGACGAAACAACTATGTTAAATCCATCGCCTAAGCCAAGACTGCGTCAACAGTAACTTCACATAAGTTTCCTTGTGCTTGATGAACCACATCACTAAGACCCAGAATTTAACATACAACTTAATTAGAAGCGAAAACTGCCTATTGCATTATATATACTGTATATATATATATATATATATATATATATATATATATATATATATATATATATATATATATATATATATATATATATATATATATATATGAGTTCTCAAATAAACTTACTAACTGAAGATATATTACATAAATATGATTTTCTTACTGAGATACCTAGACTGTCTTTATACGAAGCAAAAAGTAATTCAAGAATACAATTTTGTCGTGTATATGACAGGTGAGTCATATCAGCTGCCACAGATAGTGAGCAGGAACAGTTTTTCGTTAAAGAACCTGACGTATGTAGTAGCAGCTGTCAACAGATACACGGTCCCTACATGGCTGTGACAGTTTTAAAAAATAATAAATTTCAAATGCTGTTTGATATTTCTCTAAGTCATCGCAATCTCCAACTTTTCTCCTAAGTATTAAGAGTAGATAGGAAACAGGTGAAGGAAACTGTCATTTTTCTGTCACCTTTCACCCACATACCATTATTACTGTCTTCACCAAACACCACATTGCTTACCACCCGTCTTGTCACACCCGTCAACTTGCAACGAGTGTTTACCAGACGTCTCGCTACTCCCGTCACTATATATATACCGAAAACTCTTTGTGCTCTGGCCTGGTACCCTACCCACATCGCTTTTAAAACAATAGCCGGAAATTATTCATCACTTCATCGTGTATGCTGTGTGAAGCAAGACCACTCCTCATCAAGATGTTGTTCCCGTAGTGTATGTAGAGATAAAGACCCCTCCCCCCACCCTCTACCCCCGTTTGTGTCTCTCAGTGTTTTTTGAGCTTGGGGTGTATTTTGTTGTGTCTTCCATCACATAAAAAAAGATGGGATTTCTTTTCTCCCTCAGGTCACTCTTTCTTCCCTCTACATTTGAGACCCGTTCATAACACAAAGAATAGTATTTTTTTTTTTCTTTCAGTGTTTTCCTTTTAATGGATATAAATTTCTGGCTCCTTGTCACATTCAGATATAATAGTTTCTCTGTTCACCAATAAGGTAGTTTTTTCTGTCTCCCCTCGGTGTTTTCTGCCTTGTGAAATAATTTATTTTTATCCTTCATTGCTATTTTACGTGAATAAAAAACTGCCCACAAGATATTAATGTATAGAACAAACGATTTGTTTCAGAAGTCAACAGAGCAACAACATAGAAAATCAGAATCCGGCGTAAATTGTCACCTGACACTAGTATAATCCTGTTATCATCGTTATTATCTCAGAGGAAGTGTTCATACCAGTTGCTCAGATTTGTGTAATTTTAGGTATATTTCACTTTGTTATTATTTTTAATTTATTTATTATTTCTGTCTGGGAACACTGGCCGTATAACTGAATGAGAACACAACCTTGTAAATTGTACAGTCGTTTTGTGTTAAAATAGTGAAACTGGGCATTGAGGATACAGTACACAAAATACAGATTCTTTGTACTTAAGGAGCCCGAGTGATAGGCACTGTATTCGCCAGCTTTCACTTCCTCAACTGTAAAGTTATGTACCATTCATAATTAAGTGGACCGAGGAGTTACCGGCGACCCTCAGATGAGCTCTATATCCACTCAGTAGCCGCACACACTCTCCTGCTAAGTAACCAACAACAAAACTTGCTGCAAGATATAGGAACACAATCTAAGTTTTCTCAAAATTCACGCTCCTGCAGTCCTCGTACTTGTAGTTTGCTAGCATGAGTTAAGACCAAACACAGTATAACACTGGATTAAATTCACAAGTATACGACCTCGTTGTTTCCCCTAAAACACGGGCTGGTGCAGTGCTCGTGCTCACAGTTTGTCTTGGTGAAATATATACAGTAATATGTACATTACAAGACCTTACTCTTCCCCAATCACATTTCCTATAGTGTAGCGCTGGCATTTTGTTTACATAAATCGACCATACATAGCGCGTAACATCAACAAAACTGCCTGCCCTCGTAGTTAAATTGAACAACAGCTAAATATAGTACATACTCAACTAACCAGGTCGCCCACTCCTAGCCCACCTCTTTCATGTCGTAATCACAGTAGATGTTCAGACACTGTACACTATACAACATCCACAACAGCACTGATAAAACTAGAAAGAAGGCGATGCATTATATGAGTGCGCCACGTGGATTATAAAACTGTTCATTTGTTTTCGAAATTGATGTAAACATTAGGACAAAGGTGATGATTTTGTTCCGGAATCGATGTGAACGAATGAGTGGTTGAGTGAATGACTGGCTGACTGGACGGAAAAATCGATGCACTGAATCAATTACTCGAGAATTAATGAATGGTTGAATGTATCAATCAATGAATTGGTTGAATGGAGAGAGTATGAATAAATTAGTGAATGGTTTGGACCCCCCCAAAAAAAAGATGAATTACAGGACAATGAATGAATACGTGATTGATTAAGTGGATGAATAAATGAGTAAAAAACGAGAAAAATTAAATAATGTCACGATGAATGAATTAACAAATCACCAAATGATATTACAAATGAATGAACAAATTAATGAATGCATCTCCAAACGAACGAAGTAATGAAAGAATAATGAACGAATGAAAACCGATATATTTTAAAATTTTCTGTAACATATCGACTCCAATTAACGTGTCATGTCCAAATTTGCTTCATTCGTTTTCTACCCTTCACTGGTGACGTAAGGGAAGAGAGAGACAACGAGCGATAAACGACGGGGATAAGAGGGAGGAAGGGAGAGGACGAAAGTGTCGAATTTCCCGTGACCTTAGTGCATGCAAGTACAAGGGAAGAAAGAGGTTACAAGGCTAAGACAAATGTATACTTCTTTACGTTGTGTTAATTTTATATAATCCTACCTCAGCTGTTAATAGTCTTACCTGGCTTGACCTGGGTGTTTTCCAGAACTAGTGGTATTGGACAAGCGAGGGTTTAATTCCTGATTTTAAGTTGACTGTATCGAGGAATCTCCTGACTGGGGGGATGTAGTTAGAATTCCATGCCAGTAGTTTCAGTTGACAGATGTAAGACCATGAGATCCATTCTGGCGGTTCTCAGACTTTCACGGTCACGCTTATTTCAATTTTCGGAGAGCAAAAGATTATATATATATATATATATTTATATATATATATATATATATATATATATATATATATATATATATATATATATATATAAGAATCTTATAGTGTGTTGAACTGATTTTCTAATGAGGAATTTCAAATAAACAGGAAGTAAAAAAAATATCAGAGTGAAACAAATATGCCTCTGGAGACGACCAAAGTCTAGATGGAATGGTATTTCCTCGAGCACGGCTGAGGCAATCTTCTCAACGATGACGATGTCCCCGTTGAATTGTTTGTGGGTCTCTGAGGCGACTGATGTGGGTGATGAAACTCGTATTGATTGGCGCCCTGTGTGTAGCTGCGATTTTGAACACCGTAAAAATTTCTTCCGTGTTTCAATATTGCTTCTCCTGCCAACAAAGTGAACACGGCAAAAGAGAATTGGATGGGAAGTAAGATGATATGAGAGGCTATATGGTTACCCAGACGAACCAAGTTTAAGAATATGAATTGTTCTCTGAGGATCGTTCATTTAACGTTAATTTTATTTAAATTATTGGTGTGGGTTTTGAAAGTCTCTGCCATTTATCATATCCGCCTCCAAAGAATTCCTTCACTCCTCCCGGGAGTAAAAACTTCCCCAGTCCAGTAAATATCGGTATCCTTGTTAAATTGATCCAGTTTTTCCTCGGGAGAAGATGAGAGGAAGGGGTGATCACCTTTAACTGCAGCGGTCAATATGTTTACATTGATTGAAATGGCGTCATCACTTGCACTTTGGCCGTATCAAAAACGGCTCCGATCGGCTTGAAAGAAAAATGACCTTCCCGAGGCCAGCAGCACGTGAATGAGTGAGCCTCTGTGTATCCTCGTTGAGTGGGAGATTTATGGGAGGGTAGAGGCGCTGGCCCAGAAGGGTTCGATGTGGGAGATAGGAGAATCAGTCCACCTTCTCACACAAATCCAATTGTTTCACAAACATCCAGAATAAAGAGGGAAGCTTACCTTCTACACCCATGATTGTGTCATATATGAGGGCAGATCCACAAGAATGACGCCAAAGGCTGACTCGTAAAGGTTTCGGGTTCGAACGTATGAGTAGACGGATCACTTTGTGTAGCCCGTTTACTTCCACGTAAAAAAGGAAGAAAAGTCAACCAGGCGACTTAAAAACCAATCGACTGGGAAGTCATAGGGGAGCGCAGGACCTGGATGCGTGTAGTGATGGCGCCACAAACACATTGACTTACCTTTATTCGTCTTTAACTCTCAAACAGGTCTGACTCCTTTTGATAGACATACTTAAAACTACAGGGCGTGTTTAAGGGTATATGAGGCAATGACTCAGGGATTACTCTGAAGTTTATGTCATTTTATTACATGAGGAATTGTGTTTCAAGGCCATGGGCGTTATTTAGTGACCGAAACTGATGCAAACAAAGAATTCAGTGATGGTAACACGATTATCCACAACCACCTTTACATTGTTGCTGAGGAGAAGCATAAAGATTCAAAGTGTCTTAATACCTAACAACGAATAAGTGAAAACACTTGGTTACACTTTTCAGTCTTAGTTTAATTTTGAAGCTATTGGAGATTCACAGACCTGAATCTTTTATTTACATCTGAGTGACGCAACATGGACGACCTTGCAGGTTAGCTCTGGTCTACAGCTGATGCTCACTGTGACATTAGTCTTGGTATAGTCGGTCTCCTTTCTTCCTTCCTTCCTTCCTTCCTTCCTTCCTTCCTTCCACTGTTATTACGTGATAATTTACCAGATCTTTCTACCCATTTCTTCATTTTCTATTTGGGTTTCCAAATGTAAGAACGTGTTTGCAAAATTTTCGTGAGCATTTATGGGAGTATGTCTATAATTGTGTGTCCTTGTGTATGGGTATTTGTGTATAAGCCGGTCCGTATATACGTCTCAGTATACATTTCTAGGCACGCGCGCGCGCGCGTGTGTGTGTGTGTGTGTGTGTATTTTTGTCTGTGTTCCTGTGTGTGTTTGCCTATGTGTGTATTCATCTGTGCGCGCATGTGTATGTGTGTGTGTGTGTGTGCTTGCCCCTCCCCCCAAAAAAAAATCGCACCACATACCCCGTGACGCACACACCCAAAACACACATAAACAGTTGAAATTCTTTGGATTCACAAACCACAAAAATTGGTCAGTTTAGTAAAGGTGAACTTCCTGTAGTTCATCTGAGGAGAGGCGCAGCGCTCACACAGGGTAAGGCACCTGGCAGCTCGCGGCACGAGCAATATATCACCACTCAGCTTCTCCAGACCAGCAGGAAAGACGAAAATTAAGGAGACGATTATTTTGGCGGAAATCCTTTTTACGGCGTGTTTTAGTGTAATGGGAGGGAGAGGGATGGATGGAGAGAGAAGGAGAGAAATGGATAGATGAGATAGATAAAAAGAGGAAAAAAATAGGTATAGAGAGGAAGAGAAAGATGGATAGAAAATATGGATAGAAAGAGGAAAGATATATAGTAGAGAGAGAGAGGACACGATTAAGGCTTAAAGTTGTGTCGTTCTGTCAGAGCATTAAATAACACGGAGAAGACTACCATGAAAGCTTTTTTTAATTTATTCCTGGACAGACAGACAGATAGATAGACAGACAGAGAAAAAAAATAAGTTTGAGAGAAAAACCACTGACAAGCTTTTTCTTTATACGAGAGTTGTTAAGGACCAAATATAACAATAGGTCAAATTGGCCACGTGCAGAGAGGGAGGTCCACACCACACCATGTGAATTACGACACAGATGAAGTGTTCGAACAATTCAAATGGATACACAAACTCGTATGAGTGATTCTCTTTGATGACAGGGTTCAAGATCCAAGGCCGACGGGACATTCCCATTCACAAACCTTCAGACATCTGCCGGTCAATCCACTGTCTGTCACACTATGCTGGCGCCAAACACACACACACACATGAGGTGAGAGAGGAGATTTATAAAAAAAAACCCATGTCGTGTTTTTTTTAATTTCTGATAATTTATATTTGTAAACACACACACTCGACAACTACTCATTCAAGGACTCACAAACGTGGAAACACTATATAGTACAGTAAGTACACACGAGTTCCGATTACCCATCCATGTACACCTCAAGGGCACCAATCTGTACACACGAGCTATGAATTCATGAATACACAAGCCTGGCCATATAGTCTATTCACACGTTGCAAAAATAATGTTATTCATAAACAAACGTGACCACACTGTATGCATTTACAAGCCACTGAACATTAATTCATATATACACTATTTTGCTCACACAAATTCACGTACAGTACATATGTATGGCCACTCAAGTACACATCAGTTTGGCCACTCAAGTACACACCAGTCTGGCCACTCAAGTACACACCAGTCTGGCCACTAGGTTATGTACACACTAATTTATATCTTGACACGTTCAATATCCATTTAATTATCCAAATGTCATTAAAATCAGTAAATTCTTGTTGATTTATTTTATTTTTATTTTATTATAACCCCCGACCACGAATTTTTATCCACCTGTTCTCAAAAATTGAATCAGTCTGTCCATGGCCAACTCCCGAGCCCCGAGTCAAGTTTCACTGAAATCGGTTTAACCAGTTTTGGATATCTCACCCCCTCTCCCCCCACCCCAGTACCTACCCCTCTCCCCACCCCTTACCCCTCCCCCACACCCCCGCCCTTCCCCAACACCCTTCACGCCAATTCCCCCAACACCCTTCCCCCTACACACACACATACACACACTGAATTTTTAAGCTTCACCTGTGAACTTTAAGCCAGGATATTCTGTTCTGATTTGCGTGTTTATTTCGAGGATTTTTTATTTATTTTGTACTCACTTCCCATCCAACAGCTATATACTAAATTGTTTAATAAAAACAAAATAATGAATACAAATAATCAAACGAACAAAACAAACGGAAAAAGAGAAAATATGATTATATAAAACCAAGACAAGTAATTTTCAGAAAAAATTGCGAGAGTCCACAGAGAAAAAGACTACTGTATATCTTAAGCACTAAAGTTGAACAACATGCACGGAACGTACGACAAACGAATATTTATCCTTTGTTGTTGTGTAGAAAGTAAGAACTAATGTAAAGCGGAACTTAATGACCTCGGCTGGTGAAGCGCCAAGAATAGTACATTAATTAAAAAAAACGACAAACAGAAAAAAAACACATTGTAAAAACTAAGACCTAATGAACTACAAAAAAAAATGCAGACTAACTCCCGTAGGACACAAAACCTGGCGAATGTTACTTTAATCCCTTGAGGACGTTGGTTTAACCCTTTGAGGAAAATAAATTATCTCCTCGGGGTTATAACTGTAAACCATTGTCCTTAAATATTTAAAAACAATGGCCGGTGAAGTATCTACACACACACACAAACAACAACAGCTCGTATATTTTTTTCTGGATTTTTTTATTCTTATTTTTATTTTATTTTTATTTTAGGATTAATCCGCCTGTAAATACGCGTTTCCGAGGCAGTACAATCTGTGATCCGCTTGTGCATGATTTTTTACCATGACGAGCTGTGTTTTATACCGGGCCTCAACCCGTCCCGGTACGTGGCGGGCGTGGGGAAGGGCGTGAGGAAGAGGCCATGGGGGTGAGGTGTGGGGAAGAGGCCATGGGGGGAAGGGCGTGGGGGAAGAGGCCATGGGGGTGAGGTGTGGGGAAGAGGTCATGTGGGTGAGGTGTGGGGAAGAGGTCATGAGGGTGAGGTGTGGGGAAGAGGTCATGAATTGTGAGTTGTGGAGAAGAGATCATGAGGGTGAGGCGTAGGGAAGAGGTCATGAGGGTGAGTTGTGGAGAAGAGATCATGAGGGTGAGGCGTAAGGAAGAGGTCATGAGGGTGAGGTGTGGGGAAGAGGTCATGAGGGTGAGGTGTGGGGAAGAGGTCATGAATTGTGAGGGATGTTAGGTGATAAGACATGCTTGGTCATATTAGGCGGTTTGTACAGTACGGGATCCTTGTATATCTAGTGTTGGGCATTTACGTGTCTGTGGAGTTGCATGCCATCTGTGTGTTGGTGTCTGTATGTATGTTATAACAATCAGACAAACTTCATTCTTCCCATCTTTTAAAATCTTTATCTGTAAGGCCCAGACAACAAACACCGGGCCATCTCAAAACTCAAAACGAACTTATTATTTGCCTTAACTGTGTCTTACATTGTGGTTGGCTTGTTACTCTTTCTCATGATCTTTATCCTCCATTTGTGTCCCAGAGTTACAGTAGTTCTCTCCCCTTTAGTCTATTTTTCCACCTCGGTCTTCGGTGGTGCCGCTATTTTGCCAATTTTCTCCTTCATTATAGCTGCCTAACACAGTTGTCCTTTCCGTAATTATTCTTAATATCCTTCCTACGCGTCTAATTCTCTCCATTTATCTCAATCTCCTTTTCTCTTCTGCTAACACCTTCCATTATCTCCACACCTGGTTTTCATTCATCGACCTTTTCTCTCATTGGGAGTCATTACTTTCTTACTGTTATTAATGGCAAGTAATTTTTTTCAGTCATCGTCTCCACTTTCATTCCTTAATTATAAAAATAGAGAACTTAACATTTACATAATCTGTTTTCTCACTATATCCTTTCACCTACTTCCTCTTGGTGTGGTAAGGGTTGAGTCACTACCTTATGACCTGAATATGATGGACACCTGCTATCCTTAGGGACTTGGTCTCACTCTCTTCTAGTGTATATATTAGCCTTGTCAATAATTACTCCTTAGTCTGTACTCACCCCTGAAGATGTGAATTACACGAAAGCGCTTTATATATAATATAATCATCTTCGCAAATGCCTAATTTACCTTATTCATTGCAATGCATTCACCAAATTGTTAAACAAGTCAGTTTAATTCAAAGACAAAATATTTGTACGTAATATTTTGTATTAAATGTGAGTTAATTCAGCCACCGTCCCTTACCACACATAACTGGTAAATGAAATGTCAGAGCTGTTTCCAGTAACTGTGTGTCTGGTCCAGGCAGGAAAATACAGCTATCATTGTTATCACCAATGTGTTTACAGCGGAACAATGTTTGTTATGAACGCAACAACAAAGTAGTTTAGAGGAATTTAAGGTTAGGCATTACTGTGCCCAATCGAGTCACGTAATTATCTGGTAACTTACTGGGTGAAGCTTCAGAAGTTGCCAAATAAAGGTAGTTCGCCGCTGAGGTAAAAGTCTTCGGTTCTTTGATATAGATGCTGTTTAAGCTGACTGAAGAAAGTAGTTGTGAGGTAATCTTCTGGCTGATATTCTCAAGGAAAAAAAACTTAGTGGTCATTATGAAATCTACGCTGCGGTATAATTTTTTTTTCTGATATGTTTATTGGCAAAGTAATGTGCGTGTGTTTTTAATTTGTGTAAATCTTTTTATCTTGACGTTTGTGTTCGTGAATATGTGTGATCATTATGTGTCTTTGTGTGTATTTTTCTACCTGTATATTGTTTTACGTGCACAGATGAGTGTGTGTGTGTGTGTGTGTGTGTGTGTGTGTGTGTGTGTGTGTGTGTGTGTGTGTGTGTTTGTGTGTGTGTGTGTGTGTGTGTGTGTGTGTGTGTGTGTGTGTGTGTGTGTGTGTGTGTGTGTGTGTGTGTAATAATAATAATAATAATAATAATAATAATAATAATAATAATAATAATAATACTAATACTAATTAAAGGTTTATTGAAAAAGTTCTGCATCCCGAAGGCTGAAAATATACATTGGACATAAATGACTTATTACATACATTAGTGGTTTAACAAAATCTTTCATTAGAGAAAGGTAAAGGAGCATACAGTGAACATACAGATTAATGTAGGTGTTGAACAGCAAACACGTAGTGTAGTAACTCCTCCCAGATGATGTTATGAGGGGCCTCACGTGGTGTAGTAACTCCCTCACAGATGGTGTTATGAGGGGCATCACGTGGTGTACGAATTCCCTCACAGATGGTGTTATGAGGGGCCTGACGTGGTGTAGTAATTCCCTCACAGATGGTGTTATAAGGGACCTCACGTAGTGTAGTAATTCCCTCACAGATGGTGTTATAAGGGACCTCACGTAGTGTAGTAATTCCCTCACAGATGGTGTTATGAGGGACCTCACGTGGTGTAGTAATTCCTCACAGATGGTGTTATAAGGGACCTCACGTAGTGTAGTAATTCCCTCACAGATGGTGTTATAAGGGACCTCACGTAGTGTAGTAATTCTCTCACAGATGGTGTTATGAGGGACCTCACGTGGTGTAGTAATTCCCTCACAGATGGTGTTATAAGGGACCTCACGTAGTGTAGTAATTCCCTCACAGATGGTGTTATAAGGGACCTCACGTAGTGTAGTAATTCCCTCACAGATGGTGTTATGAGGGGCCTCACGCTGTGGAGTAATTCCCTCACAGATGGTGTTATAAGGGACCTCACGTGGTGTAGTAATTCCCTCACAGATGGTGTTATGAGGGGCCTCACGTGGTATAGTAATTCCCTCACAGATGGTGTTATGAGGGGCCTCACGCTGTGGAGTAATTCCCTCACAGATGGTGTTATAAGGGACCTCACGCTGTGGAGTAATTCCCTCACAGATGGTGTTATGAGGGACCTCACGCTGTGGAGTAATTCCCTCACAGATGGTGTTATGAGGGGCCTCACGCTGTGGCGTAATTCCCTCACAGATGGTGTTATAAGGGACCTCACGCTGTGGAGTAATTCCCTCACAGATGGTGTTATGAGGGGCCTCACGCTGTGTAGTAATTCCCTCACAGATGGTGTTATGAGGGGCCTCACGCTGTGGAGTAATTCCCTCACAGATGGCGTTATATGAGTGAGGTGTGGTCCCCGGCCTTCCTATTGTAGACAGATTAACACATCGCTGGTTGTTGTTGGGTCTCACGGGTAGTTATCACTTGGTACCTGGGACCTCACTGTGTGAAGGTTAACTTGGGTACGACTCGGCTTTAACTGTTGAGTTGTTTTCACTGACTTTAGCACTGTTCACCTCTGTTCAACACTGGTTCCATTCCTTTCCAAAATGAAATTGTAACTTCTGGCGAGAACTTGTTGATAGTGTGTGTGTGTGTGTTTGTGATTTTAGATATAATAGTGTTAATCTTGATCCATGCCGTCCGTTAATAATAATAGTAACAATTATACAACTACTACTTTTTAAATACATGACCGTCAACCTCCCGTTATAGCCACACCTTCTCCACACATTTTATTACCTAACTGTCCTAATACAATAGTAACTACTCTTTCTCAATAAGTTAAGACGCAGATCTATGTGCCAATTCAGCGACTGTTGCCTCATGGTCTATGTCTGCGACTGTTGTTGGCTTAGGCTAGGGACTGGAGATCTTGTTCCCCTGAGGCACAATAGAGGAGAACTGCTACCGCTACTAACAACACTAACAATAATAACAATAATTTTTAACAATGTGAAATATAAGATCAAGGTAAAAAAGTACAACTTCTGTAATAAATGTTTATATATATAAGTTAACCAAATAAGTATTGGTGGTTATTGCTGTTCTGTTACTGGAGAAAAAATAAGTAATTTTCCTATCCGAGTTTCCTCCTGCAACAGAAACTACCAACTATGTTTGTTATTGCTGGTGAAGGCGAACATTTAATTCTAGTATGAACAAGGAATAGTCAACAATAGAATCTAACACTATTGTCAGTGAAAATTATAACACCCACATTATTCCCAGTATGGATAAGGTAGTAAAACCAATACCACTACCAATAGTTTCTGGAGGAGAACAACCAATATTCTAAGTATGAACGAAGTAGACCTGCAACAGCATAAATATCGTCCAGCTGTAACAGAAGTAATAATAACTGTATCATTCCGTAAGGTTGTGGGCGGCAGTAACAATAACAATAACCTGGACACCATACTACCTTCCCTAGCGTCCATCACTGCCTGCTCCGACACGTATACCTTACTGGGAAAAAGTTATGCCTTCAGGATTTTTGGGGGGAAATGTGTTGATACAGTTTATTTGTTTCCTGAGAAATGAAATAATTACTTTTAATGAAATAATTTACTTGGCCTAATGTGCGAGGGGTTACTTATCTGTGAGGGTTATGTAGTATGATAATATTGAGTATTAGTTTCGACAGGGATAACAATGTTGAAGGTGGATACGGAAGTAGTTGATAACACAAGGAGCTGTTATGATTACACCATTGTCTTGTAATATTTATTGTCTTCATGATTTGTTTGTAAGTAATTTTCCGTTTATATATACATGATGTTCTGTTTGATGAATGTATGACGTAGTTATATCATCGTAAACATGGGGGGTGATCGGTGGTAGATGCGGTACCGTTCTTGCCTCGCAAGCGAGATGTCACAGGTTCGATTCCCGGGCCGGTGGAAGTTGTTTGGACTTACTTCCTTACCCCCATTAGTCCCTGTTCACCTAGCAGTAAAGTAGGTACCTGGTGTAAATCGAAAATTGCGAATTCGTATTCAGGGAAAGTTGTTGGAGTTTCCAATAACTTCATGACATAAAACCACTGACTCTTCAGGCTTCTACGCCCTTGACTCTTCAGGCTTCTACGCCCTTAACTCGTGAGACATAAAGGCAAGCATGAACTTAGCATGCTTCCCTGTTGGGCGCTGTAAACGCTTCTGCGCTTCACCTTACACAAGGATGTAAGGGGGTGCCCAATAAATAAAAAAAAAAAAATCGTAAACATGGCTAGATGGTCTTTAGTCTTAAGAGCAGACAGGGTAGTCGAACTGGGAGTGCATGAAGTATATCTCCAGGTTACATTAAATGTCTTCGGGGTATATTCTTATTTTACATTGGATTGGAGTTAGATAATGTATTTTTAAGATTTATGGGGAAATTTATTAATACTCTCAAATGTTTTCCTACTTGCTAATTATATTCGCCTTTTTTATATTATTAGATGTATTCAAAACAGACAGATGTATTTCGGTTCAGTAATACTCTGTGTAATACCAATATCTTTTGGATGGATATTACATTTTTTTCGAATAATAATAATATTAGTGATGGGGAGGGGAAGGTGCATGAGCCAAAAAATGGTAGATAACACAACTGTAAAGGAAGTTGTTAGTCCAAAAAGTTTTCTAATTTTATATATGTATACTGTATATTTCTTTGTTGTTATTAAGAAAATAGTGATAGTAGTAGTAGTACCAATACGAGTATTAATAGTAGAACATTTATGGTAATTGTAGTAGTAGTAGTAGAGACAATAATAATACTGGTACAAATAAAAACACCGGCAATAACAGTAATAGTTCCTGTTGTTGTTGTTGTAGTAGTAGTAGTAGTTGTTATTGCGTAGTTAAGTTATTATACAAGTAATAGTAGTTGCAGTAGTGTTCACGCCCTTCAAAACAGTTTTGCTGTGTGCGTACCACAACGACTATCATATAAAACCTTGTGGAGGCGGTGTGGGCGGCTTGTTCCTATTATGCACCAAGTAAATGCCCTTTTCGTGTTGGGAATGGCCTTTCTCAACCATTTGGGAGCCATAAATACTCGCCATCTGGGCAATCTGCGTGTCTTGGGTGTGTCAGGAAACATGAATCTGACTCGCCAATGTGTCATCAAACACCATCGGATAAATATCATGTTACAGGAGCATGCACACATTCTCTTCATAAAATTCTGAATTATTAGGAATCTCGCAGGAAGTCGAGTTGAAGTTATCTGTGGTGTAAACACGACCAACTAGAAAATTATTTAGTTTGGTTTGACTTGACAAGAGGGATCTGAATGTGTGAGAGAGAGAGATGAATCAACAACAGATGTGTGGTAGTGGTAGTGTTGTGGTGTTGGTATTATGGTAGTGTTGTTGTGGTGGTAGTGTTATGGTAGTAGTGTTGTGGTGGTGGTATTATGGTAGTGTTTTGGTGGTGTTGTTATGGGAGTAGTGTTGTGGTGGTGATGTGTGGTAGTGGTAGTGTTTTGGTGGTGGTATTATGGTAGTGTTGTTGTTGTTGTCGTGGTGAACACCTGCAGCGTGTGGTTGGGATCCAGGTCATGTTTTCATAATATATTTCACGGATGGTTTATATATCTGTGTGTGGTGTGTGTGTGTGTAATAATAATAATAATAATAATTAACGGTTTATTAAAAAAGTTCTGCAGCCCGAAGGCTGAAAATATACAGTGGACATAAATTACTTATTACATACAACGGTGGTTTAACAAAAGCCTTCATTAGAGAAAGGTAAAGGAACATACAGTGAACATATAGATTAATGTGAACAGCAAAAACGTAGTGTAGTAACTCCCTCCCAGATGGTGTTAGGAGGGACCTCACGTGGTGTAGTAGTTCCCTCACAGATGGTGTTATGAGGGGCCTCACGTGGTGTAGTAATTCCCTCACAGATGGTGTTATGAGGGGCCTCACGTGGTATAGTAATTCCCTCACAGATGGTGTTATGAGGCCTCACGTGGTATAGTAATTCCCTCACAGATGGTGTGAGGGGGCCTCACGTGGTGTAGTAATTCCCTCACAGATGGTGTTATGAGGGGCCTCACGTGGTGTAGTAATTCCCTCCCAGATGGTGTTAGGAGGGACCTCACGTGTGTAGTAGTTCCCTCACAGATGGTGTTAGAGGACCTCACGTGGTGTAGTAGTTCCCTCACAGATGGTGTTATGAGGGGCCTCACGTGGTGTAATATTCCCTCACAGATGGTGTTATGGGGGCCTCCACGTGGGTGTAATTCCCTCACAGATGGTGTTATGAGGGCCCTCATGTGGTCTAGTAATTCCCTCACAGATGGTGTTATGAGGGGCTTCACGTGGTGTAGTAATTCCCTCACAGATGGTGTTATGAGGGGCCTCACATGGCGTAGTAATTCCCTCACAGATGGTGTTATGAGGGGCCTCACGTGGTGTAGTAATTCCCTCACAGATGGTGTTATGAGGGGCCTCACGTGGTGTAGTAACTCCTTCACATATGGTGTTATGAGGGGCCTCACATGGTGTAGTAATTCCCTCACAGATGGTGTTATATGAGTGAGGTGTGGTTCCAGGCCTTCCTATCGTAGACGGATTAACACATCGCTGGTAGTTGGGTCTCACAGGCCGTTATCACTGGGTACCTGGGACCTCACTGTGTGAAAGGTCAACTTGGGTACCACTGTTACTGTTGAGTTGTTCTCACTGACTTAAGCACTGTTCACCACTGTTCACCTCTGTTTAACACTGGTTCCATTTCTTTCCTAAATTAAATAGTAACTTCTGGCGTGAACTTGTTGATATTCCGGTGGGGAGGAGGGTTCAGGGGAGGGAGTTGGTATGGGCCAACATAACAGTTGACCTGGCTGCTCCGAGAGGAGCGCCAGGTACGTCTTGACCCTTCGGTGGTCAAGGATGTAGTGTGTGTGTGTGTGTGTGTGTGTGTGTTTGTGTGTGTGTGTGTGTGTGTGTGTGTGTGTGTGTGTGTGTGTGTGTGTGTGTGTGTGTGTGTGTGTGTTACTGCATGTTTGTGTGTGAGTGTGGTGACCTGTGTTGTAATGGTTAGCATGCTCCTCTTGCAAGCGAATGGACCAGCGTTCGATCTCAGGACGGGGTGAAAATATGTGTGAATTTCTTTACGCCATATGCCTCAATCTATGTGTGCGTGTGTGTGTGTGTGTTTGATTATGTGTGTGCACGTGAGTATGTGCATTTAAGGCAAATTTTAAGAGTTGAATAATGAAAATATACAGGTAAACCAGTAGAAGACGCACTGCAATACCTCTTTTATTTTTCTACGGGAATAACCCACTTGGGTACAGGTCACTGACCCACAACAGGGCCTAAGGGGCGAAAACATAAGATTAAATATAATTTAAAAGTAAAAAGTACTACTGTCTACCGTTTAGCGCTTCATGAATGTGTATAACTGTACTTTAGCTTCAACAAGGGTTTTTATGTTATGTATGGGTAGTTAATATGATCAGTGTTAATGTCCTCAACCTGAAGCTGCCTCCTTTAAACTGTTGACTTAACCCCTGGTAGTGTGGCATAACATTATTTGATCAATGTGCTTTCAATTTCACATAATACATATTTACCCTGGTGGAGAGATGTGTTCCATGGTCGGGCACCCAAAAAATGTGTGGTGGTCAGAGAGCTTGTTAGGGAGTTCCGTGTGTCCAGGGGTCGAGTTTATTCAGAATATGCAACTATATTGTGTGCTGGTGTTGAGTCAGTTAGGGCATCACTTCGTCTAAAACCTTTCCCTTTCCCCATTTAATTGTGTTCCTTTCTATATAGAACAGCTTACCATACACGTACACATGCAGAAATACAGTATATATATCATTGATATAGTTTTCAAACTTTCCTGCTTTTACAAACATTTACTCTAGTGATGCCACTTATAATTCTGAAATTTTCAGCTCGACTGGAGAACAAAAACGATAAACCTTTATATTAACTATTTAGTCCTTGGCAAAGTACCAAGACATAAATATTTTACGGAAAGTGTTTTGAAGTGCATTGTTTATCAAATGAGGGAAAAAATCGACATGGGAATGAGATCTAACAGCAGCAGCGGAGATGATTAAGTATTAACCAGGGTAAGACTTCCAGGAGGCAGACACAGACTCAGGTATAGAATGTGTCTCCAAGTTTTTGCTTAAAGATTGAAAGGCGAAATTGACTTAACACTCGAGAGCATATAATATTTACTCACATGATCCAGACGTTAGGTAAGGAAGGGGACACAATAGTGGTGAGGGAGTTTGTACTGTCTGTTGAGGGGGAGAGTATGAGTGAGGGAGAGACTGCTTTGAGAGAAGGGGAGAGACAACTAGAAGAGAAGGAGAGGAAACATGAGAGAGATAAAGTGGACCATAGTGCACATACGACAATGTTAACTTTATATTGTACATAATATGAAGACAATATCACCCAAAATCATATGACTGAGTTAAAGTAGAGTCTTGTGGGGGGTTATTTTTGTTTAGTTACCCAGTTGGTGCTGAGACAAATGGTATATATCTCTCTCTCTCTCTCTCTCTCTCTCTCTCTCTCTCTCTCTCTCTCTCTCTCTCTCTCTCTCTCTCTCTCTCTCTCTGTAAAACCAATCTTAGTACGTTATATGACTGAAAATGTGAGAGTTCCCCACAAGATTTAAGGCTCCTAAATTTTCGTTCCTTAGTTTAGAGGTACAGCTGGCGAGCAGTGATGGATTGTTCCTATTCCATCCGCCGCTCTGCCTTGCTCCCGGTTGTGAGCTGCACTGGGTGGTTCACCTCCTCAACCACAACTTCATCTTTGGGAAAGTGTTTCATTTATGCCTCTTTGTGGGTCAGGTCATCAGTCTGAAGTTTATATGCATAGGAGAGGGAATCTGAGTTGTGACATCCTTGGTTAACTCTTCTACTTATGCTTCGTAGAAAAGACTCCAATATGTGCTTCCTCTTGTGTTAAAAGCACTCCAGTATGTACATCCTTGTGAATCATATGAGGGATTTCTCCCAGGTGTATTTTCTCTCTCTCTCTCTCTCTCTCTCTCTCTCTCTCTCTCCTTCCTTAATCTAGGGTGTGGTGCTATTCTCCTTCTTGGTCCAATGTGTGTGTAGCTACCATCGGCGTATTAAATCCCTTCGACCATCACTTCATTATACACTTTACCTTTATTGTTTTATTATGTCACTCCTTTCACATCTCTACATCCTCTCTTTATCATATATCCTTTTCTTCCCCCGGTCACCTATGTGATATTTTCAATATTTCAGTTAACCTTCCATTAGTCCTTCACCTTCCCCCGTTTTATGCTACCTGTGACCTTTTAAATTACCTCAATTATCCCACACTATACAATTTACCTGTCCCGCTGAATAAACAAACCATTGCAGTTATAATTTACCCATCATGTTTACATAATTGAAACAGCAGCAACCAACCCTTCCTACCTCTCATCATGGTCGTCTTTCACATAACACTCCATGAAAATACTTGTGTACCATTTCTGTTATATTCTCCTCAGTCATTTGTTCCCCTCCTCCTACCTTATCATATTGTTCGTTTTTCATCAGCTTTATTAGTATCCTATATCCCATCTCACTCTAACATCCGCTCGCTGCTGTCTATCTCCCTCTTGATCCAATATTAATATCCTGAGTCTCTAGCCTCTGTTTATACTATATTATTCCACCTCTGGTACATATCAGCTTTATTTCCCTTTACACGTTTCGTTTTTTTTTTCATTGTTGTCCTCTCTTTGAAATCCTTATACATTCATTTATTTATTTTATATATGTTTCTAAAGCATAAATTTATGAGATATTACTTATAAATATATGTATATGTAGAGATTTAAGTAAAAAAAGTATAGGAACAATATTTTCATTCGTTAATAATATCATAAAGATGACTTCTTAATCATTACAATATGAATGTTTTTCTCGATATTTTTTCTTCCAATTAACGAATAAATTGCAAACTTAACTATTTCTCTTTTCTCAAACTCTCTCATTTTATCTTCTCTCGTTCCTCCTCCCTCTCCTCTCTTTCTCTATGCCTTAAGACTCTGCTTTATCTATTCCTCGCCTTTATATTATATTATTCCTTCTTTCAGTTAACAGCTAAATCTTTGAAGAAGAATAAAGTATGAAGAAAGAAAGAAAGACGAAATGTTGAAAAAAAGAAGAAAAGGAAGGAAGATGAAAGAAGAAAATGTGAAAAAAGAATAAATGATGAAAAAAGATGGAAGAAAGAGATTGTGAAAGGTAGTTAGTCATTCCTGCCTTCTCTACTCTGCACCACCTCTGTCTCTACGCTCTCCAGAGCCTTAACACTTACATTCTTACCTGTAATAATAGTAATAGTGCTAGTAATAATAATAATAGTAATAATAATAGTAGTAATAATAGTAGTAATAATAGTAATAATAATAGTAATAATGATAGTAATAATAATAGTAATAATAATAATAACAGTAATAGTAATAATAATAGTAATAATAATAATAATAGTAATAGTAATAATAATAGTAATAATAATAATAATAGTAATAATAATAGTAATAATAATAATAATAGTAATAATAATAATAATAATATAATGATGATAATGATAATGATGATGAAAGGTGATGATATTCAAATCTTTTTAAGTATATTTGTTTTATTCTCATTATATGTATATGTAAGTTTTTCTTATTCATTTCATCTTCTAATTTGCTTCTACTGTAACCTGTACCTCTTTTACTAAATTTACCGCCCCTACACTTTCCCACACTAAGATCTACAAAGACCGAATTTTTCAGTCATCTGTTCTTTCTTAAATTCAACGTCTCAAAATATCATTCATGTACTGTACTTCCCGATCTTTATCTACTGTTTTAATTACACCTTCTGTCTTCATCTTCTTCCCTTACCTTTAATAGTCAGATAATCCAGCGTTGAAAATATCACTCAGTTTTTCATCATATGGATAATCTATGTAATTATCCACTATTGTGTAATTATGAGGGGTCTTGTACATGTCGACTGCTTGTGCTGTGTGTGTGTGTGTGTGTGTGTGTGTGTGTGTGTGTGTGTGGACGAAGAATGTTAACGCCAGTCAGGTGTTGTTTGTTCACAGTATTTCCTACAGGTATACAAGCTCCGTCGGTTGAATAATTTTACATCCCTGCTGGTGCTCCTCTGGCTCTCACTCTCCCATTTCTGAAACTGATACAGAAAATTAAGATACACATAAAATAGAGATAGAATAAAACCACTAAGGAGTTAAAAGAAGGACTCGAGAAGAAGGGAAAACAGAGGTATGGTTACTAAAACAAGCATAATTGAGGTAGGTAGGTAGACATTTCTGCTTGTGCTTGCTCATGCCTTCTTCATAAGTTCACTATAGTCCAGTAACTCCCACTCTTATATGTTGACTATAAACAATTAGTCTCCACCCTCCTGAACCTCTCCTGTTTTTAGTTTAGCTCACCCCTTCCTTCCTTCTCCTCGCTTACTCTCATACCCATAACCTTTCCCTTCCACGTTCCCGGCCCATCCGTCCCACACTCCTGTCTTCTATCTATCTCCCACGTTCCTCGCCTCCATCCTATACACTCACGGCTTCCCCCTCCCATATGCAATTCACCAACCAATCCTGTATGAAGAGGATGCAGTGCAGTAAACCAATCTTGTCTACCTATATGTCTGTCTGTGTCTGTCTGTGTGTCTGTTCCATATACCTAACCACCATGATTAGAAAGAGCCGATCCCCTGCCTCCATAGCCTCCTGTAAGTCCTCCTTGAATGCCTCCTTCCCTCATAATCACGTCATCACACGCTGCCTCAACATTCTCGTTCGGTAAACTTTTGTGATGAATAACAGTCTTCTGGGAGCTCGTGTATTGGTGACATATGGTAGATGGTGGGTTATATCTTCTTGGTACAGCTCGGTGGTGTCTACAAGTTATTAATGCGACGGTGTACAGTACATGCGAAGCTTGAGGAGCATATTGTGTAGAATGTAATAACACACACACACACACACACACACACACACACACACACACACACGAGAGAGGAAATATTGTGTCTAAATGAGTATTACAGTATTATCAATGTGATGTGGTGAATTAAGTGATAAAGTCAGAGCTTTTAGACAACAGAAATTTAACACACATGAAGGTATTTGGACTTAGCATAAAACACAAAGACATACGAATTTTGTTAAATATCTGTTGTTTCTGAATACACGAAAAATATATGAAACAAGAGACTTTATAACTAGAAAAGTGCAGAACATTCTCAGTCCGTGGTTACTTGTTTAGGAATTACAAAAGACTATGTAAAATAACCAAATTTTTGTGACACAACTTGTATAATGTAACATAATAATAATAATAATAATAATAATAATAATAATAATAATAATAATAATAATAATAATAATAATAATAATTAACGGTTTATTGAAAGAGCATAGCAGCCAGAAGGCTGAAAATATACAGTTACATAATTGGGGAATGGGTTTCGATTTACAAATAATATACAAGTAACATAAGTGATACAAATAAGATATATAATAACTGGATGGGGAAAAGCTCAAACTACAGGGCATTTCAACATAATGACAGTGCAAGAAGTAAGATTTACTGGGAGTGAATACACTGGTTTATTACAAGTTATTGATAATTTTTACAATAGTTGGGACTGGGCTGTTCTTATAGCGATCAGTTCGTGCACGTTTGGGCTGGATGCGGTTGTGGTGTCGAACAGCAATTCTCGGGCTAGGGATCTCAGGTGGTAGTAGGAGCCGGTGTCGAGGATGGTGCAGAAGCTTCTTACCAAATTTGCAAATGAGGTCGTGGTGATGGTCAGTGAGAGTCGAAAGGGTCAGTGTGTTGAGCGCTTCTTGATATGTGGAGTAGGAAGGGGAGAGAATAATTTTGCATGCCCTCTTTTGCACTTTTCCTAGGTGTTTACGTTGTGTGGCATTTAGGGAGGAAGACCAGGTAGGGGAGGCATAGGTGAGCTTGGGAAGTATGAATGTTGAGTAAATACTGAGGAGCTCGGGTGCAGGAACTCCGAGGGACTTGAGTCGGCGGAGGAGGTGGAGACGGAAACTGCAGGATTTGACAACTTCAGTGACGTGTGGTTTCCAATTTAGTTTGTTGTCTATGGTGACGCCGAGGAGCTTCGTGGAATCTACGACCTGGAGTGTGTTGGGACCTAAAGTAATCGAATGGGGTGGGACAATGTCGGAGGAGAGGTTGTTGTGCATAACCATGGTCTTGGTATGGTTGATGGTGACGTGGTTGTTGGTGGCCCAGTTTTGGAGACTGTTCAATAAATCCTGAAGGGCGGTATAGTTGGGAACAGAATTGTTGACGCTCATCCCAATAGTGGAGTTGTCGACATATTTCCAGCGAGCAGGGGTTTCTCTTAGGGCATCATTCATAAGCATAAGGAAGCAGAGTGGTCCCATCTTGGTGCCTTGGGGGACGCCACAGGTGAGTGACTGAAAGGTGGAGACAGCCCCTCGGAAGTGTACAGCTTGGCGTCGGTCACTGAGGAAGTCTGTAAGCCATGGTATAAGACTTCTCCGAAGCCCGAGGTCAATAGCTTTGTTGATGATTAAATTGTGGTCGACTAGGTCGAATGCTTTAGTGAAATCAATGAAGGCCACAGCTACAGACGTTTTTCGTTTCTCGAGATGGCGGTATATGTAATCGAGAAAGCTGACAAGACAGTGAGTGGTGGAGGATGTTTTCATATTGCCAAATTGCTGAGGGTCTACGACTCCTGCAATGTCAGCATAAGCCCAGTAGAACACAAAACTTTCACATGATCCTTGAGTGATGTCTTGGGACGTGCAGTGAGAGTGATGTGGACAGACAGACAGACAGACAGAGAGACGGCTCCCGGAGATAATTATGTAGTGTAACGTATGGCTTTGTTCGTCAATTGCAAAGACAAAACATCCACTGTTTACCAGAAAGTTCATGTGAGCTTAGTGACGTTCATAAGCCTCCAGTAGAGACTGTAGCTCACAATAGCGCCTATTGACTCTAAAGAACATCTCTATTACCCAGCACATATTCATGGTGCTATATGGTGTCTTAGGACCATCGCTAATATAACAAGGTAATCCACTTATGGCAGTTTCTACCACACTAGAAATAGCCCCACAATACTGGAAGAACCCTTGACTCTCAGGGGCTTCCGTGGCGCTTGAAATCATCTTCTTTAACTGTAGTAGCGTCCTTGAACCCCATGTCGTCTCTCTCTAAGGTCTTGAAACACCTCATTCAGGTAGTATGCTTTACAATTATGAAAATCTTCCATAACATCCAGCACCTAAACCCTGGTCTACCTGACAATACCAAGGACCATCATGTTTTAGAGTACCTTTACCTCCCCTACGATCCATTTAGCCTTGCCATGTACTGCCCTCCAGGCATTGTTCCCAGCCGATCCTAACAACGTTCTTAGACGCTCAAGTACAGCCACATGCTGGTCTTAGAGATGCCACTAAAGCGCCCCTGAAATTTATCATCCAACCTTGACTAATTGCACAGAGGGATGCTACGGCCGCTCATCAAGTGCTAATAACACCCCGTAGGCCAGAGAACCTCCCGAGACCCTTACATCACATGCCAGGACCGCCCCACTACCCCGGGACCGCCCACAGTAAGTCATCAAACTTGGGTTTATGAACGTCCTTTCCCGAGGGAGTCTTGGGCTCCCGACTACCAAAGGCTCGTACGTTAATTTTTTTCTTTTCGTAACTGGGAACATGAGAATCTAAATGACGCTGGTAATATTAGACACAGAGGTGGCGGCTAATGTTGAAGTTAAATCTATCGTAACTAATTAAGTTCTCTTCTCCCTATATGGTGAAAATAACTTAAGAGTATTTGAGAATCAAGACCCGTGGTTGTCCGGGCGGCTGCTTCCCTTGTGTTATTTATGGCGGATATAATTTATGGGTCAATATTTTCAAAGGAGGCTAATAAGCGAAGTTATATGCGATTTTTTAGGAGTTGTCACGCTAACACACACATATAATCATTCGTGCATGTTAAGGGTGACAACTTTATTTTCAAGCTTATATGGAAGATAATATATAACATGTCGTAAAATAAACACAAAAACACACGCAAACACACACACAGACTCAATAAGTATCCGGGGTACAAAAGCCATAATTTGGCAATTGTCGTAATCACTTTTTGAATAATTTCTTTCTCGTTATAACCTTAATTTCTCACCACCTGTATAATTCAGCCAACAATTTTAGGGTATTTGTGTTGGAGTAATTTTATTATGGGGAAGTGGATATTTGAGTTGTGGAGTAAGGAGAGTTGTTATATGCTTTCTTCTTAACCCCATGAGTACGAGGACCTTACAGTCATTATACTCAAAGGTTAAAGTCATCAACTTCATATTAATTTTAACCTACAAGAGCAGTGGTATTACTACTTTGGTAATTTATTATAAAAAAAAACATTTCTATATTGCACTGACATCAAAACACTGCATTAAGATAATACACTGAATGTAAAATACTGTGTTCATTACGTTTGTAATATGAAGATTTTTACGTTAAGACAATTAAAAAGAATATGAAGTATAAGCACTAATGGGGTGTATACACAGAGACAATACTGCCTGCCATAGCCAATCCTGTGTAATTTTACCACGTACGGAACATGACCTACCCTAACATTCATACCATTGTGTATAATAACAGTTTAAGTCTCTCCTTCATTAAGATACTATTATAACTGGTGGTAATCAATTGTTATTATAAAAAAAAGAATATGTTTTAACTCTCCTTGTAAGTTGTGAGTGAAATATTACAGATTATTTGTTTATATATTAGTATAATATGTGTGGGGCTGCCAGTGGAATATGAGAACTTAGGGCCGTGAGGTTTTTTTTTTGAGTGATGACGCGCATGTAGCGGTGAAACCTGGGATGTTGTCACAACTCTCAGTACACTGTGTGTGCGTGTGTGTAACGTTGCATGTGCGTTTGAGTATGGGTGTGCATGAGTATCCCTCTCTCTTTTCTTTCTTCTGTTTCTCTTTCTATATCCTTCCCTCCCAAGAGTCCTCTGGTGCGCTCCAAATACCACAAAAGAGAGAATATGTGGCAGAAAATTCCCACATGCTACCCGCAGCTGCTGGCCGTGTGTAATGGATTATGGTAAGTCACGCAAACAAGTGGGCAAATGCATTAGGTGATTTACGCTTTGGTGAAGCAGAGGTGTTGTGGTGTTGTTGTGTTGTGTTGTGTTGTGGTGTTGTATTGTAGTATTGTGTTGTGGTGTTGTATTGTGGTGTTATGTTGTATTGTAGTGTTGTATTGTGGTTTTATATTGTGGTGTTATGTTGTGGGTTTGTATTGTGGTGTTGTACTGTAGTGTTGTGTTGTGGTGTTGTATTGTGGTGTTGTGTTGTAGTGTTGTGTTGTGGTTTTATATTGTGGTGTTTGTGTTGTGGTGTTGTGTTGTGGGTTTGTATTGTGGTGTTGTACTGTAGTGTTGTGTTGTGTTGTGGTTTTGTATTGTGGTGTTGTATTGTAGTGTTGTGTTGTGGTTTTGTATTGTGGTGTTGTACTGTACTGTTGTGTTGTGGTGTTGTATTGTGGTGTTATGTTGTGGTGTTGTTTTGTATTGTTGTATTGTGGTGTTGTAGTGTTGTGTTGTGGTGTTGTATTGTGGTGTTGTATTGTGGTGTTATAGTGTTGCGTTGTGGTGTTGTGTTATGCTGTTAAGGGGCCTGAACAAAGGATGGCAGTTTAGAATAATTTCTGGTTCATCAAAACAGGATAAATGTAACTCACTTACCATTATTGTGTCCACAAGGAATGATCGGTGATAGAGTCAGTAGTTGTAATGTTTGCTGGAGGTACTGTAGCTTCTCGCCTCTTAAAGGTGACCTGAAAATACATCGTTACAAAATTAATAGGAGCAACTCAGTTTGGAAAATAACTATCTTCAGTTATTATCAAACACAAAGTATTATGTCATTTTTTTTCATTTAAAGGTAATGCTGTTAATAGAGTTTTTTCAGGTGAACAAGGAGCTGCTTTACAGTCCTTTTCTTAACACCTGTGTGTGAGTCTCGTCTTAGTCAGGCGGTGAAAGCTTGTCAAGTGGCAAGATGATTGATGAGTTTTTCTGCGGTAAGGTTTCGTCCGGGCTGTCATTGGAACACATCACTCACTCCTATGGCAACTCTGACAGTCTCAATTTAACTCGTTATTTGGTGTGTTTTAAGGTGTTTTAAGGCATATTTTCATAGAACTTAAAATATATATACCTTATAGCACCACCAGGAAATATAGAGTTTATATATGATTTTCAGTTTATAAAGAATCCTAATAGAAGTGCCTACGGTTGTGTCTCTCGGCAGCATTTTCAGACGACCTTAACAGCTGGAGTTCCTCAGTGATACGTGAGTGGCCAGAGAACCATTAGTGGGGATGGAAACATTTGTTGAAGGACTTTTGTTTTGCTGGCAACATTATCACACTGGGAAGAAATTGCTTTCAGATTGCAGTCGTAGATACAAGAGCATTTATTTTAACGGAATGTGGGTTGTCTTGGTTAGTTGTGTAAAGATAATATAGGTTCATGGCTTATTGACTTTATTTATGATGATGTTCATAATTACATCTCTCTCTCTCTCTCTCTCTCTCTCTCTTCCTAAGAAAATATTTAACTTTAGCAACTGTGTGATGCTGGTGATCATTGTAATGTCCGCTTCCCCACTTCGATTGATCAGGCGAGTAATTAATGACCCTCTGTGTGTGTGTGTGTGTGTGTGTGTATGTGTGTGTGTGTGTGTGTGTGTGTGTGTGTGTTCTGTATACAGCTAGTAGGTTAGTCCATTCATTTGGCACGATGTTCGCCACCTAAATACTAGCATACCTTTTCTGCAACATGATAATTTTAGTCTTCACTTTTATACGGTATAATACTTATTCAACACTCCATCTGCCTCATTGATCTGTTCACCTGTGTCTAGTATTATCGTCCTATTTGTTTGTATTCTAAGGTCCTTCATTGTGATCTGAAAGTGAATAGTTATACCCACACAATTCTCAGAAGTTAACATCAAGTGTTATTATTATTTTGTTATTGTTGGGTGTCTTTTAACTCTTTGTTTCCAGTCTCGTTTTATTTGTTAATCATCGATCATTAACCCGACAACAATCACTAATTGGGCCACACAGATGAGTCTTTGTCCTTGCACGACTCAAGTTATAGTAACATAATTAACAACAATGAACCCCGGGCTTTCATCTGACAGTCTCCAATTAACACAGTTCATAAACTCTTATAATCATATGATGCTGCTGTCAGTAATTTGTCTTTTACAAAGGAGTGTTAGTTACAAGACTAGCGAGGTTATTCTAACATTATATCTTGCGCTTGTGAGACTTCACTTGGAGTATGCAGTTCAGTTCTGGTCACCGTACTACAGAATGGATATAGAATCCCTAGAAAGAATTCAGAGGAGAATGGCAAGACTAATCCCGGGCATTAGGAACCTTGAGTACAGAGACAGGTTAAAGCATCTTAATTTTCACTCCCTTGGGAGGCGTAGAGTGAGGGGCGATATGGTCGAGGTGTGTAAATGGAAGTCAGGGCTAAACAAAAGTGATATAACAAAGGTAGGCAAACTATCCAACCAGAAGCGAACTCGTAGCAAAGGTTTTAAATTATACAAATTTAGATTTAGTCGCGAGGTAGGTAAACATTGGTTTGGAAACAGAGTAGTGGATGAGTGGAACAAGTTACCAAACATCATCATTAACTCGAATACGCTGGATAGCTTCAAACATAGGTTTGATGGATATATGAGCGACAAGGGTTGGGTGTAAACATGACTGCCTAGTATGGGTCAATAGGCCCGCTGCAGTTTCCTCCATTCTTATGATATTCTTTATTAATTGATGTGCTGTGGGCGTTCAAAGTATCCGTGCTACTCGACTTGATAAGGAACTCCAGGGGTAAAAAATAGAGCCGATAGAGTTATATCATTTCAGGTGAATTGGTCTTTTCTTTAGCTCCTCACGAGACATACTGCCATCACTCCATTTCTTAGATCATCATAGAGTTAATTATCCTACTGTATATGGATCTGACCTTTGACATACGACCGAGTCACTTATTAGTTCAGTCTTTTATAATATAAGACAGAAATGTATAAAAATAAAACAATGGAAAACTAAGTGAACATTATAAAATTTATCTTGAATATTTCGAGTAACTCTCTGTGTTGATTTAAGCTTCCCAGACTCACTTTAGAATTGTTGAAACGATCTTCTTGGGATTTTTATACCTTAAGTTTTCATTCCCCTCATCACTAATTGGCAATGAAGCGAGAGTCTTAGCGTGCTAGCTGAGGCAGACTTTTTGATAGAAGAACCCAGGGATATATAGCGGAGTTTCTCCGGCAAATGAAAAGTAATTTCTGGAGTGAGTCACGCTGCCAATACCTGCACAAAACCTCATGATATTTCGGATGGGTATGTAATTTATGTTACCGCTGAGCTAACGTGGAAACTGTCTTGTAGTATCTCAGTGTTGCTCTTGAGGGAGTTACGAGAATATTTTCTTATTATTTCTGTACACTGAATATAAAAACAGAAAAATAACCAAAAAATCTTTGATTATTTTATTTCAGATCATAAAAGAAATCGAAAATTTGTTGACTGAATAACGGAAGAATCGAACTGCTCTTCCGATTAACGAGTAGTAGTGGTGGGCAGCAGGGGTGGTGGTGGGCAGCAGGGGTGGTGGTGGGCAGCAGGGAGTGTGGTGGATAGCAGGGTGTGTGGTGGAGAGCAGGGTGTGTGGTGGAGAACAGGGTGTGTGGTGGAGAGCAGGGTGTGTGGTGGAGAGCAGGGTGGATGTGGTGGAGAGCAGGGTGTGTGGTGGATAGCAGGGTGTGTGGTGGAGAGCAGGGTGTGCGGTGGAGAGCAGGGTGTGCGGTGGAGAGCAGGGTGTGCGGTGGATAGCAGGGTATGTGGTGGATAGCAGGATGTGGTGGAGAGCAGGGTGTGTGGTGGAGAGCAGGGTGTGCGGTGGATAGCAGGGAGTGTGGTGGGCAGCAGGAAATGTGGTGGGCAGCATGAAGTGTGTGGGGGCAGGGAGTATGGTGGGCAGCAGTGTGGTGGACAGCAGGGATGGTGGGCAGCAGGGAGTGTGGTGGGGCAGCAGGGAGTGTGTTGGACAGCAGGGAGTGTGGTGGGCAGCAGGGAGTGTGGTGGACAGCAGGGAGTGTGGTGGGGCAGCAGGAGTGTGGTGGGCTGCAGGGAGTGTGGTGGGCAGCAGGGATTGTGGTGGGCAGCAGGGAGTGTGGTGGGCTACAGGGAGTGTGATGGACAGCAGGGAGTGTGGTGGACAGCAGGGAGTGTGGTGGGCAGCAGGGAGTGTGATCAGAGAAGGACAACCAGATAATGTAGTGAGTTAAGATCATTACAAGATGCTGCAGAAACTGTTCTCATATAACTTCAACAACCGGATGTTATTTTTCAATATATATATATATATATATATATATATATATATATATATATATATATATATATATATATATATATATATATATATATATATATATATATATATATTGAAAAATAACTTCTACCGACATATAAAATACGACCGACTTAATAATAAATGCAAAGTTAATTGGCATACATACACATTGACTCTCCGCTAATCTTAGAACATCCGCTAGCTGCTGTAACACCTCGCCCAGACCTGCTGGCTGGCCCAATAACTGTACGGTAATTTGGGTTCTTGCAATGTTGCAATTACTGTTAATGATGATGCCCTGCCTAGCAAATTTTCTTTGAGAAATATAAACAGTAAGTTGTATCATGAAGTAGCTCGTTTGGCCAGGTGCAAGTGGTTGTGGCCTGGTGGTAGTTGAGGCTGGCAACGACCATTCATGAGATAAATTATTTGAGCATTCTAAAGGATGTTTCTTAGGAAAGGCATTGTTACATACAAGGCTTTCCCCCCTCTACCCCTCTCTCTTTTTCTCTCTATTGCAGCACTTAACAATTCCCCTTAACTTTTACAATATTAATCTCCCGTAATTATCGTCTCCAGACCAGAAAACAGATTACCTTTGCTGATATTATTGGAAACGTCATCATAATGTAGAGTTATGTAAGTCTTTTCCGATAAGCGTCCGATTCTTAAGTCAAGAAACTCTACCCTGTAAGACTTCAGTAAACTTTTTCTACTTAATATCAAACACTGAACGATGTTATAAAACTTGTTGATTATGATATAGTTCATTTATCCTTTACTAATAACATACGGTAGTGATTCATTATCCTGAGACAAGATATTTTGAGAGGAATTTTTTCTCGCAATCATTACATTGAGACAGGTAATGAAACAACATTAGATGAGAGTGTCTAACTAATGAACTAATTTCAATGGCACTTGACGCAATTGTTAGAGCAAATTTATTTATTAAAGTGACTTTATTTCAGTCACAACCAATTTTTTCTTCTCTCATTTCCTCACAAAACACATCTACTCGTAACTCACACACACAGGACCCATTTCCTGATAACTTTCAGTCGCTCAAAAGTCCCATTTCCTCACAACTCCCTCTCCCACACGAGTCCTATTTCCTCGCAATATCACACTCACTTTCCTCTCCCTCTTCCTCACCCTCTGTTTCCCTCATGTCACCATTGCATTGCACTTTACAGTCCCTCATACCACCACCTTCTTCCTCACTATTACTTTTATTCCCTCACAGTCACACAGAAATGTAACTCACGCTCTCAATTTACTCTGTGTCTCTTTGAAAATATGAAAGTTTCATTATTTTTAATTACCAATGAAAAAGTTTGATATTTTTCATTGTCTTTTAGTTTGTTACTTTTATCACATGTCCTTCAACTCCATTCCGTATTTTTTTATTTCTCCCGTTTCTCTCACTCTTCCTTGATGTATCTCTCTGCATCTCTTACATGCCTCATCTCTTTCCATATCTCAAGAGTTCACGACTTCTCTTAACGCTTGACAAGATTCATTAATATTATTATGGTGATCCTATCCTCTCCCTCCTCCGCCTGTCTTTCTTCATTTCCCTGAATCTCCTCCTCCTTTCCTTCCCCCTTCCCGCCTCTTCTACGTTAACTGTATCTCTTCCTTCCCTCTCCCTCATTTTTCCTTTCCCTCCGCCTTCCCTCTCTCCCTTTCTCCGTCCCTCCCCCCTCCTTCCTCTGTTTGTCATTCCCTCAAGAGACAGCCGTCAGTCCCACAACACTCTTAAAGACACCAAAAATAAAATTACTTCTCCCTTTTCACCCACTGTGTGTGTGTGTGTGTGTGTGTGTGTGTGTGAACCAGAAGGGGTGTTGGAAGAATGAATTGTTTGTAAATGAAGCTGTAAAAATGTAGGTAATTGATGACTTATAATAACCCGCAATAACAGTGTTTTTTTTTTTGCATGATCTTTTGTAGTACCGTTAAGATCAAGTCATTTACAAGGCCCTACGTTCACTGTCAGGCTCACGCTATAGAAAAAAGAACGTTGGAACGATCCATCGCTAACCTCATCCTCTTACTAGTACTCATTACATGGTATCTACGTTCTTCCTTGTCCTAGTGACCTTAAACATAATAATTCTTCCCATTACACACACACACACACACACACACACTCAGGCTGGTAGTCTGGTCATTTATCTCAGCACCTAACATTACTACATCAATGATAAAATCTCTATATGGAATTAGATTGAGGAAACTTTGGCTTGCATCAGTATAAACGTTCCCTGTGACTCTCCTGTCCCGTTCATATCTCTATTGGTTCTGAGTTTGGATCTGTAAACTTAGTCACCGACGACCTAAGTTGGACTGCATTCTCATCGTCCTCTTAAGAGTCTTGTCTTGCTGAAGTCACTCTAGCTCTTAGACTTAAGGAACGCCGGAGGTTGTGTTTTTATAAATTGGGTTGTCTTAATACATGCTTAATGCACGTTCTTAATGCACTAAATATACACTTAATACATTATACACACGCTTGATACATTATACACACGCTTAATACATTATATACACGCTTGATACATTATACACACGCTTAATACATTATATACACGCTTAATACATTATATACGCGCTTAATACGTTATATACACCTTTAAAACAGTATACACACGCTTATTACATTATATACACGCTTAATACATTATACACACGCTTACTAATTTACATACAGTCATAATACATCATATACACGCTTGATATACCTAATACAGTCTCAATACACTTAATAAAGGCTTAATGCGTCTAATACACACCTGCCAATAAACGCTTAATTAGTCGCTGCATAAAATCCTTCAAAATTATCACTTAATTTATCTATACCTAAAATTACCTGAGTGTAGCCAGGTAATAATTTATTCCCCCCCTTTTTTTAGACCTTAAGAAAAAAGAGACTAGATTTTCCCCTCATATTTTCCCTCATCGTGCTGTTGATAATGTTGTGATAGTCTTTTCCTAACTCTCGGGGGGCCTTCAGGAAAGTTTGATAAGGAAGCCTTGAGTTGGGATTGACACCTACCGATGGGCCGTGAATGATATTGCCTGTACTCTGTGTGTGTGTGTGTGTGTGTGTGTGTGTGTGTGTGTGTGTGTGTGTGTGTGTGTGTGTGTGTGTGTTAAAAGCCACTTCGTATAATTTTTACACACCCTTGATCACCTGGGAAGAGCTGGATCAAGAACTGACACAAACCAATTTCCTCCACTGATTGAAGTGATCTCTCTCATTTTCGTCGAGGCCTGTATGCCCTTGTCTCTCTTATTCCTGCTCTTCTTTTTTTTTCATATTTTTCATAATTTTCTCAGTTATTTGAGTAATTATTCCCTTCGTCTGATCCTATTTGGCTATCTTTTTTTTCCTTCCTTCGATATATATTGTTTTACATTTTTCACTATTTATCTTATTCTCTCCTGTAGTATAATTTCTCTCTTTCTTCCTCTTTCTCTCTCTATTCTTCATAACTTGCTTTAATACAATTCACTCCTAAAATTCTTCTCTCTGTTGCTCGCCTTCATGAACTCATGTCAGCTTTTACACCATCAAGACTCAAATCTTTCCTCAGAACAACACAATTAGGCCATTACTGTGTCTAGGATCCTTAGTCATACGTTACTGCACTTCTTTATGAAGTCATTACCCCCATTACTCTATAATTGGATAATTAAAGTGTGCATAAATTCCCCATGGTTCTTGGAAGTTTTGAACCTGGAGTTAATATGCCTGTGTTTCAGCCTCTGTTTCTTTATATGTCTCTCTCTCTCTCTCTCTCTCTCTCTCTCTCTCTCTCTCTCTCTCTCTCTCTCTCTCTCTCTCTCTCTCTCTCTCTCTCTCTCTCTCATTTTATTAGAATTGCAGTAGTAATATTAGGGATTATGTAAATTCACTTCTTTTTATGTTTACTTACATATACGAGGTACAGTACAAGCAACCTGACTTGATTACAGGTAAGGATGACAAATTTTCCCCAGGTATTTCTCATCTCGATAAGATATATAACCAACCATCTCTTTTCATTATTATTGATCCAGGTTTTATGAGAACAGGAGGATTTAATACAGAATAATAAAATCGTTGTTGTCTAAAATTTTAAAACTAACAATCGACATTAAATAAGTGATGTTGGTCTTAAGATTCATGAGGCTGGTTATATATTACTCTTGTTTTGAGTTTTGTTCAGGTATAACTTTTGAACTTTACCTTTGAGACGTGAGTCCACCTTCCCTCAGGCTATGAATAAAAATGTTGAGGATAAGGAAGAAGCAGCAATATGAGGAGGAGGAGAGGAGGAAGAAGATGTAGGAAAATAGGATGAATAAGGAGGAGGAAGAGGAGGAGGTGAGAAAGGTGAAGTAAAAGACGAGGCTACCAAAAATACATTCAAGGCAGCAGACGAGTGAGAGAGAGGACTTTCGTCTTAGCAATTTAGAACCGATGTCGTGATCCAGGAGGGGTAGCGGGGCTCTACACCTTGAAGAACACTGCCATCCTTAATGCCTGCAAATAAAAATAAAACAAATTTGATTGGAAAGTCAATGCGGGTTATTGTAGATGGCAGAGCAGCCCAAAGAGGAGTGACTAAAGCGTGAGGCCATGACCCTCTAACTGTCTAACAATAAACATTAACAAAAGATACAAATTCCTATATTGACTTAATACGAATTTTAAAGTCTTATAAATGTAATGAAATTTTTTTGTGTAAATGCACCGGTCAAAACTTATTCCGAAGCATATTACAAAAGAGAGATTTGTATTCCAAAAAGAGTTCTTGCCGCATATCAAGAGAATTAAAAATATATTTAAAATAGTCTTGAAGTGTATCTGGACGCATGTAATCATCGGACTATATCTATATTTGCATTAGACGAGTTCATCTCATTTTCAAAACATTGACTCAAGTAAAAAATCAATATAAGGTTAAGGCAAGATTTTTATTTCATATCCAAGGTGGCACGGTCTTGGCTGGCTGGTCCTCCGGTGGTGGCTGTGTAATTCAACTGGTGGCTCTCCTCAAACGAGAAGCTGTTCCAGAGCCAATAACCCAGGCGGACCTACTTCATGGAGTGGTTAGACATGCCCTTACCTACCATTCCCATCCCCTTAAACACCAAATACACCTCTCCCTCAACGCTCGTGTTCCACATGTTGCCAGCAGGTTACATATGCTTCTCTCTTTAAATGAGAAATAACTTGAATTTAGTTTAGTGTTGAAGTTACAAGTTATTCACAATTATAGGCTTTTCTGAGTGTCATTAATATACTAACTAACTAAACATCCCAGACATAAGTTACAACATAACTTTATTTCCTCTGTTTAGTGACAAGATAAAGTTATAACGATATGATAATGTTACATGAGAACCTGCGAATAAAGTTGAAGGAAAGGCTAATAAAAATGTACAAACTATGATATGTGACAAATATTAATAACTACAAGAAATCCGCAAAACATTAAGTAATAAAATGCGAAAAAGTTGAGGTAATGAAAGGCTGAAAACAGTTTATATTACAAAAGCTGAAGAACATTAAGGGTAACAGGAATTGTGAGAGTGATGGATGGATTGAATAAATTGGGAAGCAAAGTGAGGTGGTGATAAGGGGAAGGAACGCGTGGTAAGTCGGAAACAGACGGAGTGAAAGGATAGAAAGAAAGTGGAAGAAGGAATGTGGAGTGAGCGGAATGCGTATGGGTGTGTGGTAAGAAAATGAAAAAAAGTAGAATGATATATAGAGATGAGCCAAAACTGAAAGGATGCAGAAGGAGCAATACGATAATAATTAATACGCAGTGAAAAGGACGAGGTTGATGATGGTGACACAGAAATTTTGGAGCTCCTTCACAGAACCACTGCCTCATAAGACGCTCTACGGGGACCTGTTGAGTACGATGGTATAATGCGTGGTTAAGGCGCGCCGGGGTGAATTGGTAGACATTCGTGTTGAAAAGAATTAGAGAAGAGAAATAGACTATCCTTACGTGGCAACTGATGAAAATGAACATATGTAAACAAGAAATAAAGTATTGAGTAGAGGGAGATGATGGATAAACATTACTTAAACATATCATGATAACGATGGTTGACATAGAAGAATTATATAGAAAAATGAGAGTAAAAATGCGTACACACGCACACACTACCACTACTTTGTTGTCACTCGGAATCGATTCTAACGATCATCCAGCGATGACACAATGATATTATTGGTGAGATAACCTTCGTTGGTGAGCTCTGAGGTGGTTCAAGGGCCCAATATGGGATCGACAGGTCCATCCGCAGATGTTGCACGTTTGGAGGGCTGTACATCTAGTGCGGGAGGGGCGACGTCTTTCGTGCTCTGGCGCTTGTCTGCATCGGTATGCAGTCTGGCTAACTCGAAAGTATTGACACCTTCTCGTGTGGTGCTCTTCTAATAATAATAATAATTAATAATAAACGGTTTATTGAAAGAGCTTGGCAGCCAGAAGGCTGAAAATATACAGTTACATATTTGGGGAATGGGTTTCGAATTACAAATAATATACAAGTAACATAAGTGATAGAAATAAGATATATAATAACTAGATGGGGAAAAGCTCAAACTACAGTGCATTTCAACATAGTGACAGTACAAGAAGTAGTGTTTACTGGGAGTGACTACACTGGTTTATTACAAGTTATTGATAATTTTTACAATGGTTGGGACTGGGCTGTTCTTATAGCGATCAGTTCGTGCACGTATGGGCTGGATGCGGTTGTGGTGTCGAACAGCAATTTCCGGGCTAGGGATCTCAGGTGGTAGTAGGAGACGGTGTCGAGGATGGTGTAGAACAGGGTTCTCAACCAGAATTCCCTCAGGTTTTCAGGGGGGGAAACTGATACTAATATGGAAAAAAATAAAGGATTTTCAGTATTATATGCATATTATTTGGAATGCACGTTTTGAGGCAGACAATCTTGGAAAGGAGGGGGGAATGACATTCTGACATATGGTGAAAGGGGTGCATGGGGCAAACAAGGTTGAGAACCACTGGTAGAAGCTTCTTACCAAATTTGCAGATGAGGTTGTGGTGATGGTCAGTGAGAGTCGAAAGGGTCAGTGTGTTGAGCGCTTCTTGATATGTGGAGTAGGAAGGGGAGAGAATAATCTTGCATGCCCTCTTTTGCACTTTTTCTAGGTGTTTACGTTGTGTGGCATTTAGGGAGGAAGACCAGGTAGGGGAGGCATAGGTGAGCTTGGGAAGTATGAATGTTGAGTAAACACTGAGGAGCTCGGGTGCAGGAACTCCGAGGGACTTGAGTCGGCGGAGGAGGTGGAGACGGAAACTGGAGGATTTGACAACTTCACTGACGTGTGGTTTCCAATTTAGTTTGTTGTCTATGGTGACGCCGAGGAGCTTAGTGGAATCTACAACCTGGAGTGTGTTGGGACCTAAAGTAATGGAAGGAGGTGGGACAACGTCGGAGGAGAGGTTGATGTGCATAACCATGGCCTTTGTGGTATGGTTGATGGTAACGGTTGTTGGTGGCCCAGTTTTGGAGACTGTTCAATAAATCCTGAAGGCGGTATAGTTGGGAGCAGAATTGTTGACGCTGATCCCAATGTGGAATCGTCGACATATTTCCAGCGAGCAGGGGTTTCTCTTAGGGCATCATTGATGAGCATAAGGAAGCAGAGTGGTCCCATCTTGGTGCCTTGGGGGACGCCACAGGTGAGTGACTGAAAGGTGGAGACAGCCCCTCGGAAGCGTACAGCTTGGCGTCGGTCACTGAGGAAGTCTGTAAGCCATGGTATAAGACTTCTCCGAAGCCCGAGGTCAATAGCTTTGTTGATGATTATATTGTGGTCGACTAGGTCGAATGCTTTAGTGAAATCAATGAAGGCGACAGCTACAGACGTTTTTCGTTTCTCGAGATGGCGGTATATGTAATCGAGAAAGCTGACAAGACAGTGAGTGGTGGAGGAAGTTTTCATGTTGCCAAATTGCTGAGGGTCTACGACTCCTGCAATATCAGCATAAGCCCAGTCGAACACAAAACTTTCACAGATTAGGCTGGGTATTGGGGTGATTGCAATAGGTCGTAGCTGATTTAAGGATTGTGGGCTGGTTGACTTGGGCACTGGTGATACATAAGAGGTCTTCCAGTCAGCTGGGCATCTGGCTTGACTGAGAGAAGCATTGATGATGGAGCAGAGGGGTTTAGCAAGCTCCGGGGAGAACTCCTTGAAGAGTTTCATTGGTAAGTCAATGGGGGTGGTAGAGCGTTTTAATTTTAGTTTGTCCAGGCGTTTTGCTACGTCAAATTCTTCTACTAAGTCAGTGGGAAGGGGGGCTGGTAGGTAAGCAGGGAGAGTGGTTGTGTCAAGCCGTGGGAGCGTCTGGCATATAGTAGCGAAATGGTTATTTGTTTGCTCAGCTGCGTCAACATTAGTGAGATGGCTAAGGAAGGGGAGGGGGTGTGTCTTATTGTTTAGTCCACAGAGTTCTTTAAGCTTACCATACCATTGACTGATGTTGGTCTGCTTCAGGTGTTGTAATTTGGTTGGGTAGTGGGATTTCTTTGCAGTGCGTATTTCGCGGATGACTCGGTTGCGAAGGGACCTGTAGCGGATGTGGTCATTGAGATGAAAGGCTCTGTCTCTCTGTTGCATAAGTCTTTTGATCCGAGGTGTGAAGTGATCTTCTCCCAGGTGAGGGGGTCGATTTGGCACTTTTTCAGGTTTGTCAGAAGACTAGCCTTATACCTTTTCCGTTGCCCGCCGGCGTTACGTTTACTATTAGTTAGGTGACTGTAAAGTAGCTCATTTGGCAGTCCACTATCGTCCATACGGGTAATATGGCCAGTCCAACGTAGTTGTTCACGAATAATGTCAGCTTCTCTGTTGCTACAACTGGTGTAAGCGAGAATGGTGGCATTAGTCCTCTTTTATTCTCAGTGGACTCGGAAAATGGTACGATCGTAGACTACGTTGGTGAAAATTCTCAATTGCCTTGAGGTGCCTCCTGTATGTGACTCTCTCGCTGCCATAAAACAGGATGGGGAAGACCACTGATCGATATACTGTATGTGCAACTCTGTATATAATTTCAGCTCCCTACAGCTGAAGATATGGGTGGGTTCGCAGTCTGCCAAAGGATTGAGATGCACATGTGATCCGATGTTGGATCTTTTAAGTGATGTTGGCGGTGTTGGACAGGTGAGAGCCAAGGTACGGGGGAGGGTGGTCCTGGATAGACGGTGGAGGTGTGGCTTGACCAGGTGCGGGAGAATCTGTGTCTTGCATATGTTTACTTCAAGGCTTAAGTATGCATAGACATCTACGTAGGTGTTAGGATCTCCAGTAGGTCGCGTTCAGTGTGAACTACGATGGTGAAGTCATCTGCATACTGAAGTTCAGTGATTTAAGTGGCCGTCACCTTTCTGGAGTCGTCTTATGTTAAAGAGTCCCTTCATTCGGCATTGTATGTTCATCCCGCCGGCTAGATTGCCACTGGCACGGGTAAGGAAGGCAGCCAAGAATATGGGAAAGAGAGTTGGTGCCTGCATGTGTTCTGGGTATCAAGTTCTATCTACAGGAGCGAACACAAACACCTGTAGAGTTTTCGTAGGTTCTATTTCCTGGATAAACATAGATACACAAGCGAGGTGGCGCTCCTTACTCTGTCTAGGGGGTCAACTAGCTTTTCGGGCGACATGTGGTAAGTGATACATTGGCAGCTTCCATATGTCGCCAGGCACATTAATTAAGCGTGTGGGACATGATAAATACATTGCCACACGCTGCTAGCTAGGCTGAATAAATAGTGTATATAAATGGAGCACATACATTATATACATACAGCATACATAATATACATACAGTGCCAGTACACATTCTTGTTTTACCCCCGTTTGGATGGAGGAGAACTCAGACTGGATGCCATTGTACAGGACACTGCTGTTCATGCCATCATGGCCAAAGGCCTTGGTAAGGTCGATGAAGGTCATATACAAGTCAGGGCGCCGTTGTCTGCACTTTTCCTGCATCTGGCGGGCAGCAAAGCTCATGTTAGTAGTGCCACGTGATGGTCCAAACTTTATACCCAATTTGAGATTCAGGGAAGAAGTTTTCCACCTCAGGTAAAAGTCTGTCAAGGACAGCAGCGAGATCCCGCTTTAGCTGCCACTGTGTGACCTGTCTTCTTCGTTCTAATAGATATATACTGAGCAATGGGACAATGTCAGTTGTTTTTTCTAGCTCATCTTAAGGTATATGTTATGTGTACTGTACGCTGGGGAGAGAAAATATTTAGTATACGCTGTCTTACTTGTGAGTTTTATTTTTTCATTACTGCTCTTTTAACATTTAACTTTTAATCCGCCTTTACTGTGGACATTTATATGATAAATATACTAATTAAACATCGTTTGACAATGTCTCATTGGTTAGGAAGGTATACATTAAAACCTTTCTGTCCTACCCTGTACAGGTATATATCACTAAATTCCCTTTGTCATCTTGTTTCAGCATCACAACAAAGACATTTTTTTTCAGTCCCTCTGTGTTTGTGTCAAGCCTTAAGGGCGGCTACAGAACACAGTAGTAACGGTGACTGAAGCCAAAGTCATTAAAACGGTAAGCTAGACTTATTCTCCCCAGTCGCCTTACTAAGACCCCAGAAGCTCCAGTTTATTGTGGTCTGCCATGTAAGGAGAGTGGAGGTGGGGAGGTACCGAGGAGGAGGGGGAGAATGGAGGTTAGGAGGAGTGAGGGAGGAAGGAGAGTGGAGGTGGGGAGGAGAACGAAGAGTGGGGTAGGGTGAGGGAGGAAGGAGAGTGCAGGTGGGGAGGTAGCGAGGAGGGGGGAGGAGAATGGAGTTAAGGAGGAGTGAGGGAGAAGGGAGAATGGAGGTGAGGAAGAGTGAAGGAGGAAGTAGAGTAAAGATGTCGGAAAAGAGAGAGGGGACTGGGTGGGTGGACACACTACTTAGATTCAGAATAAAGTAAATCAGATGGTGTGTTTATGCTCTCTCTCTCTCTCTCTCTCTCTCTCTCTCTCTCTCTCTCTCTCTCTCTCTCTCTCTCTCTCTCTCTCTCTCTCTCTCTCTCTCTCTCTCAAACTATCTATTCAACCATTTATCAACCTTCATAATTATCTATCTACCATTTCACCGTATCTCTCTCTTCGACCAATTGCGGCAAAGTGAACCTTGTAATTAGTGGACATCTGTGCTATTGACCTTTGGAGTTGATAGAGGTACAGTGCGAGGATACACACACACACACACACACACACACACACACACACACACACACACACACCATGACATGAAAAGTGTGGGATGATATGAATCGTAGAGAAACTGGAGAGAGAAGGAAGAGGAGGAGAGTCTTATAATGTAACCTATGGAGGCGCAACACGGATAAGTTAACTGAAGGGTTGTTGACTGTTTTATGCCCTGTCTGTACAACAACATTACGAAGTTTGTTGATGTTATAGCTTGTCTCTGATGGATCAATATATCATTCAGTGCGACGTAATCAGAGTTTAGATTAAAATATTTAAATAAAAATTCGTTTCACTGATTAACTCTTGGTAAATGGCATGCTATAGGGATATTATTCATTATATTAAAAACAATGATATAATGAAACGAAAATGTGATAAAATACTTTTTAAAATAAAGCGAAATATTGGGATACTGTAATTAGTCTTATGGTGACATTGGTAATGATAGGCAATGATAACACAAGTCTATAATTATTTTATCTAACGTTGCCTACATGTACTGAAAGTCATATTTCACTCTCAGTCTCTCTTTCTCCAGTACAACTCTGAACACTTCTTTAACCTCACGAGACTCTCAACAATATGCTCCTTCATTTCAATCTTCTATTGGTATTCTTCTTCTCTCTTTCCTTACTGAGTGTTCCATTCCTCTTTTTCGAGTTACTTCTTCCACCTTTCACATATTCTCGTTTCCTGATTTATCACTCTACACACTTACCTCACTGTCAGACCAGCTGTCAAATATCATCCGTAGCCTTGGTTTGAATCTGCATTATTGACTACTATTAAATACCCTTGTGTCTTCCTTAGTTTACTTAGTAATATTCTGGACGCCTGGTTCTACGCCTGTAAATCGTGCACTTCAACGGCGCCCCTGGCATAAATCGATGTTACAGTGGGCGAGTTGCTGGCTTTACATGTAGCCACTGCCATACATCAGAGGGAACTGCACTGTACTCCCCAGCAGACCTTTCTGACCTACAAAACTTAACCATATATACTCTTGAAAGCGTCTGCCATTTGTCTGCTTTTTATATCTCTCCCTGGCATCTCAGCTTCGTACCTCCGTCCACGCTAGAAATACTTTCCAGATACTTAAAAGCTGGGATGCTCCCCCCTCTCCCCCCAGCTCCTCTCCTTCGCTCATATCTCACTCCCTCACTTCTCACTTCTGTGTTTCAAAAAATACTCATTTATTTCTTTACCAACTTTGACGTTCAATTACTTCATCCTCGTATTTAGCACATTTTTTCTTTTAGTATCTGCGACTTTTTCACCCATAATGGCGGTGACATCAGTACACGGCATTACTATCATTCATCTTTTGTGTCTTATTCTCATCTTACCTCACTATCTTAATTGTCAACCGGCGTGTCCCAAAATACTCTGCCATAGACCAAATCACTCAGCCTCTGTACATTACACTCCCCTGCACGGCACAGCTCTGACCCCAAATAATCACTCACTTCTCAGTTTGTTCTGATACAAGACCTACGTCACTAAAGACACCCTCACTGCCCGCCAGTCGTGTGAACTTTGTCCAGCTTACTGATATATGACTGGCGGGCAGTGAGGGTGTCTTTAGTGACGTAGAACAAACTGAGAAATGAGTGATTATTTGGGGTCAGAGCTGTGCCGTGCAGGGGAGTGTAATGTACAGAGACCGAGTGATTTAGTCACTGGTAGAGTATTTAGGGACACAACTAAATATATACACACACACTCGTGGATGAAAACTGCTGTCAAAAAGAAAGGGAAATAATTTTTCTTGACCTTTCCAATGCCTTGTGTGTTGAACATGACTAGTGACAGGCGGACCTATGAGAGATAGATGTAGTGAGTGCGAGGGGGAAGAAGGGTGAGAACGAGAGGGAGAGGAACAGTGACTTGAAAAGGAATCCCGGAGAAAGTGAGAAACACGGGCTGGGAGAAATAGAGGGAGAGGGCGAGGAAGGAGGAGGTGCTGTTACACAGAGAACAACGTAACTTCTATGAGTTAATGTTGTGAATGAGAGAGGGAGAGTTGGCACGGCACACCAGTATATTGAGAGAGGAAGTGAGAGGACGAGATGGATAGGGAGTATACAGTATTATGCCAGACCAGGAATTTAAATACTTGTCTGCCTACACTTAGTCACCCCTGTCTACTCTTTTCCTGATCTGACTAGTTGTGTTTTCCTTGTCTGGGGATGTTTTTTTTAATTTGGTTTAACTAAGGCAATATTCAGTTCTTGTTCACCTCTCTTTTACTGTATAAACACATTTTTTTCCTTGAACGAAATTGAGGCAACATTGCAAGAGAGTATATTTTAACCCTTTTGAGAATGATGGATTGACGGAAATTTAATATGTTATAATCTCCAAGGGCCTAAAGGATTAATAGAGTGCAAGGATTAATGAAGAAATTTTTCATGTGTTTCATTGCAGAAATTAAAACAAATAAATAAATAAATAAATAAATAAGTAAATATATATATATATATATATATATATATATATATATATATATATATATATATATATATATATATATATATATATATATATATATATATATATATATATATATGTGTGTGTGTGTGTGTGTGTGAAAGAACCAATTTTTCCACTTGCTCCAAAAGTTCTGCAGTGATATTCATATTACATATACAGTATATTTATTTTCTTTTATTTTTTAATTTAAATTATTGGAAGAAATAGATTTAATTGACATGATTTTTATTCTTAACCGAACGGAAAGATCATAATAAAAAGATCAAGTATATTCTGTCGCGATCTGTTACCTGATACTTCCTGGACTTGAACAGATAGAGCTATTAGTTATAAGCAATATACCATGGTTTATTTTGTTTATCACTCATTCGTGGGTCGTACAGAGAGAATGATACCAAAAGAGCATGCAAGAGAGACAGTCATTTGGTCTTCCTTAACAAATAATAGATTCTGATAATAAAGTAACATCAACAGTAGTTAACAAACAAAGAAACGCTCATCAACATTCACCGGGAGCATAAATTCATCTTTGTTATTGAATTTAGTGATATGAAGACAAAGAGAAGAAAAATATTTCACTTTTTTGAGACCACACCACACGGCTTTCCTAAAAAAATGAAAGACAATATTCTCTTACTCGTCATTCGTTTTCGTCTTTTTTTTATATTTTAACAGGCGTCTGGACATAAAAATATAATGAATTTTTAAGTGTGGTCTCAAAATATTCATATTTACGACAGTTCTAAAAAAGTGAGATGAAGAGTTTGCCGCAGTATGGCGTGGGGTCGAGGCTTTGGATATGAATTTTTAAAAACTAGTCAAGTGGGAGACCAAGGTAGCCGAGGTGGCACATATATCTTGCAGAGTCAAGGGGAGATAATGAGAGAAGGATAAATAGAGGAAGTAAAAGAGAAAGAAAGAAGGAAGGAGAAAGGGAGATGGAAAAATAAAAGTGAAAGAGACAGAGAGAGACAGAGAGAGACAGAGAGAGACAGAGCAGAGTAGGAGAAAAATAAACTGAGAGAGAGAGACAGGGCATAGAGTGATTCTGAGAGAACGACAAAAAAAACGAAAGAGAGAGAAAGAGATAACGAAAATAACAGGTTGTAACACATTTATTCTTTCCATATATGGCGTAAATACCTTATTGAATCTAATTATTCTTTTTTAACGAGTTTTGTACTTATAGTTTTTTAGGGTTTGGATAAGAAGTTTCGATTAAAGTAAAGGAGTTTCTTAATAGTATTTGGGTTAAAGATAGATAGAGAGATATATTGATTGATGGAAGGTTATTTGCCTGTAATATATTCAGTAGTAAATTATTAAATATTACGAGAACTTTCAAACGAACCGTAGTAAGACGTTTAAAAAGTATATATATATATATATATATATATATATATATATATATATATATATATATATATATATATATATATATATATATATATATATATATATATATATATATATATATATATATATATATATATATATATATATATATATATATATATATATATATATATATCGAACTGAGAAGAAAAAATCTTTAAAGTTTATATATATTTGTTTTTAATATAATAGAGGAACGAAAGGGACAATGCTTTATAAAAATGGCCAGCCAGCAGCACCGCGCCCCATTAAATGTTATTCTCCACCACTTCCTGCCTCGGGATATCAAAGAACGCGTTCATAGAGAAGTTTCCCAATTTTTCAGGTTCAGACTCTAAGACCTGCAGTTGATTGTGGCGCAGAGCCTCAGGCACCTGTAAGAAGCCGGGATACCTATAGACCCACAGCCATTAGGAGGCCAAGAACATTGTTTGTATAAAAAATGCTCCGAACTATGTTTAAATTGTCACCTAGTTTGTGGTTTTCAGAAGACGAAAGGTGTTAAACCATCGTCTTTTAATAGTTAAACCACCGTCCACAAAATACGAAGTCATTGTTCTCAAATGATTTATCAATCGTCCGTAAAATGTTAATCCATCATCCAGGATGATTTAAGAACTTATTCAGTTTCAATGTAGAGTACACATTGGTAGATCCCATTGTATTTGTAACAACATCTTCGAAACAACATTGAGCTACTCTCTGTATATTTTACTGAGAGCTATTTGAATTCGAAAATTAGAAAGAGTACATAGGTATTCTATAATATAACAGAGATTTTAACTAAAAATTTTGCTGCTGTTATTTAGTGTACAAATCTTTTTATCACAAATGAAAGAGGTCCTGCAGGTGTGAGGGACCACTAGGAACACTAAAGGAAGCAACACACACTATACAAAACTTTAGTAATAGAAGGCCACGTGGCCACCCCTGCACTCATTACCTTAACTGTCCATTTTCAACGCCTTAACATTTAGTAAATCTGAAAACTGATGTCATTGACAGCTGATGAAACATTTCAAGGTTTCACTTTATCTATTTGAGGAATTTTCAGACTTATAAAGCGACACACCTAAAATTATATTCACATCTGTATTCAAATTCCACTTTTTTAAAGCTGCTTTAATGTCACGGATTTATGCAGAGCTTCATCGAGTTCCAACCTTAATCAGACATGACGCCTGAAGGTGTCGCCTTGGAGGTCAATATTTTGTAAACTCTGTTTCTGATATCGACATTTATCTTGGGCGGACAAATTCACACCGTCTCTGCAGTTTTGTCATGACAGATGATAAATTCCCATCGACAGATATTTATGTACACGTTCACTCCACACCGATGTTTTTCTACACACGATTCTGAATTACTGCCTGAGATGCCACGTCCCTTTATACAGACACGTGACATTTACAGACTATTTACAGTTCATTATTTACTATATTTATTGGTGGTTCTGACGTACAGTTGACCATCACAGGAACTGCTAGAAAGTGAACGTATCATAAGGAAATATAAGTAAAAAATATATATATACCAAGTTACGCCATATGTGTTAACTTAAGAGGAAGTAATATTTCATCTTTCACTTATAGGTGTTCTCACTTCTCACTTTACTCTCTCAAATGAATGAAATTATCCAGCAAAAAGTTCATAGTCTGACGCTCGTATGTTTTATAAGAAGCTCAGACTCATCTATTTACTTGATTCAGTCGCTTCTTAACCTAGTGACGTGGGGTGTAATTTTGTACAGTTTATTGGGTGTTTTATTGCGTGTGTTATGTCATGAGTCCCCAGTGTTATATTGTGTGTGTTATGTCATGAGTCCCCAGTGTTATATTGTGTGTGTTATGTCATGAGTCCCCAGTGTTATATTGTGTGTGTTATGTCATGAGTCCCCAGTGTTATATTGTGTGTGTTATGTCATGAGTCCCCAGTGTTATATTGTGTGTGTTATGTCATGAGTCCCCAGTGTTATATTGTGTGTGTTATGTCATGAGTCCCCAGTGTTATATTGTGTGTGTTATGTCATGAGTCCCCAGTGTTATATTGTGTGTTATGTCATGAGTCCCCAGTGTTATATTTTGTATTCTATGCCCTGAGTCACTTTAAGAGAAAAATGAAAACAAATGGACCCTCAGAATACAAAATTGCTACCGATTTCTGAGCTGGGTCTTCAAAAGGAAAACTTCTCCTGCCAGAAATATCATCCAGTCTAACAGTAATCCCACAAAATAACAAGATAACAATTTGGGGGGTTGTTAATGTGTGTGTGTGTGTGTGTGTGTGTGTGTGTGTGTGTGTGTGTGTGTGTGTGTGTGTGTATGTCGTAATTCAAACTAGTGTGGTACCGTACGGAAAGAAACTGGTGCCTTGTTTACAGTGGATGCCATCTTAATGCACACTGTGATGTTTACGGGTAGATGTGTTGTGTCTGACTCCGCCTTCCACAGTGCTGGTCGTGTTTATCTTAGCTGTTCGTTAGTTAGTCCATCTTAGTCACGTTATCTATGTCCTTATAGTGTACATCTCTGTTATTCTTCTTCTTATTTCGTCTTATTTAAGGTCAGCATATGTTCTTCCTCGTGCCTTGTATACTTAAGGTGACGTAATCTTGTATGTGTATACATGAACTTTATATATATACTGTATATATACACGCATGTAAAAAGGTAATGAAATGATATATAGTTTTGTAAAAGATATCCTGCGCCTGAATAAATTGAATTATTACTTATGTTTCGTCAGATTACTAATAAAACTGAGTCAGTGTTATCGAATAAACAAAGTGTATTTTTATTTTACACGTTAACATTGCAGGTTAGAATAACCAGCCACTTCAAACAATGTACTCGACCATTTCCTCCCGCAGGTTATCAAAGAACTCGTTTTCAGAGACGCTTCCTAAATTTTCAGGGTCAGAAACCTTCAATGGCGATTGATTGTGGCGCAGAGCTTGAGGGAGAGACTCAATCTCAGTTACCCAGGAAACGTGACCATGAGAGGACCAAGGTTTAATTTTTTTCTTCTATTTAGTGCAGCAGCAATACAGTACTTAGAATGTTCTCCATAGAAGTATTTGACACTAAACCAATGTTTGTGAATTCCTTCTTACATATTCTAAAGGCCAATTGTGAATAGTAAATTGTGACACACTCAGAACTAGTTTTGTGTATGAATGGTGTTTGTCTCTCGTCCTTGTCATATGTCAAGAAATCTATGTTAAGGTTATTAATGAATGTAAAACTATCATATTTAAGTTCTCGCTTCCTTTGTGAGTGCAAATTCAAGAAATAAAATTGGATTATTAAATTTCTCACAACTTTTCCCACTGTTGTCTTGTGAGTGTGTCTGCCTTTACGTGTGGGGTCTTACAACTTCCTCTTCTTAGTCTTAGGAATAGTGTGACTGAGAACGTACATAAGAGTGCTGTTTATTCTTATTTCTAAGGTTTTAGAAGAATAGCAACAAAATCACAGAAAAGCTATAAAATCTCTGTGATTTATGGTAACATCGACTGAACACCTCGGTAGTTGAAGATATCACAATACAAGGTATAATTATGACGTCACTGTGCTACTCGACATATTCCCTCGGGAATTTATTCATGGTGTGTTCCCATGATATGTGGTTTGATAATATACCCCTTTGAAAACTTTTCACAACAACACAGGGGTATGCATACACAAGCATATCAGAGAACGTTCTCTACGCTTTTTTATCGCCATTGCAATACAAAATTGCTCCACGTTGCACAGTTAACTTTTTATTGGCCATTTAATTTAAGTAATAGCTCTTAAACACGTTTCTAGATATTCATTCGTCACTGTAGAGCCTGAGGAAGACTGTCATGAAAACGTCGACATCAGATATTAAAATTTCAGAAGTTTTATATAAAATAATACATATTCATCTTTTCTTACACCTCAGGCTTATACTCTATTAGCAATTCAAATGTACCTGGGAAGAGCTAGCGGGCAATATAAATTTTTTTTGCATATATTATAATTGCTTATGTTTCCTATCATTGTGAGTATATTGGGTATAGCATGACATTATATTTGCTTTCTTTTATACTTAAAAGAATGGTCATCAGCCGGCTATTACTGAAACCATGTTCTTAATTTTTATATCTTCATTGACTAACATTATTTCACTTTTGTATGCGTGGATCATGGAGGGAAATGTTACACTAAGATTAAAACACACACACACACACACACACACACACACACACACACACACCATCGCAAGCGTAAGTCACCTAACATGTGTTCAATTTTAGTTTGGTTACGTTTGGTTCGCTTGAAAATGAAAACTGGCATCCATCGCTCATTGTGAAATCCAATATGGGTAAGAATTAATCTGATGCTCTATGAACTTAATTACTCAGTGATTCAATAAAGAACTGTTATTCAGTTCATCGATGAAGCTCAAATGTTATCAAGTGTTCTCTTTAACCCAATTTAGCGACGGTTCCACATGAGCGAATGACGTGTGTTACTCCAGGGTAAATGTTTATGTGCAATTAGCGTTCTCAATAATATATATACTTGTATTTTTGGCACTGAGTTAATGTCACTGAAGGTAAATTAATTATAAGAGCATTCTGTACGTAAGGAATGGTTAGATTAGGTTAGATGGGGGTAGATTTGGTTAGATTAGACTAGGTCTAGGTTAGCAAATTTTATGATAGATTAGGTTAAGTTTGGTTTAGGTTAGGTTAGCTGGAGTTATTTTAAATTATCCCTTTGATCCAATGAGCCGTCGGAATATTTGTTATTTAGTAAAACCAATATATTTTATTAACTAGCAAATATATATACACATGACATCTGTTCCAAAAAAATAGAATATCTACACTTCAGTTGTCAGAGAAATGACAGTTATGATTTTTGGAGAACATTATATTGTAGAACATTAGCAGGTCATCACACAATGTTACCGGCATAATAATCATAAAGATTTTTGCAAATGTTATGAGTAACAGGAATTTTTTAAACAAATCATACAAATTCAGCTGAAAATTAAGAGTTAATGAGATTAGCAACATGTTACTACATATGAAGAGTGATACATTAATGTTTTGCATATGTTTACGTCCTGTGATGCGCTGGTTCAAAGCCATCCATGATCTGTTATCTGGATGTGAGTGTCAGGGAAATTATAATTACGGAAAATATATGACCTGAGATAAAATGTTGTTTAGTATAAAGGAAAAGGTGTTCTTTAATGACTATAAAACTATAGTAAATTAAATTCGAATAAAATTGGAAGGAAGAGTTTGATGTAAATGGACTAGTGAAATTATTAATTGTGTTACCCTTTTAAAGACTTTATTTGATAAGGCGAAGTGATAACATTATAATGCCAAGTGACTGGTTATAGAATAGAAAATTATGTGATAATTAAAAAAAAAATCATTATTCAGTGCCATAGGAAGTCTTTGTTAAATCCTCCTCCTCAAAGGTTGAACCATCGTCCTTACAAGGCTAAACTATCGTCATAAAAAGGTTAAACCACCACGTTCAAGGAGAAGTTTACCTTCAGTGTTTTACCATGATGACAAAAGTTCTCAACATAATATTCACAAATTTTATCGAGACGTTCATACCTCGAGGCACGGGAGAGTTAGGCGAAGAATTGAGAGAGAGAGAGAGAGAGAGAGAGAGAGAGAGAGAGAGAGAGAGAGAGACTGTTCACGTTATTAGTAGTCATATCTCAGGTCTTCTGCTCATCTCACAAAGAGTCCAGCCTCGTAACTAAATCATCAAGTGGCAGCTCCTAATTTGGTAGTTTCTCAGGGTGCCATAAAAACAAATCGCCGGGTTATAAACGGTGCCACAACTATGCCCCAGAGAAGTTTCGTTACAGGACACAGCGTTTATGAAGAGCCAAAATTACCTAGTTGGACGGTGCTTAACGATCGTAGTAGCAGCGGGTGAACTTGATGGAAAACAAATAAAAATCATAATTATAGTCATGTGGTACATTACTTTGAAGCATCAAACATTAGAGTGGATGTAAACACTCTGTCATATCTTGATTTACACAACACTTTAAAAAAAAAATCAATATTATACAGTACGTCCCGAATATTCGGTTTTGTCGATAAATGTCTAAAAGTAAGATGTTGCATATTACTTTTGAACTCTACTTTAGTCAAATAACGGATGTCTACTTTACATATCATCCACAATGGAAAATATGCAAACTTTACATATGAATTATAAAATATAACCTCAGCCAGGTCAATAACCTCAGTCAGGTCAATAACCTCACGCAGGGTAACAACCTTACCCGGCGTCACACATCATAACTCATCACCTGAAAACGCAAGAGTTAATGTGATTTTCCACTGTAATGATTACTATCAATAGCCAATACGTTGTGTTCAGGTAGAGATAGAGGCGACACAATGTGATACGTGCTCAAACTTTTCCCTTGCCAGCCTAATCAGGATCTTATAAAAGGAAAGTCAAGAACCAGGGGTTTCCAAGGGGTAACAAACAACCGTTAGAGATTGACATCTCTTTACCACGAAAATAAACACAATAAATGACGCCACTCACACAAATATTAAATAAACAATTTCGGGAGTCAAACAATTAATGGAGTCAAACAACAATTAAGGGAGTCAAACATTTACGGGAGTCAAACAAAGTACAGATATTTCCTTCTGCTGCAGTCCTGTGGAATGTTCCGTTGACGCTGTGGTCTGCTTTGAGGGAGAAGGTCCAGGGCAGCTTCCTCACTTGGCGTTGGTGGGCGATATCTTGCCACATAGGAGAGACGCCAGGGCACGGACGGTGGAGGAAGTGGCGATGACGTGGCAGCCGCGGTAGTAGCTGGAGCAGGTGTCCGGAGATTGACAGCCAAATAGTGAAGGTCTGGGGAATCAGCCCACGACCCCCAGGAGCCTCAGATGAGCACACAACCAGAATTGTAATCGAACAGCCGGGGAAGTGCAACTGTGGTGCTGGCTGGGTAGTGTCTGATGTGTGACGAAGCAGCCGCGACCTTCTCACCTCCGTCTATCCCCCTCTAGTGGGGCCACAAACGAGCGGCGGACAACCATCCTGCTTGTTACCGCCCTTACATCAATGTATAATATTTCCACTTACTTAATCATGCCTGGATCTCTTCACTTCACCTGTGACAGCATCTTGTTGGGTGCCCTTTTCACAGAGCTCTTTTCCAACGTCTGCAGTCTTCATTTTTATCTATAATTATTTAGACTTATTTTTTTTTCATTCTACAGTACGTTAATTTTTCATTATTAATTTACTATTATTTTGTTCTCTATTGTCTTTTAGGTTGCTGAAACAAGTCGGTTCTCACCAATGTCAATAGACTACACCTGTGTCAGTGATACTTCCTCCTGACTCATATTTATAGACCTCGTTAATTAAAATGTTTCAGATATTTATGGCGTCTTATTCTCACTTAACCTTCTTCGATGGTTTTAACATTGTACAATACATTATCTAAGGCAAAGTCACTTAAGATCACTAAAAACATTTTATGAACCTCAACAAGCTGGAAGTAAAGATCTGAAATGTACCATCTTAAATTTAATGTGTTTTGCCTTGTAAACACCCGGAGAAAAAGGAATTTTCTAAAAAAAAAAATATATATATATATATATATTATATATATATATATATATATATATATATATATATATATATATATATATATATATATATATATATATATATATATATATATATATATATATCCACAAGAGAAGTATTATGACATGTCAGGATGGCGCAGTACAAAGCTCCCATTTACCCTTGCTTTCTTTTCCTTTTTTCTTTACGACTGGGAAAACTTTGTAGTTGATATCTTTTGCTCCTCCATTTTCACATGTCTTTTTCCATCCTGTGTTATGGCTCCCAAAAGAATATTTTTATTTAATTTTACTTTATATATATGTTTTTTTTCTTTTCTAAAGCTTTGGAAATGTTGTATCTGTTGTTATTTTTGTTTAATCTTTTTCAGCCTTTATATACCTTTTTCCTGTAGCTTTAAGGCTTTTCATTATTCTTTATTTTTGTATTTATCTTTCTGTTTAACCTCTGGTCCAGATGGAGAGAGAGGCAGGTGTATCCCCTCTCTACCTTAGCTGCAGGGACATTCTCTTACTTGCAGGGCGCCGGTGGCTCAACTAAACTTTACGGCAAGCTATGAATTTTATGACTGTATCACTAACAGCAGCCGTCCCAGATGCTCCGGGCAATATTATACATATTTAAAAAGACTCCTCGGCTCTGATTGCAAGGCTCAGTGGCGATATTACGACCTCTAAATCCTGCAACGTTTATATATTAGAAATTTGTGTTCCTCGTCCTGTAACTACAGGTTAGGGTCGCATGAGCTGCACCTGTACTCGGGGTCACAGTAACGATGTCTAGATGATAGAGCCATCAATTTCTGCCTGACGATCCTTGATTAACAATGTTCGCTGTTTGGTGGATGACTCTATTATGTCGTTTGGGGGAGGCAGAGAAGCACAAGACTTACTTTATACCTGCTGAAGGTTCATTACTCATAAATCATAGTCATATGAGGAGTAGTTATAAACTATAATTAAGACACTGAACTAGACACCAATGTCTGGGGGCTGAGGGTTGTGACTCCGGCTGCCAAGATGTATTAGAGAAACCTGTGGAAATAACATATATGAAGTTATAAACTCTGGATGAAGGCACACAAAGGGTCGCGTTCGTCTTGATGAAGGAAGTGACGTTTGGCAGGTGAGATGACGTCACTAAGAGAAAAGGCCTATTTTTGTCTGTGTTCCTCGTCCGATATTTGCTGACACTGTCGTTGTTTCAGCCACAGAGGAACGGTGATGACTTTATTGCACCACTACTGAGAACAACTATAATTAAATTTACACTAAACATGTACTGAATCGAGGCCATCAGAGTTATAGAGGTGAAATATTCTAACTGGTTATCACTGCCAAGCTTAACAACTGTAAAATTAAGTTATAAGCTTGTATAAGGATTAAGAAACTCACTCGGACAAGGGGATTAAGGCTGTTAAATTGACACTTCGCTGAGCACCAAGAGAAATGTCAGTCAGCTTCGAATATCAAAATATCATCATGTTTGAGTGTAAAAACAAGGAACATTGAGAGACAGACACAAAAGAGACTGAGAGTGTGATTGACGGACACACAGAGAAAGTTATGGCGAAAAAGAGAACTTAGAAAGAGATGCGAAAAAATGAGAAACAAATATGAGAGAGCAACGCAAGAAAGAGTCAGCCTGAGAACACATTAGCCTCGCCTGACACGAAATACATTAAGGAGGAGGAGAAAGGAATTAATGGACCTCTATTCAGCTTCACGTTGGTATGAAAGGTGTCACAAATGTCGCCCCCGTGAATGGCTGCCCTGAACTGTGTGTGTTAGCTCGGAGAATAGCGTTTTCAAATTCAGAGGAGGAAGAATATGCGCATGTAATTATAAGAGAAATGTATGTAAAGAATACTATTTTAGGGAATCAAGTGTGTGTGTGTGTGTGTGTGTGTGTGTGTGTGTGTGTACTGAGCTCGTATAAACACTGTGAGAGCCTCAAGTGTGTGAAAAGAAGGATGAAGTGTAAAATGTATATAGGAAGTGTCGTGTGCCAGGGATGCAAACAAGAGGGGTACTGAGAACCAGAGGCGAGGTGCAAGTGAAATACGAGGCCAGCTGATGCAGAGGGAGGGGGACGAGTGAGATAGAGACACCGAAAGAGTGAGAGAGAGAGAGAGAGGAAATTGCAATACGAAAAAAGAGAGAGAAAGATAGAGGGATATACAGATAGACGTATAAAAACACACAGAGAAATAACAGAAATTACATGAAATAATATTTTCCTTTTCCTCACGAGACACTATTCGCTTAGATGATTAACACGTAAGCGTAACATAAAAGAACCCGTATTACATTTTCTCCTGTTAAAAAGTGAATATCTACTAACGAAACCAGCATGCCCTTACGTAAACAAGTGTAATCAATAGTACACTTGGAGTTATGAACAAATTCCCTCGTTATTTTAGCAACATCACATATTTATCTGAGGGTTATGTAGGTAAGAGCCATTATAAGTTTGACATCTATACCTATTTTTACTACTATTTCAGATTTTTCAGTTATTCCGACACACACACACACACACACACATGTCTAAATCAAATGTAAGTCTGTATATTTTCAGCCACCGGCTGCAACTCTATTAATAAACCGTTTATTATTATTATTATTATTATTATTGTTATTTATTATTATGTTTTACAAATATATACAAAATTTCTTCTTAAACTGGACGTATTATGTAACTGTGATATGTCACGTCACTTTTCTATATATAGTATATCAATATATCAGTGAGTATTGCTAAAGAACCTTCTCATTCAGGATTATATAAGCAAAGTACTTTATGAATTTTTGGTTAGGTCAGTAACCCTCAAAATAGCGTAACTTTTTCTATAGTCGGAGCGTCCCATAATCATATAAATTACTTTTGTTTCTACGATAGTTCCTGTAACGCCGAATAAATTTATATATCATGATAGAGAATTTTCAATAACCGGATCTATTACATAAGGTACAGGTGCGGGAAAATATTCCTTCGATATGGCAATATCTGGCTTCTACTTATAGGTTATATATGTGATTGGAGTATCCCTGCTGAACCCTGGCTTTTATTACATATACGGTTGTCATGCCGATATATATATATATATATATATATATATATATATATATATATATATATATATATATATATATATATATATATATATATATATATACAGTATATGGTTTACACGAAGAATTTCGTCTTTACGGGATCCTAAATTTATTTTGTGTCTATTGGTGGATAAAGAAGTAATTTTTGTATACGTATTTTATTATACAGTTATTTCTTCCCTGCACCGCTTATATGAAAAGTTAACTCGACTGATGTTAAACTTAAAATAATTTCGAACTAGTAGTAGTATAAAGTTTGTACGTATGTAAATTTTCAACTTATATCAAAATTTGTTAAACCTTCATTATTATCAAACCTAAACTGATAGAAAAAAAGGGTAGCATCACATTCGAGGTGACTTTAACACTATCACCGCGGATGGTCAGAAGTGTGTCAGGAGAACGCATCTTTCTGGTCCAGTAACGTTAGCGCTGAAATTTACATCTGCTTTATATGCAGTGACAAAGACAGGCGTTCTTAAACTCCATCACACTGCCCCGCCCCGCCCCGTACTGCCCCGCCACGCCCTTCCTCGCTTTGCCTCTGACCCCGCCCCACCCCGCTTCGCCCTCCATCTACCATATGAAATTATCAACTTACAATAACTGTATTTGAGAATCCAGCCTCTGGTTTCATCCTCAGTCTAGTGACTTTACGTGAACGAAAGGCATTCGTAAATGAATCTCAGAGGAACTTTTAAATGGCATCCGAGTGCCCATTGGGCTTGTGTGTGTGTGTGTGTGTGTGTGTGTGTGTGTGTGTGTGTGTGTGTGTGTGTGTGTGTGTGTGTGTGTGTGTGTGTGTGTGTGTGTGTGTGTGTGTTTTGAGAGTATCAAGTTTGGGCTAAAATGTATTATACATTTACTGTGGGATGTAACACCAGCAGCTCGGTGTGTATGCGGTATACATTTGAATACCATATCCACAAACCATTGCAGTAAATGAATTTTCAACTCTGCCCCAATATTCTGACATACTGCACCGGCTTCATGCATAACAACAGAGACACTAAACTTTCACTTTAAAAACAACAGGGAAAGAAAAACTAGACGGGGACTGAAGGCTTAACTACTCATACATAAATATCACCCCCATTATTTGAATACTAGTCTTTAATTTCACAATATTAAATAATGTGGTGTTTCCCATAAAGGTACAGTAACATTCCCCATAAGATAACCAGGACACACACACACGCACACACACACATCGGCAGGTTCTTAAAACTTAATTTGGTTTGTAGAAAATATTTATTTTAAAATTTTATTGCCTTATTTGGCAAACCTGGGTATGGCTACGTCTATATCAGAGCCAAGTCTTGACATCATTGGATCTTGCACGAATTCTTTTTTTTACGAGATTTTCTTCTCCCAGATTTGTCTCGCCTATAAATAAAATTCTTGTCAAAGAGAATTTTCTAATCTCTTAAAAGTAGGAAATCCATTTGATAATTCCCTATCTAGGTGAGGATTATACCTGTGGTCATTAGTGTTATTAATTAGCAAGAGCCCTGGGATTCTACTGTATATTAATGAAGTCATTAATTCACGCCGATAAGTCAATTTCAATCTGTATGCTGATGACACTCTCGCTGGTCTTCACTACTCTCCCCACCAGTCCGGCCCCCCATGGGCCCTCCCAGGGGCGATAGAGCCTACAGGGGTGTCCCTAAGGAGGATGGGCACCCCATGGATGGTGGGGCACCCCAGGGGCGGTGGGACCCCCAGGAGCCCTCCCAGGGGCGGTGGAGTCCCCAAAAGCCCTCCCAGGGGCGAAGAGGCCCTGGGAGCTCCACCGCTTTTAGGACGTCCCCTGGATGGCCCCACCGTCCCCGAGAGGAGGCGTTGGGGTCTTCACCGCCTCTGGGGGGCCCCACAGCACCTTTCTGCCACAGAGGTCCCCAGAGGGCCCTACCGCCGATGGGAGAGCCTTTAAGGGCTCACGCTGCCCCGAGGAGGGCACCTGGAGGCCTCCCCCCTTGGGAGGGCTCTTGGAGCCTCTTGGAGTCCCACCACCCCTGAGAGGCCTCTTGGGGACCCCACTGCCCCTGGGAGGCCTTTAAGGGCTCACGCTGCCCCGAGGAGGGCACCTGGAGGCACCGCTACCCCCGTGAGTCTTCTGGGGGCACCACTGCTTCTATAAGGGCCCCTGTGGGCGATACCGCCCTTGGGAGGGCCTCTGGGAGCCCTACTCATGGGAGGGAGGCAACACCTTCCGGGCCCTCCCATGAGCAGGGCTCCCAGAGGCCCTCGAAGGGCGGCGGCTCCCATAGGGGACCTTCTAGAGGCGGTGGTGCCCCCAGGGGCATTAACAGGGGTAGCGACGCCTTTAGGAGTCTTGCCAGAGGTGGCGGGGTCTCCCAGCGTCTCTCCCAGGGGAGGCGACGCCCCCTTGGGCACTCTCAGGAGCCGTGGAGTGCCCCAGAGTCCCTCTCATGGGCGGCGCCTCCCCAAGGGGCCATACCAGGGATGGCTGCTCCCTCGGGGCAATTCCAGTGGCGGTGGGGGCCCTACAGGCCTTCCCATGGGCGGCGCAGCCCGCGCGGTCCCTCCCAGGAACGGTGTGTCTCCTAGGAGCCTACATAGGGGCGACGGCGACTCCAGGGGCCCTCATAGGGACGGCGGTGCCCCAGGGGCAATACCCAGGGGCGGTGGGTCCACCCTGGTGCGCTTCTAGAGGCGCGGGGCCCCCCAGAGGCTCTTTACATAGGCGTCGTCGCCCATAGGGGCCCTCGTGGGGGCAGTGGTGCCTCCAGGGACTGTAGGGACACCTACGGGTCCTCCCAGGGGCGCTGAGGCCCACTTTGGGGCTCTCCCAGAGATGGTAGGGCCCCCAGGGGCCCTGCCAGGGAAGGTGGAGTCCCCAGGGTCCATTGCAGGGATGTTTTGCTGCAGCATTCGAGGAGTGTTCATAAAGAGGGAAATATGGTGAAAAGCCAATGATTTTTCTAATAGATGACACATGACTTCACAACGTATGGATAATCGTCCTTTGACATTATTATATTTGTCTCGTTTAGGAGGTTCATTGACGGAGAAAGATAGCTACACAGATAGAGGAACAGACAGACAAAAAGAGAGAGACAAAGAGAGAGAGAGAGAGAGAGAGAGAGAGAGAGAGAGAGAGAGAGAGTGTGTGTGTGTGTACTGGGTTAAGTCCAAATACGTCTCAAATTCTAAAAAAAATAAAAATAAAATAAAATAACCCAAGATCTTCCTATATATTTTATTCTCTCTCTCTAAAAAAAAATCACGGGTCTTGCCTAAGTAAAATCATTTGCTTTTCTCTCCAAGTAAACACATCAACCTCATTCTCTATCAATACAGAATTATCTTATTAAAATATTGACATGCTAAGAATTTTTCCCTACCACAACCACATCGAGCCTTACACGCTTCCCACTTAGGTCTAATTTACATATCTCTGGGGCTGAATCTCTCTCCATTATCTCACACACAAATTCTCTCTAACACTCTTTTTCTCTCAATAGATGTATATATTTGAAGGTTTTTTAGTTAATGTTTTCTCCTTGTCATATTCTACAACAGGATAACACGGATCGATACTACTTTCTTTACACCGTGTAAGAACGTTTTTATCTCCTTCACAAATAGTATACAAATAGCATTAATGTAGTTCCTCTTTCCCTTCCCCACCTTCTTTCATTCCCTCACCTCCTTCTCTCCCTCCTTCAACCTTCCGCCCTTTTTTATCTTTTTCTGACATTCATAGTCTCTTCGCTCCAACCTTGGTTACTGTGCTCGCTCTTCACTACACTACACATTCATCCAATGATTACTTTTCTTCTTTTAAATCTCTAATCCTTCATCCTGAGTCATTCCTGCTTATATTCGGATTCATATTTGTATTTATGTTTTCATTTGTATTTATAATCTTATGTTTATTCATATTTGTATAGTTATATTTGTGTCCGTGTTTGTATTGGTTTTCATATTTATATTTCCAATAAGAAGATAAATTGAAATTTTGTTTTTACCAATTATAGCAAGAACACATGAGAGAGAGAGAGAGAGAGAGAGAGAGAGAGAGAGAGAGCCTGAGGGTTTCTTTCCTAAATATTCCTAAATTCCTACGTAATTTATCATCCTGTGTTGTTCCTTGCCTCACACAGTCATCGTCTCTGCCTACAGACATACTAATGTCCCTAAAATTTCCCCAAGACCTCAGTTACTTCTCCATGATTATTTTTTTTTTTACCAGAAGTTTCACAAATTGATCTCTTGTATAACTGTCCATTATTTCCCAACTTCTGCTGCCAGTCTAAACTTCTCTCTACCACTCAGCCTCTTCATTATATCTCCCTCCCGTGATGTACACTAGAGAGTATAACCTCTAAACTTTCCACATATGTTTGTTATAATTTCTTTATACGGGGAGGAACACTTTCATACAAGGACCCATAAAATTAGTTATACCTTAGGACATACAATAGATATAAACTTACAAAATCAGTATAAATAAAGCCTAATGTTACGGATAATAGGTGTGTTTATGCCGTACGCACGCGCAAAATATCATGTGATCGCTGCGTACTTGTGACTTCATTAATATCCCTAATTACTCTCGTCTCGTGATAGTGTTTATCTGAATTATACTGTATCAGCTCCCATTGGCGATTAAATGTCTGTACGTGTACGGTCAACCCAAATAACTCTTTGTACTAATACTAATAAATAAAACATGTCAATTGGGTCTAACACATTATGTCTATGAAAAAAAAACAGGTAGGCTATATGAGTAACAGTTGGGCACTTCATAACAACCCTTATAACCGCATAAGCAAAGCTGCCAGAAGTCAACACATGTAAAGCAGAGCCACACTGTACTCGGCCAAGTAGTGAGCAACTTAAGAAGGTTTGGCTGGCGGCATGCTTCTGACAAGACCGTGAGTGCAGCTTTAAGCTTACTTACGGATGATCTCCACACAGCTGCCTGGTGAGAGCGTGGGAGAAGAGGGGAAGCAGGGAAGGGAAGAGGGGGGGGGGAGGGGGAGGGGGTAAGGAGTTCGTAGATGGCCAGAGAATCGAGAAATATTCAACCCTTTAAACTTTATCAAAAGGAATCTCAGAGCGGCTAAACACGTCTTGTGAGGGGCCAGAGGGCTCGTGACACAATTACCCAGATGTACTTACCGACCTCCGGACACTTCCTCTCTACCAGGAGACTTGTAGTGCTCAGATCGATGGTCCCGCAGTGAACGAGGGGCGCTTAAATTACACAGCCAGACGTTTTGGGTCGGTGGGATTATCGCGATGTAGTGTTTGACGCCCGTGTGAAGGCCTTGGGATATTAATTATTTATGCTTTCACTCCAGCCTCTACATCACAGGCTACTTCATAAAAAATTATTAATATTTTTTCAAGTGGTTTTCTCTTTGCCTTTTTTTTTCTCTTCTTGGATTTTCTCTTACTTTCTATTCTACTTATGTTACTCGGATTTTTTTCTTTTCTTTCTTAGTTTATTTCATCCACGTTTTCTCGTCTCTTCGGCTCCAAGCAGTAAGATTTTGGGAGAGAACGTGGCTTGAGAGGCCAAAACGTTCAGTGTGATGTGAGTTATCATTTTTTGTCTTTACTTCTCTTGTCCCTCTCCTCATTGCTATTTATCATTATTATTATTATTATTAATATTATTATTAAAAGTAGTAATAATAATAGTAGTAGTAGTAGTAGTAGTAGTAGTAGTAGTCGGCTTTGCTCTGCCTCAGGGGAACGAGAGCTTCGTCCCCAATGCCGACAACAGCTGCAGATATTGACTTTGAGGCTACAGTCACTGAATGCCGCATTGATCTGCGGCTCAACTAATTCAAAACAGATAGGATAGCTACTTAGGTATTAGGATATTTAATATTAAGGTAATAAAATGGCGGCGAAGGTGTGGCTATTGGGGGAGGCTGGAGGCCACGTAAAAAAAAGTAGTAGTAGTAGTAGTAGTAGCAATAGTAGTAGTAGTAGTAAAGACGCAGGGCGAGGTCAAGAGATTAAATGTAAACAACAATAAAAAATAAAAGAGGAAACATGGAAAAAGGGAGAGAAGAGGATACACGTTCATATATACTCTATTTGAACGTAGGAGAATGAAAAATGTCAAGCTGAAAGATGGAAGAAAAAAAGATGAGAGTGATACAGTATATTGACTGAATGAAAGGCGACAAATAAATACAAGATGTCATGTATAATTTGTATAGTTAAACCCATTCAATTTCGATAGTCTTAAGAATTCGGTCAGTCGTCGGTAAATTACTTGAAGGTGATGAATATTACGGCCATCTGATCGTCGGTTTACTAACGACAATTATTGGCTTCTGTATTTTCACACGATAATTGTTGATTCTCCTACACGCTAGGTTAAGTTACGTTAGTTTAGTCTAGATTAGATTAGGCTAGGTTAGACCATAGTCTCACTCTACCATTAAAATTGTTTCCACTTCCTCCTTCCTGACCCCAGTGCTGTTGCCTGTGTCTCTAATTAAATCTCCCTAACATGACTCTCAAGTTACCATTTCCCCACTGTCATTCTTCTCTTAATGACTTGCCTCCTTTCATTATGTCGTCATTAAAGATACAGTAAGTCCTTTCAGTTCACCAGTTTATCTTCTCAAGCTCAGACTCATCAAGGTTCTTGGGTTTTACGTGACATTATAACTCTCCTGGCGCGGTGTTCACGTTGTATCGTTGCGAAAATCATCGGAAGCAGAAACGTGACTTGAAATATATCAATTTGAACTCGTAAATTCAAACTTTTCTTAGCAATATATATATAGGCTACGTATGTATTTTTCCAGTTTTTTCCATTATATGTATTAAATTTCAGGCTAATTGGAATGACTCTTTCGTTGGAAGGTTGTAGAAATTAGCGAGTTGTTTTTTTAATGACATTTTAATGGTATCGAAGTAGGACCCGAAAGCCATAGTGATACAAGACATTATAAAATGAATAAGTGATGATTTGGAAGAATAAAGGCAAACTATTTTAAGATCCCGCTAAGATATCTATTCGCAGTAGCGTGTGGAGATCTGTGAGAACGATATTGTCATGGTGGCATTCTAACACCGCGCTGTTGTCAGGAATTTTATCGTGAAATAGTGACTAAATATCCCTTATATTATCGTACTCTTCTTAGTGTCGTGCATCGTTTATTGCATATTTAGTAAGGAATGTTTGTTTTACCTAAAGGCACACACACATACCTTAGCTTTCGTCTTTATTCAAGACATCTTCAGAGGCAACTGGATTACATGGACAGAGAGAGGCTTAAATATACAGGGTGACCTTATAAAACATGAGGTCAGGTCATAATGATGTCATCCACTAATCCCCACACCAACATACACGTAGAGGACATTAAGAGAAGGGGGGTGACGTGACTAGTCAGGTCAGATAAAAAATAAGGGACCCACTAAATAACTATCATACATCTAGATCAAAGGTTTTCAAAGCATGTTTTTAAGGTCACCCTGTATATTTAAGCCTCTCTCTGTCCATGTAATCCAGTTGCCTCTGAAGATGTCTTAAGGAAAAACAACAAATTATATATATATATATATATATATATATATATATATATATATATATATATATATATAACCTTATGCTAGCTATATAAAATATATGTAATAATATATATATACTGTATTAATATATATATATATATATATATATATATATATATATATATATATATATATATATATATATATATATAATATGTCCTACAGATTCATTATTTAACAATTATGTGACAAACAAGGGTTCACGTTACTCTTGTATATCCTAACATTATTACTAGACTCTTGGACACGGAAATAATCATCATTAATGTTCATATTACAACTCATATCAGACACATGAATTAGTTACATATTTATAAGTAAAATGAAAAAAAATCTACGATACATCATTATTTTTGTCCTGTGGGTAAATGTGTCATTGCTTACGTGTAATAATTATTCAGATGATATTACAGGTTTGTGAATATACACATGTGTGACACCATGCCTGTTTGTCGGTCGTGATACCACCGTGTAATTTGTTATGGAGATTAATGCTGGACTGTTTGGAAACACTTTTTGAAATTAATGTACATATTTACAGGGTTTATGTCATATTTAGTCTCTATATTGTTTGATCCTTCTGTCAGTTGAATATAGGAACATTTAGTTTACTTCATACACTCTGAAGCTCACACAGATATAAACGCATTTTGTCTAGCATTATTTCCCTAAAGAATATACAAATTTGTTTGTTTAAAATTTAAGTGATCAGATGTTTTATAAGTGTGTGTGTGTGTGTGTGTGTGAATCCGACAGGGCACTTTAATGCAGGTTTAGAATTGCATTGCAGCAACATAATAAGCTTGACTTAGAAAGTTCGTGTTTCAGGAATCTTGAACCCCTACTCGTGTTCAGTAGCCCCACCAAAACGCAGAGTTAAATCAATATCATGATAAAACACAGAATACAAACCCCCATGATAGAATATTATATGAATTGATTTATTTTAGAAGATATTTACACGAAAAATATATCGAGAGAATAATGGGTTAGTGGGTCTCTCTCTCGGCCAGCAGGTATCACGCAACTACCTGTGACACTAGAGGCAAAAGTCATGAAAGATCAACAAGAAAGTTTAACACAGAGCTATTCCAAATGGAGTGTATTCCTTAAACATCAGGGAAATGCACACAAACACACACACACACTCAGGTCACATGGGGCACCCACGCCAGAGCTGAGGACTATCTACAACGCCTTTATTCTCCCCAAATTAACGTATGCGTCACCAGCCTGGTCATCTTCTCTCAACTCTACCCAACAACGTCAGCTAGAGAAGGTACAGAAAGGGCCTGCAGAATCATGCTCGGCGCAGACTACTCCGGCTACAACAACGCTCTCTCCACCCTGGAAATGCCATCCCTCAGTGACCTCCACCACCAAGCACTAGCAAGCATTGGCAGTGGACTACTGCACCATCCTCGTCATCGCCACCTCCTGCCACCAGCAGTCCCCCGCCCACCTCTTGCAGTCCGCCACTACAACAAAATTCATCCCATAAGAGCCCGCACTGATAGATATAAGAACAGCACCATCCCATCTATTGTTAAAATAATAAACAACTCCTGATTTATGTACTGTACAGCCCTGTAAATGTATTGAACGCATATCATTATGTCTAAATCACATGTAAGTTTGTATATTTTCAGCCGCCGGCGGCAACTCTATTAATAAACCGTTTATTATTTATTATTATTATTATGGTTATTATATATATATATATATATATATATATATATATATATATATATATATATATATATATATATATATATATATATATATATATATAGAGAGAGAGAGAGAGAGAGAGAGAGAGACCATTTTCAACTCAAGGTGCAAGTCCCATGAAAAGCCAACAATTTACAGACGAAAATGCGACTCTCTATTTTACCTGAAGGTTGAGTAACACACATGACACTCTATTGTCCGTAAGATACGAAAACAAAAATTAATAACTTAAAGGAGATTAAGAAACGTATTCAAGCAGAGTCTCCTATAAAATCACTCCATACTGAAATCCTTCGTATAATGGTGTGTTTCGTGCGTTTATCTTCCTGATTATCATTCGATTTTCTTACTCCAGACAATTTCGGACTTATTACGATACAGGTAAGAACGGTAAGTGACACAGAAGGTTGTCCAGAGTTTGTGAATATTTTGTTTTTTACGAAGTTTGTTTCATAACTTGTACTCGTGAAAGTCGATATAATCCATTGGATGATGTAAGGTGTAACAGGCGCATGATGCGTTCGTTACAATTAATCTGTTGGACATTCCTCAGTGTTTCTTGAACTAGCCAGAAAAGTGCAGGCAAATGCAGGTCGTGTGAGCGTATTAGAGAGAGAGAGAGAGATAAATAAACAACATGCATGAATAAGCTGATAGATAGACATATAGAAAGAGAGAAAAGCGACAAACTCCATTGCTGCCTTAAAGATGGACGTGGGTGGATAATTTCTCTCCCTCAGGGCTTGACTCAGAGGTAAAGCGGGTCTACTAATGGCTTACGAGATTTTAATAAAGGTGCTGCCGTTCCTGTTTTCATAGTCCTTTAGGCTGTTGTGTGTTGCTGCTCCTAGAAAGAGAATTTTAACATTTACTCTCTTGTGGGTCGTGTGATGTTTCTTGATCCCTATTCACAGTTCTCCACGTTTGTTCTTCTCGCAGTGCAGTACACCTGAGTTTGAACGTTCAATGGTAATCCAAAGATGCACCCAGAAGCTTAAATTAGAGGCTTCCACATTAATTCTTGTCTTTGTCTGTGTGTGTGTAATAATAATAATAATAATTAACGGTTTATTGAAAGAGCTTGGCAGCCAGAAGGCTGAAAATATACAGTTGCATATTTGGGGAATGGGTTTCGAATTACAAATAATATACAAGTAACATAAGTGTGTGTGTGTGTGTGTTATCTAAAATAATTCCTTTTATGTACACAATCAATTATATGCCAAGGTAATTCACCTGTTTGAATTCAGTGGTATTTATTATTAATTCAAGATTGTCTTTGTAAAAAAAAATCATTTTGTCTTCTGTATTTCCTCTGGTCATGGAGTTGAGTTCCCCTTATGATACATTAAAAAAGAACAAGAGGGTATTTATAAAGACCTGAAGTCTCTGAGACCTAGAAAACTCATCTAAGTTAATTAAACCCTCGACACTGTTGCAGGATTTATACCTGTATATTTAAAGATACATACCAGTGTATTGAAGAATACATACCTGTATGTTGAAGAATACATACCTGTGTGCTGAAGCATACATATCTGTGTGTTGACGGATACATACCTGTGTGCTGAAGCATACATATCTGTGTGTTGAAGGTTACATTCCATCGTGTTGAGGACTACATACCTGTGTGTTTAAGAATACATATCTGTGTGTTGAAGGACTTCTTTTGAAGAAGCACTAATCAGGTTGGTACAGTTCACAAGGGAAGGAAATTAAAAGAATTGGGTACAAAGGGAACAAAGTGAAGGAGGAATCACCTTGCCTGCTCCCTCGTTACTCTTGACTACTGAAGAGGAATAAAGCAGGTTTTATTTATGTACATTCTTTACAGGTTTTTATTGTTTAGCGAATAGATCTCTCTCTCTCTCTTCTCTCATTTATTTCTTTTCCTTGGGAATAGAAAAAAAACATAAATTATATTAAAAAAAGACTTGGGTTCATTGATTGACCAAACAGAGCTTTTGAGAGAGAAAGAAAGAAGAATAAATATGACATAGTTAGCATTTCTTTTGCCTTAGTATATCTCTTTCTGATACACATATCCACCCTTGTCTACCCTGATGTCTTATTCTCTCCTCTGCATCTCCTTATTCACCCTTTGCTCTCTTTTCTTCCTTCTCTCCCAGTTCTACAGTTCCCTTCTATAGTTCCCCCCTCTTCCATCTCCTTTCCTTCCGACAAAGGCACCAATATTTCAATGCGAGTCACGATCAACATAAAAGTAAGGTCTCCCTAAGACAACGTAATGCAGTTTGCTCTTTTGTAAGCCGCTCGTGTTTACCTCTGGCCGCGGGTCTCCAGGCTCTCGCTGCCATCCTGACGTGAATTTTCTCAGTTTTCTAAGTCTGCAAAGCTGATTTTTTTTAAACTCAGGTTTCGGTTTGTCTTTGCTCAAAACTTTCCATACTCCTTTAATTAAATTCTCTCTCTCTCTCTTATTTATTGATTTTGCTTTCATTTGCATTAATTTATATACCTAAGTTATTTTATTCGTCGCTCAACTTTATGTTATGGTTCACTATCACCTGAGTATGGCTTTAATAACGTCACTTCTCAATACGTATTCTTATTACACCTAATGCAGTTCTGTGCAACGCAGGTCCCCTGAATATCATCTTGCCAACTTAGAATCCCAATATGACTTAAAAAGAATCACCGTTGAACTAATAAGACGAAACAATCATAAACGTTAAAAAAAAACCCGGTCCTTGACTTAGTCAAAATTTTTTAAGGAAAACATGGAGTCCCAACACCCTACACTATTCAACATATGATGTTGTGAAAATAAAAACACAATCAATTTATTTACAAGGACAAAACAGAATAAGAAGTTCACCCTTCCACAAAATAATATTTAATTTAGCCAAGGATCTGCACGAAGTAATACAAATAGAAATAATTATTTTATTATAGTTTAAATCTAAAGACAACACAAGGAAAACGGGTGGAATTCTTTGGTCATGGAGGAAGAAGTGGAGACACGGAGTTGTTTATTTTCTATTACACTGAAGGACACGAGAGATTCTTCTGAATGTGGAGAGAAGGACACAAGAAGCAACATTTTCTTCAATTGCAAGAATATAAAAATAAAACCAATGAACAGTAAAAGGGGAGAACAAATATTATAAATTTCTAATCCTTAAAAGTTCTTTAGTGTTCTGTGTTGAAATTATGTTAATGGCGCTTCAAATTGCTGGCACATCGAAGCAACAATAAATTCAGAAGCTTGGTCCCAGCAAATGGAGAAAATATATCACAAAAATAGGCAAATATTACAAAAACCGAACTAAAGGAGCATTCACACTCACACTAAATGTTTCAAAGTACGTACATCACCTTGACCATAATACACACACACACACACACACACACACACACACACACACACACACACACACACAGAATATTGAAAGAAAGAGCAAGATAAAAATATAAACTAAACTGAATTACCAGACCCTGGCTAGTCTCGTGTGGTATGGTGTTGTGTCGTCTCCCTACACCAGCTGTTACTCTGTCGTTTGGACCAGTTGTGTAACATACCTGTGATACTCAGGTCTGGAAATGTAGAATTAACGAATTTTAAAAGATTACATGTCGCCCTCCCCCCCACACACACACACGTACACACACTGCAGCACACACATAACACACTGACATCCACGTAAAGAAAGTAAGATGATGAGGGATATTTTTCCATCAAGTGTCATTTATCAACATTTTTGGTCATGGAAGACGGAAAAATGTTGATATGAGAACCGTGGAGAGACCGAGTGAGGGTTTCCTGGAAGATCTCAAGGAAACATGAAATGGAGAGACGGGCAGAGACCTCACCTTGGTGGCTTTGGAGAGAGAGAGAGAGAGAGAGAGAGAGAGAGAGAGAGAGAGAGAGAGAGAGAGAGAGATTAGATCACTGACGATGACAATAGGGACATAGGGTCGTGATGCACTAATAATAATGACAATAATTCTTCTTACAATTAATGACAATATAAAAGGGTTGGTGTTGATTTATCCAGGTTACTTCCCACGTCTCTATTGATATTTTTCTTTTCTCCAATACTCTCTTCTCAACCATTATCTTCCTTTGTTATCATTGCCTTAAATACTGGTGGTGTATACATATATTTCTCCTCTTTATACATAACGTATTTCTTCACTATATGCCTTCATATATTTCCTACCCCGTTGTCTCTCTCTCTTATTCTGTTCTTCAAGGTTTTCATCCCTCCCTTGTTTATTTATTTACTTCCGTTTTCATACGCTCGCTATTCTGTTTCCTCCCCTTCTTTTCTCGGCTCCAACATTTCTTCCTCGTTCACAGCATTAGGACATATTTGACTGGCAGAAATATAAGACATTTTTCTCTCTGGGTCGATGTGGTGTTTTACCTGTTGTTCAGAGGCAAGCGTTTATGCATTTCCTTCTGTACACATGTTACAGCAGTGAAAGTTTTAAACAGCTGTGAAGGTTTTACAATAGTGATGGTCTTACAGCTGTGATGGTCGTACAACGCTGTGTTAGTTTTACGGCTGCAAAGGTTTTAAACAGCTGTGATGGTCTAAAACAGCTGTGAGGGTCTTAAGCAGCTGTGGTTATTAAATATTTAATTCATTCGTTTCCCACGTTCGTTGGTTGTTCGGACAATATCTCGGGCACTTTTTGAGATAGGAAGCTGATATACTGACCAAGTGCTCCAGCAAGAAAAAAATACTTTTCGTCTCATTGTACACCGCCCCTCTTCCCATTCCCTCTCCTGGTGTCTCGCGTAGCAGTACTTGTTTGGTTGGTTTGATATATTAAGATTAATTTTCATATATATATCAAGGAGAGTTTAGTTTAGTTAGTGTGAGGCTGGTACGTTGAGGGTGGGAGGAGGGTAGTGAGTGGTGAGGACGCTAGAGGGATGTCATGGTGGGCAAGGATCAATCAGCTTACGTGATGCCCCCGTGCACGTGGATTCTGCCTGATCGCGTTAATCCACTCCAGGAATCATTGGCGATAAGATTAATGACCTCGTTAGTGCCAAAGCATTCAAGAGTTAACGTAATTCCAGGGTCAACATCTCTTTGGGTAACATGCAGGAGTCGGCCATGACCAAACGATTCCCACGAACCAAGTTATGTCTGAGGAGGACTTTGTGGGGTGTCAACTGAGCTTTTTTGAATTTCTGATATTTTCATGGTAACAGGAGATGTAGTGCGCCTTTTAACTAGGCTCACTTATGCTGTAAGACAACTATGGTGTAGTGACATTCTGTCGTAACTAGAAGCGACTCTCTGGGCATCAAATAAAGATTAACCTCTAGCCCATTTCACCTTAAGATTAAACACTGTAAACATAGACTAACCTAACTTAACATAAGAACATAAGAAAATAAGGAGTCTGCAATAGACCGGTTGGCCTGTGCATGACAGCTCTTGTCGAGAGTTACTACCACTCTCTATCATCCATGAATCTATCTTGCCTCCTTTTAAAACTTTCCAGCGTTCCAGCACTTACTACAAAGTTGCCAAGCTTGTTCCACTCGTCCACCACCCTATTTGTGAACCAGTTCCTTCCTATCTCTCTCCTAAACCTAAACTTAACCTAACCTAACATAGCCTATAAGCGCCCCTCTCACCTGGTAGTGTTAGGATGTATAATCATCAGCTGATATAATCTGGGAGTACTAATCTTCACGTGATTCCCCTCTGGCATAAGTCTGGGGAAAATAATAACCTGTGCTGCTGAAAAATAAGAATATTTGGTAAACTGGCAACTCCTTAGGTGATAATTTCAGGTTTGGAATCGGAGGATTTAGTCGTAAAGTAGAGGACAAGAACAGATTTATGGTACAAACTACTGGCACTGCGATTTTCATGTAGTGACAGAATCAAAGAGAAGTTCATTTAACCGAGACATGATTTTAAATTGAATTAAAGTATGAGCGAGTACTAATTAACTGTAAGAATAGGCGAAGTTCATTTGCCAATAAATCACGCCACTGTGTAGAAGAAACACTGGCAAGTCAGAGCGCGACAGTACCTGCCCAAACCCGTGTTGTGGCGACGACGTTTACCACAACCACTCTATTGACACGTACTGTATGATATATGTGGAGCCTTTTCATATGCGGCCGAGAGACTTATGTTTGTCTCCAACACACACACACTTCAGCCTTCATAGAGTAAGGACGTGTGTAGTCGGTGCTGCCCGCTGACGCAGCCGTTGTCTCTTGACCACGGAGACAGCTGCCAGCCCGGTCTATCAGGCCCTCCCCTTCACAATCTCCTCCTCCCCACCTGGATTTATCAACATCCTCCCACCAACAGTACCGTGAAAAGACTGATGATCAACCCACAAGTGCTCATTTTAAAACTTTCCAGCGTTCCAGCACTTACTACAAAGTTGCTAAGCTTGTTCCACTCGTCCACCACCCTATTCGTGAACCAGTTCCTTCCTATCTCCTTCGTAAACCTACAAGTCCTATCCTGCTCGGATATTATAAGAACTGTATCAATATCACCTTTATTGATTCCTTTCACCCACTTAAATACTTCTATCATATCTCCCTGCACTCTTCGTCTTTCTAGGGAATGCAAATTTAGTTTCTTTAACCTATCCTGATATGGAATGTTTCTAAGTCCCGGAATCATTTTCGTCATTCTTCCCTGCACCGACTCCAGTGAATTGATATCCATTCTATAATGAGGGCACCAGAAGTGAACCGCATAATCGAGGTGCTGCCTGACTAGCGCAAGATATAGTTGCAATAAGACCTCTGCACTCTTATTACTTACACTTCTAGATATAAAACCTAATACTCTGTTTGCCTTATTTCGAACATTAACGCACTGTTTTCTAGGCCGTAGGTCCGGGCTTACAAGTACCCTTAAGTCTCTTTCACAAGTCGACTTTTCTAAGTTGATGTTGTTAAGGCTATATACATTGACAGTATTTGTTCTTCCAATATTAAGTACGCTCCACTTGCTGGTGTTGAATTTCATTTGCCATTTTCTGACCACTCCTGCAGTTTATTTAAATCCTCCTGTAGTGCATTTGCTTCCTGCCCTGAATTAATCTGCCGCCCTATTTTGGTGTCATCCGCAAACTTGCTTATGTCACTGCTGATCCCAGTATCTAGATCGTTTATGTAGATTATGAACAAGAGTGGGCCCAGTACTGATCCCTGGGGAACCCCACTGGTTACACATCCCCACTCAGATTTAACACCATCTACGCTGACCCTCTGTGTTCTATCGGTGAGCCATGATTTTATCCAATTTAAAACTCTCCCCTCGATACCATGAGACTTAACTTTTCTGAGAAGCCTCTTATGCGGTACTCTGTCAAACGCTTTGCTAAAGTCTAAGTAAATGTGCTGTCTCCACCAGGGCTACCTATTGGACCTGAGGAGACCACCCCCAGCTACCTTTACCCCACCGGCATGTCGACGCACACGCCATCACAATCACACTAAAAGGTATATCCCTCAATATTGTCAATGCCTATGTGCCTCCCGCCACCCCTACTGTACCTGTCCCACCACACCATATCACCTCCACCCCCACTGTACTTCGCCACGCCAAGTACATTGGCAACCCTGAGCCTGGCCGCACTGTTTGTAAACTTTGTGGTCAACCGACACCCACACCCTCTCACTACATCCTCACTTGCCTTATGACCTCCTCCTACAGGTCCCCAGCCGTTACCAACACCTCTTCACTCCCTGACAAGATATCCCTCCTCCTAGTCACAGGCCTGGCACTTGACATTATTAGGGACCTGCCACACTTTGCCATAAACAGAAAATTGTACCGGGAATTTTCCCCCCACACACTCATCATTCTATCACTTTTGAAACTTGCTGACAAAACCCATGACCCTTCAGGCTTTTACGCCCTTAATGTATGAGTCATAAAGGCAAGCATGAACTCTGCATGCTTCCCCGATGAGCACTGTAAACGCTTCTGCGCTTCACCTTGCACAGGATGTAAGGAGGTGCCCAATAAACTAGCCCCCCTCGTGGGCAATCTAAAAAAAATCTTGGATTCTCTTGCTATCCTGATTTCGTAGTCCCTCTTTGCCTTCCTTACATTTTTCTTAACATTCCTAGATAGTTCATTATACCTATTTCTGAGCTGCTCCTCCCTCCCTTTAATTTCTTATAAATTCCTTTCTTTATTCCTATGTCATGTTTAAGTTTTCTGGTCATCCACCTTGGCTCATTCTTATTTGACCTAATTTTTCTGTATGGTATATTTTGTTCTTGTGCTTTACGTAGTATACGAGTGAATATATTATAGTCACGATCAATTGTTGTTTCACCTGTGACCTCACCCGTTCCTACTGGGGACTGACCTGACTGTTCCCAGGCGACCTCACCTAGGTACCTTCTTAACCCCTGATAATCCGCCAATCGAAAGTTAGGGACCCTGACCATATTGTCATTGTTTTTCGTTTCCCAATTTAGGGTGAACCTGATTTCTCTGTGATCACTGTTCCCTAGTTCTTCCCCTATTGTGATATCTCTGATAATATTTTCTTTATTTGTTAATACTAGGTCTAATATATTGTCACCTCTAGTGGTTCTGTAATTAGTTGTTTCAAAAAATTGTCCTGTACTGTGTCTAGGAAGTCTTCAGATTCATGGTCACCTACAATAATGTCCCAGTCAATATTTCTTTAAGTTGAAATCCCCCATAATGCACAGGTTGTTGTATTTTGCTGCCCTATTCATTTCCTGCCATATGGGCTGAGCTGCTTCTTTCCCAAGACTTGGGGCTTATAAATCACTCCCATAATTAGTTTTTCTCTTCCTTCCGCAATTTCTACCCTGACGAAGAGTGTGACCCCTCCCCGCTTCCTACCTTCCCCGTCCTTGTGAAAAAGGTTGTAGCCTTCTATGTGGTACTCTGCTAAAAAGTTCTTGCTCGCCAGATTCATCCAAGTTTCGGTGATTGCTATGACGTCTACATTCTCGGTATATACAACCGCTCTCAGCAAGTCTATTTTATTTCTAACGCTCTTACTGTTTGTATAGTATACTTTAAACCTACCCTTCCCTGGTCCTGTTTTACCCCTTGTCCTGAGTAACCAATTTTCAGAACCTGCTTGTTTTTGTTACTCCCACTTACCCCGACTTCTCTCTACTGGCGAAACCCCCCCGTTTGGAGTGACAATTTCACTCTCCAGGGATGCAGACAACGTCTTTGCTCCCGCGCGAGACAAGTGTACGCCATCACGACTGTACAGGTAGTCGTAGCCATAGAATGGTTGCCAGTTATCAATGAACGCCCAACCATTGCTTGCACAATGTTTTTCCAGTCGGCAATTTATAGCAATTGCCATGGAAAGCCATTCACGACCAACTCCTTTTCTAGACAAGACACCACATACTATCGGGATCCCTACCGTCTCTAACTTTCCCAGCGCCTCCCTATACCCCTTGAAAAGTTCTTCACTCCTAACCTTTCCTATGTCGTTACCTCCCACACTAAGACACACTACTGGCTTGGTACCCTCCCCTGACAAAACCCTATCTATCCTCTCAGCTGCATGCCCTATCCCAGCCCCAGGAAAACATACCCTAGTCCTACGTTTCCTATCTCTTGCACAAAAAATCCTATCTAAGAACCTCACCTGGCTGTCCCCAACTACCACGACCTTACCACTGGGCAGGGTTGAACAACTGCCCCTTTCTCTCCTGGCACCACACCGCCCTGCCTCTTCTCTTCCTCATCTTGCCTCTTCGCTTCCTCGCCAGCTTCCTCCAACACCTGGTAGGGGTTACTGCACTCCACACCCTGGTCAGCTTTCCTGAGTCTGACCCTAGTCCCCTTGGAAGCAACCACTCTCCACGCCTGCTCCTCCTTCGCAGGTGTCCTGCTAGGCAGGACACCTACCAGAAGGAGTTCAGTCCCGAGGGCTTCATTCTCCCCCTTTAACACGTCTATGTCTCTTTAACACGTCTTATGTTTTTGTATTGAAAACTTTTGTCAATCAAGTGACCCACTCCCCGATTTCACGGGTAATTGATCACTTCTGTTCATTGTATATTTTCAGCCTTCGGGCTGCCATGTTAGCTTAATAAACCGTTTATTATTATTATTATTATTATTATTATTATTATTATTATTATTATTATTATTATTATTATTATTATTATTATTATTATTATTATTATTATTATTATTATTATTATTATTATTATTATTATTATTATTATAATTATTATTATTATTATTATTATTATTATTGTTATTATTATTATTATTACACACACACAATGTCAAGAAAACGTCTGACAGTCCCCACTATTAACACAAGAATCGATAAGTTCTTGTACTGTCGGGTCAGCTGACAATATGTACACAGAAGTTATGAAGATTTGTTCTAAGCGCCTTGGCGTTTGTACATGTACTGATTACTGTTAATTGTACTCTCAACCAATAAATGGCATGTGCACAGACTGAATAAAATCTTGTGCCATGAACTGACTGATAACGTTTAATTTTATTGACTAAACCGTTGTATCAGAAAAGAGGTAAAGAGGGAATCCTATAGCAGCATCAGGTCTCTATGCTGATGTAATAATGACTAAAATTTGAATATCAACGAACTATTGTACTTATTTTTAAAAGCAATACTAATTAAATATAATTTTATCCAATTAAGTTTTATTTTTTGTTAACACTGTAACGTGCGTCGGTGGCTACACGGAGTGGGGGAAAAAATCAGTCATAAAGGGAAATTTTATGAGCTGGACTTTGTTGTGATAGTCACTGTCATTTATAGTAGCAGAGACAAGTTTAAGCCAATTACTGTAGAACCGAATTAATTTAAAAAACGTAGTATAGCGAGTGGATACATCGTATATCCTCTAATGGTATATACCTGTAATATTCCCACAAACTCTCTCGACAATTAATCGCTACCATTACTTGTAGTTTATTTTTCCACCATTAGTTTCATTCCACATGCCCAAAGTGTATACAATCATACATAATACACACTAGTACATATGAATGATGTATTACATAGTATTGACAATATAATTAAAGGCATCAAGCTCCCATCTCTGTCCTCAATTCTTAGCGTGCAATTTACTTCCCTTTCTCTCTCTCTTCTGTTCTTATGTCTCTACCTCATATTTCTTTATCGTCGCTTCATTCATCATCACTAATTAACTCTGCCATTCAGAAGTTGGTTGAGTCGAGGGGGGAGGCGGCACAACAATCCACCTCAAACATGAATCCCGCCGCCGCGCCGTCCCACGCTTGACTACCCTGAAAGAGTTGCCCCTTGAGAATATTTTTAAGCACTTTTTAATCATAGAGTAAAAGGTTGGTTCTGGGATCTCTCTGCGATGAGGTTTACACTTAATATGGGACCCAACTCGGGAAAATGTGTAAAGAAAAAAAAATGATTTGGAAATGACATCCCTGCTATATTTTGTTTGACTCTTGGATTAACTTTGGTAGGGTCTTGGACATCCAAAAAGTGAATCTGGACGGCTAGTTCGAATTGCGTAACTTCTATAGACACGTATTTCTTGATAAGTTTGTTAGGGCTGAAATGGAAAGAAAAAAAATATGGGGTATGGTAAATGTAATTTGTCATTTCTCCAACAGTTGAAAAGCTAGTGCCGCAAATGACCAGAGGCCAAAAGGTCACAGTCAAAGGTCAAAAAGTCAAGTAACGTTAAAAAATCCTGTACGTGCCTCGTTGGCATCAAGGCTGCTTCAGTGATTCAACCTGTGGGAGATTGGTGGAAGGGACTTCTGTGCACGATTGTACATTGATGTGCAGCTTATCCTGAAGCGTTATATCTATACTGAAAGAAATGGTCTCTGGAAAGGACTCTTGCAGGAGGTACAGAACATAATGCCACTCACAGACTCATCTGGACACAGCAAGTATACCTGTATGTCTTGCCTTCAAATCTACCTGAACGAAATGAACAGTCTTCCTGTATCTGCTGCTGAAGTGAAAGTAAAACTGGTCCAGTAGGAATGACTGTCCGTTAGAGACAGCAGGGATACAGTACACTACTATACTAAGCTTTCGGTGCACAAGGAGGCAGCATGGCCGGCACTGAACACGACCACACAAGAACAAGTAGTCAACGACACAGAGATTTGTTTGGTAATCTAATATATTTCAGCGGTACATTTGTGAGAAATAACACATTATGTTTCACCTACCTCAAAATCACGATTTTGCATAATTTTGCATGTTTTACTTAAAGTTATGCGGAAATAATCTACTTTTTGGTTCTTAAGTCCCAGACTAACTGGTACTATCGTGATGTTGAAGATGACCTATTATTTCTTAAGGTGTTAACTACACATACTGATCGTTGTTATGTTTATTAGCACCGAGCCGACGGTTTTACATTATAAAGTATCACAATACGCTGTGTGCTCATAGTACGCGTATTGACTGACTATACTAGTGTACTGTCCGCAGTTTCGTTCACTTGACTGAAGAGAAACTAACCTTAAGCTGTTATGGGGAAATTCTCAGTCGTAGGAATATATTAGTATTTGCTTCCTATAATATTTGAATTATATCGTAATTATTTTTGCTTCATATAGACAGACAGTCATCGTGTAGGCTACCATGTTAATTCTTCTGAGTTTAAGACTTGAACTTCCTAAATAACCATTCGTACTATATTAACACTCACCCTACATAGGAACATAAGAACATAAGAAAATAAGGAGTCTGCAATAGGCCGGTTGGCCTGTGCATGCCAGCTCCTGTCGAGAGTTACTACCACTCTCTATCATTCATGAATCTATCTAGCCTCCTTTTGAAACTTTCCAGAGTTCCCGCACTTACTACAAAGTTGCTAAGCTTGTTCCACTCGTCCACCACCCTATTTGTGAACCAGTTTCTTCCTATCTCCCTCCTAAACCTAAACTTATCCAACTTGAATCCGTTGCTCCGAGTCCTATCCTGCTCGGATATTATAAGAACTTTATCTATATCCCCTTTATTGATTCCTTTCACCCACTTAAATTCTTCTATCATATCTCCCCGCACTCTTCGTCTTTCTAGGGAATGCAAGTTAAGTTTCTTTAACCTATCCTGATATGGAAGGTTTCTAAGTCCCGGAATCATTTTTGTCATTCTTCGCTGCACCGACTCTAGTGAATTTATATCCATTCTATAATAGGGGCACCAGAACTGAACCGCATAATCGAGGTGTGGCCTGACTAGCGCAAGATATAGTTGCAATAAGACCTCTGCACTCTTGTTACTTACACTTCTAGATATAAAACCCAATACTCTGTTTGCCTTATTTCGAACATTAACGCACTGTTTTCTAGGCCGTAGGTCCGGGCTTACAAGTACCCTAGGTCTCTTTCACAAGTCGACTTCTCTAGGTTGATGTTGTTAAGGCTGTATACATTATAAGTATTTGTTCTTCCAATATTAAGTACGCTGCACTTGCTGGTGTTGAATTTTATTTGCCATTTTTCAGACCACCCCTGCAGTTTATTTAGATCCTCCTGTAATGCATTTGCATCCTGCCCTGAATTAATTTGCCGCCCTATTTTGGTGTCATCCGCAAACTTGCTTATGTCACTGCTGATCCCAGTATCTAGATCGTTTATGTAGATTATGAACAAGAGTGGGCCTAGTACTGACCCTTGGGGAACCCCACTGGTTACACGGCCCCACTCAGATTAAACACCATCTACGCTGACCCTCTGCGTTCTATCGGTGAGCCATGATTTTATCCAATTTAAAACTTCCCCTCGATACCATGAGCCTTAATTTTTCTCAGAAGCCTCTGATGCGGTACTCTGTCAAATGCTTTGCTAAAGTCTAAGTAAATAACATCGTAATTTTCGTCATTATCTACTACCTCGAAGACTTTCCTAAAAAACGTTGGCCTACAGCCAACTGACCACTATAATTGGAGTTACGACATTGACACCGCATGAGTATTATTTCCTCGTCAGGAGTTGTTTGCCAAAGGAACTCTCTCTAGCTCTCAGTAATTTATTAATGAAATAGATCTTTGCTACAGAGACCAATAATATTGATGTCGAAGCTTCAATAGGAGAGTATGTTTATTCTCGCCAAATATTCGTCGCGCTGTCGAATACGGTATATACGTGATCTATTAGTCAGCGTACTTGGGCAGGAATTACTGGATTAATTATTCAGTTTTGTTTATGGCTTCTGAACCAGCCAGGAACGTGAGGTTAATCTCAACTCCTAACCTAACCTCTCCTCGGTCATGTTAACAAAACCAATATCATAATCAGTAACATAAGTAAAGTCTAATCAATGACATAATTATAGTAAAATCAATAAAAAATCGTACCTAAGTGATGTGTAATAATCTTGATTAACTTTTAGTTTGCACATTGTAAATAGTTCTGTTACCTTCCAGATATAATGAATGTTGAAGACTAATGAGGAAAAGTTGCAATCTGAATTGTTAACATAGCTGAGTAAATATAAAAGGACTTATCAAAATTAATAAATTTCTCAGGTAAAAATAGAGCCTCTCTTCTTCTTCAGATGATTTATTAATACATTTTTGTTCAAAGCTTCCTACATGAGGCTGATATAATCCTCCATAAATTACTCGCTGGTGGTGAATTACAGGACGTGGTGATCTACTGTATATCCCAGAACCAATATTGAGTCGCTCACCGCGATACACCACAAAACACAGGCATGTGCACACGCAACCATATCAACACGCACACACACGCACACACGTGTGTTTGTTACATTAAATAAGAATAATGGCATAATAGCGATAATTTATATGTATTTATTTTTTAGCTTCTCATTGGCCATAGACAATCATGTAGATCACCTTAATACATATGAGTGAAGTTTCACAGAAAACTTAAGCTAATCTACCTTAATTGTAATTTGGCTATCTTATGATGGTAAAACAACGCCTTGAATGAAACAACTTTTATCGTATACGGATTAATATTCATTAATTTATAACAAAGAAAAATACACTATTGGATAGACGCAGAAACAAACTCACGAACATACAAACAAAGTGAGGCCAATAGCCCTACAAAGGGGATTAAAGATGAGAATACCGTCATGCATCTCGACCCGATTGACGTACCATCACGACTTGCTGATGCCCTCGTGAATACTCGCCCTGAATGGTTGAACAGTTTCGGATCATGACACTGACTGCTCCAGAGCGAAAGTGTTTCTTACTCCTGAACATTGACTTTTAAAGGTTTCCAGCTCAACTACTGTTTTAGAAAATAAAGAAGAATAGAAAAAAATATGAGCTAAAATAAGGAATGTTTCGATATACAGTGTTAACGTGGCTGGCAGGGTTAACGCCACTGAATGTGGTACACCTTATAGGGAAAAAAAGTGCTGTACATAACCCCACATGCTCGTGTATATAGAATTCAATTCTCTAATCAAACCTCGTGATGGTCAGTACAAAACTGTTACATAAATTTATTTGACAGTGGCCCAAGGTTAAAAATGCTTTAAAAGCATATTTTGGACCTGACTTAACATGACTAGTTACGTCGCCCTTTCTTTTAAGCTTCTATTATGTTTGCGGTGGTGTTTGTGTGTGGATTAGTGGATGTCATGTTTTTGACCTGACCTCATGTTTTGTAAGGTCAGCCTGTTTACATAAGCCTCTCAGTCCTTGTAATTCAGTTGCCTCTGAAGATGTCTTGAATAAAGACGAAAGCTAAGGTGCTCCATTGTTTCCCTTTTTCCTTTGTGATTTAATTTTTTTTTATCTTATCCACGTTTCCATTGTGGATCTGCATGATGTCAGTATTGGGGAAATTTCTTGAATCAATTATAGCAAATAGCATCCGATCGCATTTAGAGAAAACAAATTAATCTACGACTCTCAACATGGGTTTACAAAGGGAAAATCTTGTCTAACAAATCTGCTGACGTTTTTTAGGAAATTACGAAAATTACGATGTTATTTACTTAAACTTTAGCAAAGCGTTTGACAGAGTACCGCATCAGAGGCTTCTGGGAAAAGTTAAGGCTCATGGTATCGAGGGTAAAGTTTTAAATTGGATAAAATCATGGCTCACCGATAGAACACAGAGGGTCAGCAGTGACATAAGCAAGTTTGCGGATGACACCAAAATAGGGCGGCAGATTAATTCAGGGCAGGATGCAAATCAAATTTTATTTTGATTTTGCTACACGAGGAAATATTACATATATTTCAACACTTTCATACATAACAGATATACATTTATACATTGGTAGTACAAAAGCTGTTCACTTATTCTCCTGGGACCAATAACCCCTAGGAGGAGAATAAAGAGCATGGGCGAATAATTTAGAAAGTTTCCCCCGAATACATGTGGTTTTGGGATTCTTCTGCCACTTCTCTAACATGATATTGTTTTATGTTTTGGAAATGTGAACTACAACTTGCTGATCTAGCTATCCAAGCTCAGGGAGTCAGATGTGAGGACAGTGTTGTGTAGGTGTCAGTGTTGTGTAAGAGTCAGTGTTGTGTAGGAGTCAGTGTTGTGTAGGTGTTAGTGTTGAGTAGGAGTCAGTGTTGTGTAGGAGTCAGTGTTGTGTAGGTGTTAGTGTTGAGTAGGAGTCAGTGTTGTGTAGGTGTTAGTGTTGAGTAGGAGTCAGTGTTGTGTTAGTGTTGAGTAGGAGTCAGTGTTGTGTATGAGTCAGTGTTGTGTAGGAGTCAGTGTTGTGTAGGTGTTAGTGTTGTGTAGGAGTCAGTGTTGTGTAGGAGTCAGTGTTGTGTGGGAGTCAGTGTTGTGTAGGTGTTAGTGTTGTGTAGGTGTTAGTGTTGTGTAGGAGTCAGTGTTGTGTGGGAGTCAGTGTTGTGTAGGTGTGTTTGAGTAGTGTAGTCAGTGTTGTGTAGGAGTCAGTGTTGTGTAGGTGTTAGTGTTGAGTAGGAGTCAATGTTGTGTATGAGTTAGTGTTGAGTAGGAGTCAGTGTTGTGTAGGTGTTAGTGTTGAGTAGGAGTCAGTGTTGTGTATGAGTTAGTGTTGAGTAGGAGTCAGTGTTGTGTAGGTGTTAGTGTTGAGTAGGAGTCAGTGTTGTGTAGGTGTTAGTGTTGAGTAGGAGTCAGTGTTGTGTAGGAGTCAGTGTTGTGTAGGTGTTAGCGTTGTGTAGGAGTCAGTGTTGTGTAGGAGTCAGTGTTGTGTGGGAGTCAGTGTTGAGTAGGAGTCACAGGTGAATAACTACCATGGGGGATAAACGTTAGTCCAGTAAAGGATAACTTGAGGTTCTTACCTCGATAATCTGGCACATAAGTGTAGTGTAGTGTAGTGTACAGTAGTGTAGTGTGGTGTAGTCTACAGTAGTGTAGTGTGGTGTAGTGTACAGTAGTGTAGTGTAGTGTGGTGTACAGTAGTGTAGCGTGGTGTAGTCTACAGTAGTGTAGTGTGGTGTAGTGTAGTGTACAGTAGTGTAGTGGTGTAGTGTACAGTTGTGTAGTGCAGTGTAGTGTACAGTAGTGTAGTGTGGTGTAGTGTAGTGTGGTGTAGTGTACAGCAGTGTAGTGTACAGTAGTGTAGTGTAGTGAGATACCTTATAATTAGCACATCATTAACACTACCTGACACACTTAAATGATGCCCAATATATACGCGTGGCTCATTAATGGCCTCCTTAACACCAGTCAGGAAAGTCTGCGGATACATTTAACCTCCACGAAAAATTAATCCAAATTTTTCGTCCTGGAAATTCAGGAACGATGTCTCTTGTAATATGTAAAGATATTGTAATAATATAAGGCCTTGGAGTACTCTTCTGTGTTCATAACAAGTTACTTAACGTCATAACATGTGCTGCTGAAGGTTCGGTCAATAAATTTTTCTTCGTGATGTCTAATGACTTTATGTTGATACTTCAGGGGGAATATTATTTAGGTAATTTCCAGTCAGATATATCTTATTAACATTGTCCGGTTCTCAGCGATTATGGAACTATGGATATTTGAAGGTAAAGAGTAATCTACACATAATTAAAATGTTTTATTGAATAAGTGCTTCAGTTGTATAGATAAGTGTGTAATAAATGTTCAAAATGGTCGCCTACAGCTTGGATAAACATTCTAGCTCCTCGTAACACTAAATGAATAACTCTACCAAGAACGTCTGGGTACTTCTGTGTGTGTTCTCCACCATCCATAATTCGACGCAGCATAATTATCATCTCCATTGTTCGGTTTTTACTCGGATCGAAGCGGAAGGCGGCCATTTTGAACATCTATTGTTTACTAAATTATAGTGTAAATATTATTTTTATTATTAAATCAATAATTATTGTTATCGTAGGGTTGATTTATCGGGCGATCGGTGAGTCACACTGGATATCTCATCTGAATTTGTTGTGCTTTTCATCTGGGCAACAGGAAGTAGGGGAAGCTGCTCACAACAAAAGGGACACATAGAGTTATGCTAGTAATGACATTTCCCATCAGAAAAGAATGTAAACTGAAAAAGCTACCTGAAGAGCTGCAGGTGAAATGAAGAAGGAAAATAGAAACAGTGGAGGGCGTTCCATTGTTGACGGGAATAAAAGACAGCAGGGAGGAGGACGTGTGTGCATGTGTTCTGCTTCGACAGAGTAATAATTAAAATGAGTGGAATACCGCTCACAGGGTCTGAGTATCAAGCTGCATGATGTAATGCTTTGAAATTTCTTATACTATTAATTACTAGAAATTCTAAATGACAAGTTTTGATGATTATTTTTTTTCAAGGTGGTGGATGATCATATCGATAATAATAACAAGTGTCACTTGTTGAAGAAACACTTGAAAGTAGAAAATATATTCTATACACGCAATAATAACATTAATAACTAGACGGATATGAAACGTGTTTGGTTCTAGCTGAGTTTCATCTTAAAAGTTAAATACAAGTAAATCAACTAAACTGTAGCTCCAAAATGTATGAGTCAAAAGTTCATAGTCTCTCCTGGAACACTGTAGAAGTTATCTCTCGAGCTGAGCTAATGATTTTCTCCCTGAGTTTCGAGTGTCTGCAGACTTTCAATTCAGTACACACTTTGCACACACACGTAAATGACAGAGCTGTTCTTCATCATCAGCAAGTTACTATTCAACTCATGTCACACAATTGATATTAATGATAAACTAATGAAACAGTATGTACCTTCAACTCTAAACTCCCAATTATTGCAGGTTTCCAAAGCGAGGCACTAGCAGTCATCTTCGGCATAGTTTGACGAGCACTTAATAGGATTAGACAAGGCCTTGTATTAATCCATGTTCATGCTTGCCCTGTCTCTCCAGGTGGTAGTAATTGTTTCATCAGATTTCTCTTTAGGTGGAACACTGTCAATGATATTATTAATAACTAACTCGTATTGATGTTTCAGAACTCTCCTGTAAATGTTTAACCGGAAGTTATTAAAAAAGTAATATTTACCGCGCTTGACCTCATAGTTCCCTTTATATTCAAATTCGTGTCACATGAAATTTATATTTTAAGGAAGATTTATTTCGAATGTACTTACCCATTGTTCCCCCAAAAACTATGTTTACTAAATGACGGACAGAATTATTCAGAATCAAGCATCAATACGCTCACCATAATCAAGATATGTAGATTAATCAGGAATTATTGTTGGTGTAATTTCTTCGTCCTACAGATATATTTGTATCTGTAGGAGAGGAATATATTCATCACCTTATCTTGGTGTGTGTCTCGATAAAAAACAAATGTCGTTCATGCGGAATGTAAATCATTATTTCCTTCAACTTGGACTTCAAAAGTAACCTATAATACAAAGACCTACTTTACAGAAATTTCACATGTGAATGACGCAGACGATAAAACTGTCGTCTGTAACTTCGATTGAGCACCCCCTCATTGCTTCGTTCCTTCTGCAGTTTCATGTAATATATATAAATACACCTACACACCCAAAAACAAGTAGAATGTAGAGGACAAATTTTATAAAAAAATTTGAAGACTGTCAGTTTCGTTTCGTTCATTTGGTTTCCTTGCTGTCAACACCTGCGTCATTACCGTCGTAGCAATGTTGATTGAGACTCAGAGAGGAGGGGGCGTCGAGACACGATTGTTGGGGGATATGGGGGAGCCTTGCAGTGAGCAGCTCGGCCCACAAAATGGCCACAGCCAATCCGGGTAACCACGAGAGTCGTGGCAACGGCTCATTATGTGGCGAAGACAGCAGCATTAACACTAAAAGCAGTACCACCCAGAAGCATGATGACTGCCCTGGTGGAGGAGCCCTAACTGGGAGAAGGAAGGGCTTACCAACCCCAAGATTCCGACCGTGTTACCGTGTCAAGCCTCCAGCCATAATTCCTGGTGGCAATCAAGAAACAAACACTAGGACATTGCCTCCATGCAGCAGATAAATTTTTGTCCTCCTTAAAAAAGTGAACGAAGGCTCGACAAATCTTGATTCCCCCGGTACATGTGTGGCATGGTGCAACTTGCTTCTACTTGATAACGTGTGTCTTGTCAATCCAGTGAAAGGAGGCAAATCAATAGCATCTACATTCTACAGTATTAAATCTCTCTTCATTAAGCTTCCCTAGAACCCACCTAACAGACGGCGAGGGAGACCCAGCGACGACTCCCCTAAAACGCCCAAATATAAGGGGTGAGTGAGTCAAGAGGTAGAAAAAGGAAACACGGTAGTAGAGATGAAGTTAATTATCTTCTAAAACGAGGTCGCTTCCAGGGACGAAGAGACAGCCAGGACCTTACGAGAGAAACATCGACCCAGAGCTCCCAGTGGCAACAGTGAACTGCCGGAAAACACCACTGACGAGAACCCTTTTATCTAGATGAATCAGAGGTTCCTGGCGGGAGGTTAAACTGGCTTAAAACCCCAACATATGACGATGATCAGCCCAGTCTTTGTAGGTGTCGCTGGGATGTTCCTAACGGGGCTCACGAAGTTTTCAACAACTGTCTGGAGAGTCTTATCCTGGACAACATCAATCCCGTCTTTTTCGGGGCAGCCTTGTATGCATTGGAAAAAAAAGTGGCGGAATCAGGCCTATCGCAGTGGGGAGCGCCTTCAGTCGCCTTGTTGTCAGGGCAGCCGTGGAAGTATCGGTCAGGGAGCCACCGAAGATCAAGTGGTAGTCAAATTAGACTAAAAATACGCCGTTAACCGGTCGAGGAAAGATAAGGTCAAATCGCATTACCAACATTCCTGTCATCTTGCGTGACATCAAACGAGCTGGATGGGAGATCATGCCAAAACGCCCCTAAAGAACAGAAAACAAACCCACTGAGATAAACCCATCGTGGAGAAGAATGCCCTGGACATGTTTGATAGAGCACCACAAGACCCAGATCCAAGAGAGAGACCGCGACTGCAGGCACTGAATTCTACTCAGACCGGGTACTTTTCCAGGCCACCCTAAACTACTCCTTAGACACCAGCCTCGAGACCTAGGCCCTTCTTGTTGGAACAGCCATTCGTCTTGCGGGCCCTATCCACCCTGTTCACAAGTGTATCTGTGACAACAAATGGACAAGCCAATATGGCTTGTGGAAAATCCGGAGGCTGGCATGAGAGGCACAACGAAATAAATGACGTCATCGAGAGGAGTCTGACACCTGCGATCTGCCTACCATAGGTCTAAAGGTCCGATAACAAACGTCCAGACAGAATCACACTGACTCCCTGGAAGGAAGGTAAGCAGCTGGTGGGGAACTACACATGTGCTCCCAACTTGCCGCCCATTTACCTTCACCTCAGTACAGCAGGAGCGGGGAGAGGAGCAAGCTTTAGGAAAAACCTAAAGCAGGTAAAGTACACTAACCTTAAACCCTCAATAGTGTTTTGTCCCAATAGGCTCAGAGACTCTGGAACCCTGGGGCACTAAGGCCCTAAAGTTAATTAATGAACCGGGTCCCAGAGTCATCGACACCACCAGAGATCGTACATCGAACTACATGTTCCAGCGCTTCAGTATAGCAATCCAGAGAAGGAACGTTTGTTGTGTACTGGTATCTCGTCCCTGAGGAGCTTAAGGGCGTTTTCGAATTGTGATGAATAAAAAGTTTATATATATATATATATATATATATATATATATATATATATATATATATATATATATATATATATATATATATATATATATATATATATATATATATATATATATATATATATATATATATATATATATATCAACAGTCCATATGCACTCGAACTTCCATATATATAAACAATACCTCAATAATCGAGTATTGAATGCTAGCTAGACCTCTGCGTGTGAACGGGGATCGCTACCACGGCGCCACAAGGACAAATAAAGTAATCCTCGGCTTTGTTTTATTTCACACAAATTCTGATTTTTAAGCAATGTGAGCCTCCACCAGGGATTGCCCGTGCCAATTATGTGGTCGCAGTAGCATTTTTCATTTTTTACCGCCTCCAGCTAGGATTCCCGACTAGTGAGGAACATATATATATATATATATATATATATATATATATATATATATATATATATATATATATATATATATATATATATATATATATATATATATATACGAAGATGACTGCAAATATACGGGTATTATAAAGTATAGTTACTCCTTTATGGTGCCCAATATTTATCTCAGTAAAGGAGACCATAAGCAGCCTTTATCTGGGGCTTTGATGTCGTGCACAGAACGTGATCATCAGGCAAGGCCAACTTGTTTTTCGGTTTGATAAACATATACACCCCTAGGGTAGACTGACGCTTGCTGGGTCCGAAAAGATATCCCGTGACCCGCATTTTGCAGCCTCCGGGAACATTAAAGGAGAGATAATTTTTACACCACAGCAGCCAGAGTGACGAAGCATTATGATTCAGAATTTTCTGGGAGAGAGAGAGAGAGAGAGAGAGAGAGAGAGAGAGAGAGAGAGAGAGAGAGAGAGAGACGAAAGAACAATAATAATTTTCTCCTTTAAGAAAAGTTACCAATGTTTAACCTCGACTCCTGCTGTGAACACTTGAATCTTAATCCTACCTCACTAAGAGAGAGAGAGAGAGAGAGAGAGAGAGAGAGATCAAAGGTTGACCAGAGGGGTAAACTTTACCTTAGGTGAGGCAAGTCCACTACAGGGCAGGATTGAGTTTCAGGTGTTCAGAGCAGGTGTCAAGATCAGACTCGGCCAACACCTCTCGTGATGGACACAACAATGCTGAAACGAGGAACGTTATTTCCAAATGTGTGTGTGTGTGTTTCTCTCTACTTCTCATCATTATCTCTGTCACTTTGTCTCTTTATCTGTCTCTGTGTGAATCTGCATAGTCTTTGCTTGTCTATCTATATCTCTCTTTCTCACTCTCAGATCTCCCTCATCTCTAATTCCAAGCCTTTATATCCTCTGGGAGTCGGCAGTAGTGATGTTTGTATTTACAGTCTACACTACAAAATTATCCAGGAGGTCTTAAGCCTCGACCTGGGAGTTTTATGTACCACAAATGTTAAGACGCCTGAAGCAAGGTTGGGGTGGATGATGTTACGCCTTCCTGTCTGGAGTGGTGTTTTACATGTATTTTATAGCTATGCATTTTATATATGTTTTATAGGCATATATTACATATGTGTTTTATAGGTATGAATCTTACTGGTATGTTTTTTTTTATGGGAAATCATACATATACGGATACATATACTGAGAGAGAGAGAGAGAGACGAGCTTTCCTGGTCGGTCTAAATTTAACTTTTAAGTCTCTTTGAAAGTTGTCAAGGTCGGCTAAACCCCTTCATCCCCTTCCTCTTCCTTTTCTTCCTCATCACCTTCCTCCTTTTGCTTCTTGGCCAATGATCAGAGACAAGTTACCTGGAATATGTTTAAAATTTAGGCTACTAATGATTAATATGTCGAACTCCTTGGATGATTAGAATATAGTTATATAAGACTACCTGAAAAAAACCCTAGCCTTGATTAAGTACTTGGGTTATGGCACTAAATTATTGAAACAGATGATGGTGGCATATATTAAAATTGTTTGATACCATAATATTGCGATGTTAAATTCGAAGGTTTTTATAAAAATCTGCGTTAAATGATCGTTCAGTTACACAGCTCTAATCACCTCACAAATATGGTCAGAAGTGTCTTCCTTGTTTTCTCTAAATTTGATTCTTATAGTGACAAATATTCGACTATGACAGTAAAAAGTTTTCTATTATGAAGGTGAAATCTCTATATTGGTGTTAAACTGTAAACAGTGAATAATGAATAAAAACAAAACAAATAAATAGATAAAAAAGTCCCCTGCACTCTCCAACATATGCCCCCACTCTCCAACATATGCCCCCACTCTCCAACACTTCCCCTCAATCACCGACATTTACCCTCATTTTCCATCGTTCTTAAAGGCTCTTGAGGTTAATGTTATTTCCCATGTTTTATCCTCGAGAAGTTACCTACCAAAAGAAAATACATAACGTGTCTGCTTGTCCCTCTGAGTGACATGCATCATACACATGAACTAATCATTACGAGAAATAACAATCATCATACCTAAGACTTATGAAAAATTACGAAACATAATGACTATTCTGTTTATTATGGAAAACCGGAACAAAAATATATGTGAATATCACTGACACATAATTGACCTTGAATACGAAGATTCTTGTAAAGGTTAACAACAATTTAATGACGTAGAGAACACAAGGGCTAATATAATTTTTCCTTGCATATAAATTCCACAGTAATTGGCCAGGGAGAGAGAGAGAGAGAGAGGAGCTAAATAAATAGATAAAGGAAGAAGTAAAGAGAAAGAGAAAATAACAGAATAGAAGAGTGAAGAAAATAAGGACAAAATAAAAATAAAGAAAAACAAAATATTGAGAAGATAAACATTTCTCACATTTAAGTTCCCGATTCTCCCCATCTTAATAATATTTCTCAAAGCACTGAAGAGAAAATTAACATACACGCATTACAGCAAGACATCTGGTTTGAATATAAGAAGGCATTATTGATGGAATTATTAAGACTTTATTCTTAATAGTAACATAGACACGCAAATTTACCTCACGGTAGTGTTTGAAAAAAGATACGAATTCTCTCTCTCTCTCTCTCTCATTATAAAAAAAATCACTACGTCAGTATTACTAGATTTTTCTTTCATGTTATACTGAAATACATTCTGCCACACTGGTTTGTTGCCCGGGAGGTGACGTGGTTTAGGTTCTCCCAGGAGACACACTCGGGGGATAATTAATACCTTTTTCATTAGGATTAAATTCGAGAAGTTGAGGTAATGAGGCGTGTTTTTATTCTCTGTTTTTTTTCTTTATTAAGTTGAAGGATGTTTTTAGATTTTTTTCTGTATGTTTTAATATACGTGTGTGTGTGTGTGTGTGTGTGTGTGTGTGTGTGTGTGTGTGTGTGTGTGTCGTAGGGGTGGCCTCTCACATTATCACATCTACACTTGTCTCTCATGTAGGGAGACTTCCTGTACTGTAGGATTCATCTCACCATACAGCCATTACAACCTTTACATATATGTATTTATGAGAAGAGAATAGTTAGCCTTCTGACATTTAACACACCCACTCTCTAATTATTATTATTATTTCTCTTATTTTCAGGTTTTGTCTCACTCTGGTATAGTTGGAATGTTTTTTTTATCCTTTCCCTTCAGATACATCTACTTTAAGTACTCTCTTCTTCACTACCATGACGACCCTGACTACTGACGACACCTGAGTCCTTTATTGCGTCAGAGCTATGAGCCCCGTCACCGATACCGCCTGAAACATGGGTGGAAAGTAACACGAAACTCACCTGAAACTTACTTGAAACTCGCCGGAAATTCATCTTAAACTTTCCTTCAACAATTTGCATGAGAACGGTTCATCCGCTCTGTATCTCACTCGTGTCCACAACTCTCTTGATTATTTTTTGAGAACCATGGACGTGGCTGGTCAAGTCGTGAGTGTCATAGAGGGGATGAGTGACACAGGCGGGTTATAAGTGCCATAGAGGTGGTAAGTGACACAGGCGGGTTATAAGTGTCATAGAGGTGGTGGATGACACTATAGGGTAATGGAGGTGATGGATGGCACTAACGAGTAACAAGTGTCACAGAGGATGACACTAGCGTCTCGTGTCACATGAGGTGGTGGCAACACTCGCTCGATAACGTAAAAAAAAAAGTTGCTTGTTCTTACACTGATCTTCTTTTCCTTTGTATTCTTGCATAATTACTTCAAGCTTGACTGTCCGTAAAAATGAATATTTCATCTTTACCGTTATTATATGTTGTCAATGAAATATATGGCCAAATTCTACTTTAGGGGAGACACATTGAAAGAAAGAGATTGATGAATAGAGAGAGAAGACATATCACTAGAGAATGGGAGAAAGAGAGAAAGAAAACGAAAGGGAGAAAGAGAGAAAGAAAACGAAAGGGAGAAAGAGAAAGATAATATTAGATAGAGAGAATTAAGTTGAAAATGAGAGAAAGAACATGAAAATTAAAAAAAAGCGACAGAGAACAATAAAGAGAAAGAAAGAGAACAATAAAGAAAAAGAGAGAACAGAGAGAGAGAGAGAGAGAGAGAGAGAGAGAGTTTTACATGTTGGCCTCCTGATTCACTATCGGCCTCATAATATCATTACCATCGGCGTCAGTCACTCTTCATTTTCCAGTAATTCAATAAAGGTTAATTTTTTTGCTCGTTGATACATAACAACAAAATTTTGCGAGTTTTATTCTCATGTGTTTCTCTCTGTCTGTTTATGTGTCTGTCAGTGTGTCTGTTTGCTTGCCCCCTCTTTGGCCATACAGTATAAATTGGTATAAAGTGTGGGATACCTCGTTACGAATTCGAACCCTCGTACTGGCATCACCCAGTCTAAGGGGATACCAGTACACAATCATTCTAATGACCATTAAGCCACAACATCTCGTGTTTAATGTATATTATAATTCGAATGTTTTCGATACCGGCGAGCTAGCAGATAACGACGGAGAAATGAGCAATAATCTGAACAGATATTTTTCAACAGTTTTCACCACCCAAAATTTAAACATGATACCCGAGGCACCGACTATATACAGAGATAGTGAAGAAAATAGATCATGCGAGATAGTAGTGACTAGTAACGATGCTCGTAAACAAATAGACAAGCTAAAGCCTAATAAGTCACCAGGTCCCGATGCGATATTTGCCAGAGTATTAAAGGAATGTAAAGAAGAGTTTAGAATGCCCTTAGCAGATTTGTTTAACATGTCATTAAAAACGGGTGTAGTACCAGAATCCTAGAGGATAGCGAATGTGGTAACGATTTTCAAGAAGGGAGATAGATTACCATCCTCTAACTACCGGTCCAGCCAGTTTAACTTCAATTTGTAGGCAAATTGCTGGAAGCAATGATTTCAAACTCTATTCGAAATCACCTGGCGAAACACAAGTTGATCAATGATTCCCAACATGACTTCCCAAGTGGGGTTAATGTCTGGCTAATCTATTAACATTCTTTTCAACTGTTTTCGAATCAGTGGATGGCGGGCTCGATTATGATGTGATATATCTCGACATGAGCAAAGCCTTCGACAGAGTCCCCCACGAAAGACTTATACTAGTAGAGGCTCATAGAATTAGAGGAGATATCCTAAAATGGATTAGGGAGTGATTACAGGACGGGAAACAGCGAGTAAGCATTAACGGCACTATATCCGATTGGGGTAACGACACTAGTGGAGTACCCCAAGGCTCAGTACTTGGACCATTACTATTTATTATATGCATAAACAACATAGATATACTGTAGACGTAGATAGCAACATAAGTAAATTTGCTGACGACACTAAAATAGAGAGCGTAATTAAATCTGACGAGGACTCCGCAAAAGTACAGGAAGACTAAAAAAAAAATTTCGCATGGTCTGAAAAATGGCAGATGAAATTTAATGTGGACAAATGTAAAGTACTTAGTCTAGGAGATATAAACAGAGAAACCAGATATTAGATGAACAACGTTGTTATTGAGAAATCCGAATGTGAGAAAGATTTAGGAGTAATGATAAGTAGGAATTTTAAACCTAGTCAACAATGTGTATTTGCTCGAAACAAAGCTAACAAAGTACTTGGATTCATACAAAGGAGTGTTAGTTACAAGACTAGCGAGGTTATCCTAAAACTATATCTTGCGCTTTTGAGACCTCATTTGGATTATGCGGTTCAGTTCTGGTCACCGTACTACAGAATGGATATAGAATCCCTAGAAAGAATTCAGAGAAGAATGTCAAGACTACTGTAATTCCGGGCATTAGGAACCTTGAGTACAGAGACAGGTTAAAGCTTCTTAATTTGCACTCCCTCGAGAGACGTAGAGTGAGGGGCGATATGATCGAGGTGTATAAATGGAAGTCAGGGCTAAACAAAGGTGATATAATAAAGGTACTCAAAATATCCTACCAGGAGCGAACTCAAAGCAATGGTTTTAAATTAGATAAATTTAGATTTAGGCACGAGATAGGTAAACACTGGTTGGGAAATAGAGTAGTGGATCAGTGGAACAAGTTACCAAATATCATCATTAACTCGAATACGCTGGATAGCTTCAAACATAGGTTGGGTGGATATACGAGCGATTGGGGTTGGGTGTAAACGGGACTGCCTAGTATGGGTCAATAAGCCGTTACAGCTTCCTCCATTCTTATGTTCTTATGTATCATGTAGTGCTAAATCGTCACTTCTAAGCGTCTCTGCCCCGTAAAAGGTAGAAATTTCGGTCATGATAACATTAAGTCGCTTGTATCTCCAGCATATTTTTCTTTATTAGATCTTGTCCCTGATGAGCGACTTAATTACCAGTCCGGTGCAGAGCCTGTGTGAAGCGGTAATTACCTGTAGCTCTCTGATGTAGTACAGTGTATAATGTAAATAGGTCACAAAGTGTATATATTCGTAGTACTTTATTTCTCTCGCCTAAAGTGGAAACTGATGTTACTTTCTATTATGAAATGTTTTAACAGTTGAAAACGTTAGTACATTTTAATAAAAAGTATTCTGATAGTGACTGAACGGTTCGCTCCATACAACTCATATCACCTGTTATATAAAGTACTCAACAAAAACACAATCTCTACATTATTTTAGAAAATTAAGAGTTAACCCGATAATAACAGTACATTAGAAAAATGTACATCAGAGTGTAGCTTTATCGATAAAAATAGTGTCTTTATTACGTTGGATATTCGTTTCATCTTGAAGGGCCACCTGGAGAGCGTCGCTGGCACCCTCGTAGGTCTCCACATTGGCACTCTCCCTCCTCGACCACGCGCAGCTCTTCAGAAAGTAATTACAGACTTCTGGCCACTAATAAAATGTCGAGTGAACGGAGGAGCCCAACACACAAGTTTAGATGCAAATTGTTGTATGCAGACAGCGAGCCTGAAGAGCGAGTTCCACTGATGGTGCTGAATTAATAAGTGCCCGGCAGTCACTTACTTCAGGACATCAGAATCAGCATAGGTATAAATGTAAGTGTACAGTAGATACATGTATCATATTCACTGCCAATAAACAAGTTTAAGTCATATCATTATTTAATCAGTGTAAATATAATTGCAAGTACGGGTATAGTTTGTAAATAGAAGTAATTGCAAACAGTTACGGTACCTACTATAATAGAAAACAACTGAAGCTGTTTATAAATCACAGGCCGCCAAAATTTTAACAGAAGAAAATTATGAAATATAAAAAAGTCAGTCAAACAATTTATATATTTAACTCATCTAAGGACGAACATCACGAAACCTGGATATTTTTTCACTTCTTCTCCATGAATACATATAGTGTATTGATACAGACCTTCTTAAATAGGATAGAAGATACAGTTCAATATGTCATACGAAACCAGGTCATAATAAGAGAAATTCATTCAATGATATTACGATATATATCTAAATATGTTTCTCATATATAACGTAAAGGCGAGAGTTTATATTTTTCAAAATGATGTTTTCTAAATCCCCTATTTGTGACAAGTTCTCGAGGTAATTGGTCGAGTTGACAAATCTTCTCTATAAAACATAATAACAAGCTGAGTTTTAAGATCATTATACTCAGGGGATTTAGATGCAGTGACAAATCTGTTAAGCTTCGTTCTCTGGTCTGAGTTTTCTATCTGCTCGCTGTTCACTCTTGAAGCTGCGTCACGTAATGATTTTTTGGAGCGAGTTAGGAGGCTTGTTGTTGGTTGGCAGAGGCTGAAAACCACCAGGACTTTAGGGAGCAGCCAAGTGTATTTGGACATCTTCACCGTCCGTCTCTGTCAGAGTAAACATATTATCCCTTGTTCCCAGCTGACCCGAAGTCTATTAATGTTACTTTAGTCTTGTCCAGTTCTGACCCTAGGGTTTATTATCACTATAGTAACACCTATGTTCTGAACAAATGATGTAACCTGCACCGAATTGTTAATATCCAAAGAGGATTAACGTTCACGCCCCCAAAACTGTGGTGAAGAGCATTAAAAAATAATCTCTGTTTTCAGCCTCCTCGCATATCTTTTTATTGAGACATTTTATCATTGTGATTTACAGAATTAACTATAAGATTCTTGTTTTCAAGCATCTGTTAGGTTAGTATTTCTGGGTCTCTTGTACAACACCTACAGGGCTCAAATATAATACCTCAGATCACTCTTGTACTTCACAGAAAGAAGCTAATCATAGAGTCGGATTAAATCTTGAAAATTGTTTTCACAAGAAGAAAAAATAAATTAAAGATTGTTTTGTTGGGGTTTTCAATCTCTAGTGAGTTATGGACGTGAGATGATGGTAATTGTGGATGTACAAAAAAAATACTATAAACATGTTTGGAGTGCCCGGTAATGTGAGCGAATTGAAGTGAGTCCTGTCTCCAATTTGGTGAAATGTGTTCTCTGACAGTGAGTATTGGAGGTCATGTCAGAGAGGGGAGTGGCAAAACTGGCAAAGCTTAGTTCTAAAGGACGAGTAACATGACAGAGTATTTTTGCTCGTAAGTACAGACAATCTAAAATGTTGGTGGGCGAAAAAATAAGTACACAGAAATTAATAAAAATATTTACCATTTATTACAGCAGAAACAAGAGGCAGAAAGTAAATAGTAAATAACGGCAGATAAAGTGAAGAAGAAGAAGAAGAAGAAGAAGAAGGTAATAGCAAGTAAAAGAAGTGGTGAAGATTTTGGCATGGTGACGACTAGAAACTTCAGAGAAAATGTTGAACGATTTTTGAAGGAGAAAATAAACGGAGGAGAGAAAGAGGTGTTCATAGGGGAAACATTTTAGATAAAGAGATGATAAGTGTGGCAAGAGTTATAGAGAGACAGAGAGAATATTTCAGAGATGTAATGATAATGTATGAGAAAGGAGACCTGGAGAAAGATGTAATATAACAAGGCATTAGGGGAGAGTTAACCAAGTACAATAGAAGAGACATTATGATCAAACAATAGAAACAGGTAATTACGAAGGGATAGCAAATATAACGAAAGATAAGGAAGAATAACAATGGTGTTGATATAAAAACTGTCTATAAGTTCATTAAGCACCAGAAAATTATTAAATCCTCTTAAATATCCATATAAGTTATAGAGGAATAAATCTTGTATTTATAGCAAGAAAACTGGATGTTTGGTTCCGTTTATAAATGACCAATAGTTAATTAGTGCGTTACGAATGAAGGAAGACTGTATTGTATTTCATAGGTTTAAGAAAAACAACAGATTGCAAATATTTTAAGACCTTGAGAATATTGAAGATTTTTTTCGGACGCGCAGTCCTTAGAATGCCCTCGAGAGCTTTGATGAAGGAATTAGCGTGTGAGTGATTTGTACTAACGAGGGGTGTGTGTCAGGGATGGTGACGTCACTTTCAGGTTGTCGGTGTCTTTATGGATGTTACAATACGTGATGTGAGAGTGAGTGACTGTGAGATGTTTATTATACATATATCCAGGCGAGTTTAAACTTTTTTCTCATTTTCTTTCAGCTCTTTTTTTCTTTAATATCTACACCAGTTTTGTAATTCTTCCCTTTTGTGAATCTGTCGTCTCCGTCTTAACTAATTCCTGAGTTTATTGAGGTTTTTTGATCCCTTTACAGACAAGAAGATGTGAAACAGAGAAACGATGATCAACACAGAAATCTGAAGTTAGGAAGCTTGTTAGGACATGATAATGAATTCAGAACAGTTTTTGCATTTGCAATGGGAATCTGTTCAGGGTGAAGGATGGCAGCCTGAGACAAGACTATCAGGCGTCTGGACCACCTTCAGGAGAGTTCCCCTAAACACAACAATATTCTTCCTATATACTGTTTGTGTTAAAAGATTTGAGTGAATGCATGAATAAATTCCGTTTAAGTTGACCTAAAACGACTTGGGGAAAGATACCCTTCCTTAACATATGCTTGAAGGCTTCTGATATTAACAATTGGATACTTAAACTATATATGCACGATTTACAAAGCTGGAATTCTACACCGCTTAGCTGAAACTCCGCGATACGACTTCAAGTACTCATTGCAAGGGAGGATTGGGCTGACTTAGGCCCCGGTAAGAGAGCAATGCGGGGAGATTAGAGCCCCAGAATGGTATGAACCTGAGGCTGAAGACTGGGAAATGGGAGAGCTGGTCGTCTTCCTTCATCATAAAACCTCGAGAAAGAACAAAAGAAATAGTATTTACCTTAGAAATTTATATGAATTTATTTTTATTTCTGGTCGAGTGAATAAACAGTAAATAATATATATTTTTTTTTTTCAGTGTATACAAAGTTATATCGCTGAATGCCTCCTCTGCAATTATAATTATATATTATGAAATGGTAGACGACAATGTGCAAAAATATAACTTTAAAATCTACATAAACCAATGAATAACTATATAATTAAAGAAAGAAAGTTACACATATTGTGAAATGCGTAAATAAATAACCTACAAATAGGACAGGTGAATAAATTTATATAGAAGTATGTGGATAAATTAAGGAATAGCAAGTAGAAGAAATTAAAGTAGTATTAATATTCAAATAGATAGACAGAGATATATAACAACAAGCCCTATGAAAAGATGAAACGATAGATGGAGAGATAGACAACAGCAGAGGCAAATGTATATTTAGATAGATGATCAAACACTAAAATAGACTGAAAAATGCGTAAATGGATAACTGAACAGATATTCAGACAGAAATGGGACAGGAATTCCTTGAGGTCAAAAGTTTGGCCGTAACAGACGACTCTAGTGTAGACCCGAGAGTCCATCCCCAGGAGGAACTACAGCTGGGTTTCCTCATGAACATCTAAAAGACACGTGTAGTTATCAAATGCCCACCCGTGGAACATCAACTTGAAATGAATATCCATTTTCGATTGCAGTCTTAAAATAAAACTTAAAAGGAAATATCTTAAGTAGTGAAGGGAAAGAGAAACAGTAAAATAAAGGATATTGTGTTTATATGTTTACATAGTTTGTTTCTCTCCTGTGGTTCGTCTCTACAACTCTGCTTCCTGGTGAGTTTTCTTACTCACCTCCCATCTCATTTACCAAGTTTTTTCCCAAGGACAGGTTGTCTTCCTCCCCTCCCCCTGCCATTTCTTAAACGTTCTATTTTCCCTCGTGTCCCCTCCACTGCCCGTCACTCCTTCCTTCCCCCTCACTTCACTTCTCTTTTCACAATTTCTTTTCTTCCTTTTTTTTGATAACGGTGTAGACAAGAGGCGCTACCCTTTTCTTTTAGGTGTTTTGATGGAGACATTCATATCATGATATGTTCTTTTTAATTCAGAAATGCGAATCCTGTGTTGGAGAAACGAAAACAGAATACTGAACCCCCTGAAACAGAACTTTAAATCATAGAAACAACAAAAGGTCATATGTGTTGGATCGAGTCGGAAACAAGAGAAAGTCAAAACAGACAAACTCAACCTAACAAAAATCACTTGTCAATTGTGACATTTTATAAAAGTTAGGTATATAGTTTAAGCTTGGTTTGTTTGTGTTCTGTGTTGGCTGAAAGTATTAAGTATAGTTATTTGTGGAGCTAATTGTAAATGAAAGCGATTGCACGGGTTATAAGATTTTAACATTGTGTACTGAATAATCAGTTCACTTTGCTGTGTTCGCAATAGGTGGTAACTGTGTACGTGTGTAGTGCAATTAATTTAAACCAATTTTCGAGACATGGAAAAACTGGTAAGTACAGTGAAGAGACCAGTTATACACGGTCACTGTCCTTTCTCAAAGGAAAGTGAGTACCAATTTTTCATCGTTGTGACTAGGCTTCATGGCAAGAGGTAAAGAAGACAGGTGAGAGGAAATGTAATTTTAAAAGCTATTGTTTGAGTTTTTGGCTAAAGATAATATGGTAAACTCTAATGGTCTTACGTAAATATTTTACTCTTACTCTATTTATTTTTCCTTTATCTTAAGTCATTGCTTCTCTCCGTTACCTGTTAATAACTCAGCCTGGCTTTACCCTAACACGTTATGGATACTTCTTGTTGTATCAGGTTGCTGGGATAACTGGATTAATAGTGTATGGTTGATCCAGACAATCCTCTTTTTGTTAATCTGTTAGCTGTGTTTTCCAAGGTACCAAACGGAGATGCTCTTCAAGTCGTCTAACAAGTGGGAAGGTCTGTAACCAAGATGAAAGTCGAGGCAGAACGTGGAGTTAAGGCAGCAGATTGGAGGTGATGGTGAGCGGTCACTAACTGACAGTAAACAGTTAAAGGATCTTCGCTTTTCTGACTTAAGATGACACAACCTGGAAATGGACAACTCTAACTCATCACTCGAGTCTATAAAAGATGATATAAGAAATAATAGAAAATTCTTGACGGTACATGAGGTGTAAAGGAAAACTTCACTACGGCTTTACATTACTGCTTCACACAACTCAGTATGCCAACTATTGTCTTCACATATTTGTTACTGTCAAATATATTTAGTCCTTTTGTTATAAACTCCCACCAGTTAATCACTAGCGATTCACACTGAGAGATCCGACAGATAACGAGATACCACCACGTCGTGACCTGCATAACGTTATTGTCAATTTCGCCGGACTCTGCATGTATTGTGTGTCAGTCTTAATTAAACGTTCAGTTCGGTGCTTCTGATGCCCTGGAGTATTGGGATTTTTCAGGAAGGTCGTCAATAGGAAAACTGACCTGGTATCTGGCTCATACTCCGACAGTGACGATATATGCACAAAATAACTTATTCCTGGTTATTTTGGGCCAATGCAAATTTATATCAACATGAACCTCCTGCCGCTGTCGATATTGTTTCCATTGCGAGGGATGGACCGACAGCTAAATAACTTCGTGTTGAGCTTGAGGCAGCAACATTGGTAGTTTTCAACCTCAAAACTCCATCACACTAGCCAAATTTTAATGAACTTTTCTTATAGAATTAATCACGTGGAAGAACATTGCTGTGCATTTACTTGCTATGAAGACTGTGAAGTACAGTGAGTTTATATATATGGAAAACGTTATGTGCTACACAAAATGTTTATATTTTACCCAAAACTGCAGATTAAAAACATTTTTAGAACGACGTAATATATACTGTATTGTGCCTGTCTGTGCCCGACAATGGTATATTACAATACTCAGGGTCACAATTATTGCTCAGAAGTGCCTAAAAACATTATTTTACAGTATTGCGATATTCTCTGAGGTGAAGAAAAACCATCGAAAAGTCAAGGATCTCTCTCAGTGAAGAAGCAAGTGAAGAGAGCGGCTGAGGAGCCTGAGGAGGTGAACCTGGCACTGGAGGCGAATTGTGTGTAACGATTGATGGTGCTTCTCTGTTGCTGGTGGTTGATGAAGTACTGCCTGGAGCCTCCTTTGTAGTTTTGAAGAAGCTACTAACCCTAGGCTGGAGTAATCTTTTATTTTGTTATTGAAGGACTTATAGATACCAATACTCCTTACGTCTTAGTGAACTTGCTTCTTGTAACCTCATTAATTAACTTTTTTTTTTTTTTCAAACTAAATTCTTTCAAATTCAGTTTCTTCTTCAATAACACTTTTTCTCATGGTCTTTATGATTTATATTGTCGGGGTTTCTTACCGACTTTATTTTAAGCTTTCTTCCATTTCCCCATTTTCATTTTCTCTATTCCCTCCGTTTTCAACCTCAGTTATTTCACCGTCACGGGGAGTTAGGCAGCAATTTCTTTCCTTCAAGGGAATGATGAGAGCGGTGGCCATCTCGTCCATTCTCAACCAATCCCCAGCTTCATCAGCCACTACAGTCTTCTCACAACTTACTTCTGAGGCTTCATGGCTGTCAGGTGAAGCCCATCAGAATCAGACTGTAAATGGTCCTATTCATCTAATGGGAGCTCTCTTCCATTCGTTATCCCCGAGACCTTCAACCCCTGCCAACTGAGAGAGAAGCTGAAGGTGACATTCCTGATGATACATGACCAGACATTGGCAAGATTTCTGGTCTCTTTCCTATTATCTGCTGCGTCGTGGTTTTCCCTGAGGGCCTCGAGACGTTCCCCGGTGTTGCTTGAAGACAGCGATGCAACTTTTTTTCCTTTTTCTTTCCAGTACAAAGTAACGAACTACAAGTAGCAAACTCCTTATTTAAGCATTATATACCTGAAACTTGATCTAATACTTGGGATGAGGGATGTTTTGATCGAGCGGGAACAACAATACATTCGTTATTAGGCCTTACAGGTGATGTACGGCGTCTCGCCTTCAAAGAATTTCCTTATTAAAACACTACCATGAAGTAAGTCATCAACAAACACCAAATGACTCCAAAGGCAACAGCTGACAATTCTGGTGTTCTTATATATCTCTTTCAAGGAATCTGTCGACTGTCTATCCGTTCAATCTCTGTTTGGTCAATTCCCAGGAAAAAAAAATACGTATATAATCATCAATCAACCGAATAGTTTATCTATGTATATTTAAATGAATGTCTCTCACTATCTAGCAGGTTACTTTTATGCAGACGCTCCATAATCGCCTCTCAATATATTCTTTATTTAATCCAATCTTTCCTTATTGCTTCCTATCCTTCAACAAGTCCAAACATTCTCTGACTCCCTTCACACACTCACACACACACACACACACACACACACACACACACACACACACACACACACACACACACACACACACATACATACACACACACACACACACACACACACACACACACACACACACACACACACACACATACACACACACATACACACACACACACACACACACACACACACACACACACACACACACACACACACACTCTATCTCTCTTCCAGGTCATCTTTGGTCTCTCCTCTTCCTCTGTTTTATTTATCCTCCCTCACATAGGCACATAAACAGGTAATTGGCCACTGAAGAAGGAAGCTACTCACCTGTCCTCCTCCCACGCCAGACTGTCTACTCACCTGTCTTACACAATCTACTGCTAATGTAAAGTCACTCGGCTAATGTATGTTTATGAAGCGGCGGGTTTTACGAACATTGCAATTACCTTCCATTTGTTAAAGGTGTGAAAAATTTACCTTTAATGTGGAGATAATGGAGCAGTGGCGTGGTACTGAACCTTTAGATGCTTCCTATTATGAACCGGACTACAATTATTACTAAAACACACACACACACACACACACACACACACACACACACACACACACACACACACACACACAATAATCAATATATGTGTATACAGCAGTGTGTGTGTGTGTGTGTGTGTGAATGAGTTTAATGACGTTTATATGCACTTACAGAACGAGCCATCAGCTGGAACTAATAAATATATTTCTTCGACGTTAATCTGTTGACAAAACCTTCAGCCAATTAGTGCAATTAAAAAAATATATCGCCGCTTTCACAGATTTAACTGGATATAGTTATTAATTCAACTGAATGTCCTTTTTCACTTATATTCCTATTTGACCTCTGAGGTGTTCATAATGATGTTGGAGCTGAAAATACCTCGAAAAAATCTCCCCTGAACTTCATATTTGCGTCGTTAATTCAGTATCATCGAAGCCTTTGATCCTTGTTCGGTAATGATTATGTCTGATTGGTCGAGTGCAATTTATTGTTTGACTACTGTCCCATTAAATCATCACTCAAAGTACCAATTATATCCAGTAGTAATGAGTGTAATAGAGATATTATCAAGTCTTTTCTTGCCTGTTGAATTCAAGCTACAGGTATGCTTATTTAACTTTGACCTTTAACCTTTTTCTGTGACCTATAATTTGACTTGTCTACGTGACCTTGGCTTTTGACTCCTATTTGATCTTGATTTATAACGTTGCTGTATAACTTTGGCCTTTTGTATTTTATCATATAACGTTGAGTTTAGATATTTTTTGTAACCTTGTTTAGGATAAAAGTTGAGTAAATGAATTGTGCTTAATGGTTTGTATCAGGGTTTGATATAAGAATTACATTGTGTATGGGGCCTGTGTGTGTACGTGTGTGTGTGTGTGTGTGTGGGGCCCTGTTGTGTGTGTATGTAGCCTGTGTGTGTACATGTGTGTGTACGTGTGTGTATATAGGGCCTGTGTGTGTACGTGTGTGTGTGTATCTGTGTGTGTGTGTGTGTGTGTGTATGGGGCTGTGTGTGTACGTGTGTGTGTGTGTATGGGGCCTGGGTGTGTACATGTGTCAGTGTGTGTGTATGGGGCTGTGTGTGTACGTGCATGTGTGTGTGTATGGGGGCCTGTGTGTGTACGTGTGTGAGTGTGTGTGTATGGGGCTTGTGTGTGTACGTGTGTGTATGTGTATGGGGCCTGTGTGTGTACATATGTGTGTGTATGGGGCCTGTGTGTGTACGTGTGTGTATGTGTATGGGGGCCTGTGTGTGTATGTGTGTGTGTGCGTGTATGTAATCTAACGTAAACCTGGGTAGTGTATAAATCTAAGTTATTGTTACATTTATCTTTATATCTTTCTCTTTATCCAACTCTCATATAATTCTCCTCAATCAGAGCACCGTCGTCATATCTGAGGGTTGACGACCACACTCCTCCACCCTAAACATTCTCGGGCAGTTTTAATCAATCCTCCAAGGCTTTGTATCTCTCTGAGGACCCAGTTTTTCATTCAAATTGAAGTTAATATCTTTTTATTAGGTCTTTTAGATTATTAAACGCTATTTTTGCATGCACTATTCTTGTTATGATTCTTCTAAACCAGAGTATAACATTATCATCTGAAATCCTGGTTTATCCATCGATCAACACCAAGAAGGGACACACAGAGAGGGAGGGGGAGAATGAAAGCAAAGAGTTAAATTCAAAGACATGAAAGGAATTACGAATGTGCATAATAAAACATCATGAGATTAATTCAAACAGACGTCCTAACTCACGGTGCTTATAATTTATTTTACTTGAGGTACATATTATAGCGTAGTTTAAATTAACATACTCATAAACGTTAATGTATAATACAATTTACAAACTGAAAAGATAAATATAATAATGCTGGTTAGATTATCATGGTCATAAACTTTAATGCGTATTTATATGTAATTATGAACGAAGGTAAAAAAAAATAATAATACTAATGTAGGTGAAATTAACATGTACATAAGTTTTAATGATGGTCTATTAGCAATTGAGGACAGAGATAATTACATGACCTGTATTCAGGAAGATAGGACATCGGTTATTATGGATTAAACGCCACACGGCAAGGACACAGCCCTACGGTAGTTAGTGATGATGCAAATGAAGGCACAAAAGACGGTATACACAACACGGGATATCCATTTAATACGACCTGTTCACCCACACACCTGCGTCCCACCTGATATACTCTCGAGAGATCGGAATACATACGGCATTTCTTATCTCATTATCTAACACACAAACACCTATTGCTTTCTGTCTGCATATCTGTTCATTTATCTATTCACGTATTTTCTGTCTATTTTAGTGTTTCATCATCTATCTGAATATTCATATGCCTCTGCTGTTAGCTATCTATCCATAGGACTCGCTGTATATGTCGCTGTCTTACTATTTATTTAACTCTTAATACTTATATATATATATATATATATATATATATATATATATATATATATATATATATATATATATATATATATATATATATATACACTCACACAGTTCCCAAGCGCTTTGTGTAATTCACATCTTCAGACTGTACTCACCCTGAAGATGGTGCACAACACTCTAGATCACGCACCTACAATGAGTTTACTTGCATATATATATATATATATATATATATATATATATATATATATATATATATATATATATATATATATATATATATATATATATATATATATATATATATATATTTATATATATATATATATTTATACATATATATTTATATTTTATTTATTATTTTTTTTTATTCACCTGTCTTATTTGTAAGCTATTTATTTACGTATTTCACAACTTATGTAACTTTCTTTCTATATATAATTATATTTTTATCCATTGGTTTATGTCTATTTAAAAAGTTATATTTTTGCATATTTTCGTCTACCATTTCATAGTATATAATTACAATAGTAGAGGAGACATTCAGCGATATGTCTTCGTATACACTGACAATAAAATATTATTTACTGTTTATTCACTCGACCAGAAATAAAAACAAATTAATAGAAATTTCTAAGGTAAATACTATTTCTTTTGTTCTTTCTCGAGGTTTTATGATGAAGGAAGACGACCAGCTCTCCCATTTCCCAGTCTTCAGCCTCAGGTTCATACCATTCTGGGGCTCTAATCTCCCCGCATTGCTCTCTTACCGGGGCCTAAGTCAGCCCAATCCTCCCTTGCAATGAGTACTTGAAGTCGTATCGCGGAGTTTCAGCTAAGCGGTGTAGAATTCCAGCTTTGTAAATCGTGTAATGGAAGCTTAATATATTGTTTGTGAGTTTATTACAAGGTATTTATATTTATCAATGTATTAATATATATAAATCCGTGTATATTAGTTAATATCCAATTGCAAATCTTTCCCCAAGTCGTTTTAGGTCAGCTTAAACGGGATTTAGTCATGTATTAACTCAAATCTTTTAACACAAACAGTATATAGGAAGAATATTGTTGTGTTTAGGGGAACTCTCCTGAAGGTGGTCCAGACACCTGATAGTCTTGTCTCAGGCTGCCATCCTTCACCCTGAACAGATTCCCATTGCAAATGCAAAAACTGTTCTGAATTAATTATCATGTCCTAACAAGCTTCCTGACTTCCGATTTCTGTGTTGATCATCGTTTCTCTGTTTCACATCTTTTTGTCTGTAACGGGAAACAAAAACCTCAAAAAACTCAGGAATTAGTTAAGACAGAGACGACACATTCACAAAAGGGAAGAATGACAAAACTGGTGTAGATATTAAAGAAAAAAAGAGCTGAAAGAAAATGAGAAAAAGTTTAAACTTGCCTGGAAATAAGTATATTGCATCTCACAGTCACTCACTCTCACATCAGGTATTATAACATCCATAAAGACACCGACAACCTGAAAGTGACGTCACCATCCCTGACACACCCCCCTCGTTAGGACAAATCACTCACACGCTAATTCCTTCATCAAAGCTCTCGAGGGCATTCTAAGGACTGCGCGTCCGTACAAAATCTTCAATATTCTCAAGGTCTTAAAATATTTCCAATCTGCTGTTTTCTTAAACCTATGAAATATAATATAGTCTTTCTTCATTCGTAACGCACTAAGTAACTATTGGTCATTTATAAACGGTAGTGTAGAGCTTCATATGCAGTAAATAAATAACCAAAAATCCAGTTTTCCTGCTATAAATACAAGATTTATTCCTCTATAACTTATATGGATATTTAAGAGGATTTAATAATTTTCTGGTGCTTAATGAACTTATAGACAGTTTTTATATCAACACCATTGTTATTCTTCCTTATCTTTCGTTATATTTGCTTTCCCTTCTTAATTACCTGTTTCTATTGTTTGATCATAATGTCTCTTCTATTGTACTTGGTTAACTCTCTCCTAATGCCTTGTTATATTACATCTTTCTCCAGTTCTCCTTTCTTATACATTATCATTACATCTCTGAAATATTCTCTCTGTCTCTCTATAACTCTTGCCACACTTATCATCTCTTTATCTAAACTGTTTCCCCTATGAACACCTCTGTCTCTCCTCCGTTTATTTTCTCCTTCAAAAATCGTTCAACATTTTCTCTGAAGTTTCCAATCGTTACCATCTCAAAATCTTCACCACCTTCTTCTTCTTCTTCTTCTTCTTCTTCTTCTTCTTCTTCTTCTTCTTCTTCTTCTTCTTCTTCTTCTTCTTCTTCTTCTTCTTCTTCTTCTTCTTCTTCTTCTTTTTCACTTTATCTGCCGTTATTTTTCTATTTACTTTCAACCTTTTTTTTTGCTTAAATAAATTGTAGATATTTTTATCAATTCCTGTGTTTATTTTGTCTGGCCACCAATATTTTATATTTTCTGTATATACGAGAAAAATTCTCCTTCATGTTACTCTTCTTTCATTATTAATCATTGCCAGTTTTGCCACTTCCCTCTCTGACGTGACCTCCAATACTCACTGTCAGAGAACACTTTTCACCAAATTGGAGACAGGACTCACTTCAATTCGCTCACATTACCGGGCACTCCAAACATGTTTATAGTATTTTTTTTGTACATCCACAATTACCATCATCTCACGTCCATAACTCACTAGAGATTGAAAACCCCCAACAAAACAATCTTTAATTTATTTTTTCTTCTTGAGAAAACAATTTTCAAAATTTAATCCGACTTTACGATTACTTTCTTTCTGTGAAGTACCAAAGTGATTTGGGGTATTATACTTGAGCCCTGTAGGTGTTGTACAAGAGACCCGGAACTGTTAACCCACCAGATGCTTGAAAACAAGAATCTTAAACTTAAATCTTTAAATCACAACGATAAAATGTCTCAAGAAAAAGATATGCTAGGAAGTTGAGAACAGAGATTAATTTTAAATGCTCTTCACCACAGCTTTGGGGGCGTGAAGGTTAATCCTCTTTGGATATTAACATTGAATAGTTCAGGCAGTGTCAGAGGCATTGCTGTGGCTTATGGGCGTGAAGTTGCCAACAAAATACATTTCTCTCTACACGTGCCAGGCAGATCATTCTAGAACACACTCACATAATATAAAAATAGTCGAGGAATTATTTAGAATCGAATTTAAATCCACGTCCGTCAGAAACACGCCAAGAAAACCATCGACAAATTTTCAGACGCTGGAATAATAATGATCAACAAAAATGATATCCACATAAAAAAGAGATTTCCTGAAACCTCGTAGTCCTGTGTCTAACTTTATTAACTCAGAAAAAAATGGTGACCTGGTTCTTATGAAACTTGGTAGGTGGTCTGGGTGATGAAAGAGGAAGAGATGAAAACAAATCAAAGAAAGAGAATGCTCCAGAGAAAAGGGGTCAAATTGATGAAAGAGGAAAAAGGTACAGTAATCAATGAACTCAAATTAACTGAACGAACGTAAAGAAATATTTCAATCAAAAGCCGTTCTTGATACTAGGTAGAGAAAATACTATTAACGTAAACGAAAACATAACATGAAAATAAACACATAAATAAAGATAGAAGATACAAAAATAAAACCAATAACTGACAATAAAGAGATTAGAAACCAGAGAAACCAAAAGAAAAAAAAAATAATAAGTCCGAAAACCAAAATATATAAACAGAAAATGGAAGACATGAAAAAAAAAATAGTTGATAAAATAATAACTAACGAACATTATAAATTAACACTTGCTACAATTAATTTCCTTAACTTCTTTTCATTCGGGCTCTTCATATTTTTCTCATCTTTATATTTATCTTGTCATTATCACTTCATAGACCTTGATTTCTGTTTATGCAAAAGTCACTTGGAATATTAGCAATGACCCAAATAATCAGACCTGAGGTGTTGTATACCTGAAATTGACTATGTTTACACCCAGAACATTGAATGATAGTAGTACCTCATCGCGTTCTGTCTGTCTGTCTGTCTGTTTCTCTGTCTGTCTAACTGTCTTTCTTTTCATCTATATATCTATCTATCTGTCTATTTGATTTATGAGTCTACCTGTCTTTCTTTTCATCTATATATCTATCTATCTGTCTATCTGTTTGTCTGTCTGTCTGTGCCTCTCTGTCTGTCTGCCTGTCTGTTTGTCTGTCTTTCTCTTCATCTCTCTGTTTATTTGTCTTTCTGTCTGTTCTTCTGTACATCTATCTATTTGTCTTTCCCTCAGACTGTCTTTCTTTTTATATATCTGTCTGTCAATCTGTCTGCCTCGCTGTCTGTGTGCCTGTCTGTGTGTCTGTCTGTATGTCTGTCTGTCTATCTTTTTGTCCATCTATCTGTCTCACCCTCTCTCTGTATAATTACACGGAGACAATTAATTACCACAGCGTCGGACATACCAGCGTCCACGAGCCAGATGCATAAAATCACGGAAAGTTAAAAGCAAACACCAACAGCACTCTCGTTATTACATGCATGAACTACCTGGTCGCAAGTTGTGGTTTTTCTCTCATAGTTGAAGGTAATTCCCGAGAAATTTAATGTGTTGGGTGCCGTGTAGGAGAGACGCCACAATTAGATTACTGTTGCTTTGGGTTGACAATATATTTTTTTTTTCTCCGATTTTGTTTCTGGCACCGTGAAAACTTTTAGTTAGTGCTGAGCGCGGGATTGCTTTACACGGGCACCAGGGGGTTTGTTTTAATTGCTACAGTGATAGTCGAAGAGAATGTTGCAATGGATGCTATGTTGTGTTTGTGTATGGACTGCACGTCTGTCCTTCAGTACAGTAAACGGGGCTTTGCTTTGGTGTTTATTGTTTGACAGAAGAAAAAAGTGAATTTTAACTTTATTAGAGGGGGGTGTTAGTGGGGGAATACAGCTATAGTGATATAGTGATTGTGCTATATTTCTCCTTTGCTTTTTGATGGACTAGGGAAGATACACATGAGTCTCATACACCGGAGAGTTTACGCGTCAACCCAGGGTGTCAGCTAAACGTGAGCCTGATGTCATGGAACACACATAAGTGGAAATAGAATAAGTACAGTATATCTCTCTGTATATTCTCAATATTTATGACCCATTTGGGATTTTACGACAAGGCAGTAGAGATATAGTTATACTGCCAGTCATAACTCACATCGGATATCAGTCACAAACACACACACATGGTCTTTTACCGCCACCCCAGTACAATAACCTCCTCCATTATATTGTCCAGAGTTGGATAAAAAATGACTTCCCCTCTACCATCCAACACTAATAGAAGGTTTATATAACAAGAGGTAATCATTTATACCTATGAATAAATTTGACCTCCATGTAAGCATTATCATAATATACAATATATCAGCTTCCCCCTTTCTTGACGTTCAACCGGGCTTCATAATACGACTATGGTTGGTTTCAGAGATGATGAGACAGCAGCTCTGGGGGTAGAACAATATCCAGAAACGCCTTTGTCTATCTTCACTAGAGAGAGACAATCACATCAGTGTCCTGTCAGAGAATTGGATCTATACATCAAGATTTATTGTCTGGCTGAGGGGGATGAAGAAGAGAGGTACACGATTACAGGTTTTTTTTTGTGAATTACTGAGACGATGGTTGACATACGTGGTGTTGTGTGGTTGGAAGGGTAGTTTGTTTTGTATGGTTGGAAGGGTAGTTTGTTTTGTGTGGTTGGAAAGGTAGTTTGTTTTGTGTGGTTGGAAGGGTAGTTTGTTTTGTGTGGTTGGAAGGGTAGTTTGTTTTGTGTGGTTGGAAGGGTAGTTTGTGTCTGCGCGCGTTTTTGTTACCTGACAGAATTTATGATTTCCTCGTAGCTATATTCCAGTGACCACCTTACTCCAGTGACCACATTACTCCAGTGACCACCTTACTCCAGTGACCACCCCACTAATGAAGCAGATATATAAGAAAGATACTAAATGTTGGTCGCCTGCTACGTCTTTATAGCATGCCGTATTGAGTAAAGTTGGTATACACAAATTACTCAAACAATGTACCCTGTCCTAATAAGGGACAGTCAGTTATTCTAATTAACTGTAGTAATTTTGTCGTGGTTGAGGAGATGAATAATCCTTGATCTGACGACAGTTAAAATTTGGTTACCTCGTACAACACTGTTATAATTTCATAGCAGGTAATGAGTGTGTGTGTGTGTGTGTGTGTGTGTGTGTGTGTGTGTGTGTGTGTGTGTGTGTGTGTGTGTGTGTGTGTGTCTGTCTGCACGCGCTAAGAGATGTGTTTTTTTCTTCAATATTAAAATATTAACTGGTAAACATTTGCATTCATATACATGTATAGGAGCGACGCTCTTCGACCTTACCCAAGTGTACGCGTGTCAGACCTGCGTGAGCGACCTAACCATCCATGGACCAAAATTTTCTGATTTCGTTTGTAGCCTCCAGGACCATCATCACTGACTTTGGTCCACTGACATGATGGACCAGCAGGGAGTCATTTTCTGTCTACTCTACCGGGGTTTACGTCGCTGAATTGTCATTTTTAAACGAATTCCTGGGCAATCAAACTCCACGAGCTCATAAGCGAAATTACTACACTACCGTGACCAATTCTCGAAAAAAAGTATTACTGTATGGAATGCATGGTTAGCGGTCTGATGTATGATGACCTTCCAGTTGAAAATTGCAACAGAGGAACTATGATCGCAGAGGTAACTTGGAATGACAGTAAAAGGGAAGTACCTCTGAGTAAATTATACCCGAGGATCGTATACGTGAGTTGGGAGGTGATCTCCACTACCGTATAGCCTTAACAGCGAGCTGACATGATACCAGGTGGATGAGCTTGTGAACATAACCCAGTTAACCCACCATCCAGACGATATGTGTATGTGGATTATATTTAAATTTGTAAAATGTTAAGAATTAAGAAAAGTGATTTCAGGTGAGGCAGTAGGATTAAGGGATGTAATTTAGTTCATGTAGAGGCTTATTATAGAGAGTATTACAGGTGGGTGTCGAGCCAGTCGGTTCCTGTTGAGGTCAATTATCACCCGCCGCTGCATTAGTCCGTCTTTGTAATGATGAAATAATAATATTAATATTAATACCATTATCTATAATAATTATATTAATCCTAATTATAATTTTCTTCCTAATAATTATCATCATCAGCTTCATCATTACCATCATAAACATCACATAACCCGACTACCTAACTTAGCATCACCATTACCATCAACATCATCGCCCTTCCTCCAACATCAGTACTTCCCAGAACTAACACACACTGATGACAAAACCAATAAACACAAGAGAGAGCAAAAATAACATTGCCGGCAACCAACACGTCGTTTCAAAAACCATTCAGTCCCCAAATCAGGCTCTTGCCACCTCATTATCTGCCACAGTTTGGCAAGTTTTCCGCCAGAAAAAGAGTCACCGTGGCACCTTGGCTGCCTGCCTGTAATCAAGGCATCTAAATGGCACTTCTCTCCGAGCAAATGCGGTAATGAACCTAAAGTCGCAGGCAGTATCTTCCGGAGTGCCTGACGAGGAGGTCCTCTGCATCGACCATCGATTGACAATCAACATGCGTAATTAGGAGGTCCATGATGCAGAGAGTGACGCTGTTTGTATAGAGTCGGGGAAGGGAACTTTTTGCTTGTGCTGAAGGACAGAGGAGGGTTGCTTGTCTGTGTTGGGGATCAAAGGACTGATAGTGAGAGAGAAGAAAAAAACAGAATGGAAGGGAGAGAGAGAGAGAGAGGAGTGATGGAGGATTCCTGTGCTGAAGGTCAGGAAACGGAAAGGGAAGAGACAAAGAGTGTTTTTTATCTATGATGATTACCGGAGCATATAGGAGAGATTAACAAGGAGAGACAGAGAGTGAAAGAATGTCAAGGAATGTAAGAAGTGATAAGAGTATGGGAGTTAGACTTAACAAGGTTACGAGAAGCAGTACAAACATCTGCTTGGGAAATTATGCTGTGGAAGACTATTTTTATGACATAGGCGGAGAACTGGTATTCATAGGCAAAGGTTATAATCTAAAATTGTGTGTACAGTTCTGGGTTATACATGTGTGTGTGTGTGTGTTACTGTTTTTGTGTGTGTGTTTTGTGTGTGTCTACAGGTTCAGTAGACGTATCAGAGGAAGTGATTAAGCTAGATATGATGAAGACTTCACACGGGCTTTAAAACCCACAAATCTTACCACTATAGCCGAGACTTTGTTTACATAATCCTGTATACCAATATACCTAAAACTTACAATGGTTTTCAGGAAGAGATATATAGACATATCCGAAATAATAAACCCGTATGCAGCAATACTCCCAAAACCCGACAAATATAACAGCATGACAATAAACAACACTAAACATTGATATACCGTACAAAAAGAATAACGTTAAAACATTGTTAAACCCATGACAATAAACAACACTAAACATTGATATACCGTACAAAAAGAATAACGTTAAAACATTGTTAAACCCATGACAATAAACAACACTAAACATTGATATACCGTACAAAAAGAATAACGTTAAAAACATTGTTAAACCAAGTCGCACTATGTAGCAATATACCTGAAAGCATCATCCAGGTCGAAAGATTATAATATTTATTACTATTGTGATCACAGTTGTCAATATTTTTGTTTGTACGAGGTATGCTTTTGTGTTTTATCCACACCGCCATAAGCGTCGACACAGCTGAAGAACTCTCAGTTTTGATGACTATGGAACGTGAAGATTGATTTTTCTAAGTCGTAACGATTGAACGTTCTCTAATGCCTGTTTGTTTGTGTCATGAGGTATTGAGGCTATGAGGATTTGATGACGAGAGAGAATACACCTACATGATGTCAATCAAACTTGGAATGATTCAACCAGTTAAAATTCTGTACCAGTATATTATGGGAGGAATTACTGCGATGAATATTATCTCTCTACAGGCGAGTAGTTTTGTTATCGCTCTGAACATTGATATATGTATATTTTAATTTGTATACAGTTTTACATTCAAATTATCCTATCTCATGTGTATGCGTTTCTATGACCGTTATACACGATGATAAAGGGTTGATGGTAATGATGGTAGTATATTTAAACTATTTAATTATCTGTATGTGAGTTTTTTTCGTATTAGTATACATGGTAATCACGGCAGGTCTGATTCTGATGATTGTGGTGGTGATGTTTTTGGCAGGAACATCGTTGAAGCTGTAGTTTTGATACGCAATTAAATTCACCCTCCTAATGTTAATTTTATCTCTTTCGTTTTTCTTTTCTGATGATGATATTCCCTTACTAACTGTCTTCCTATTTCTAGCCATCTACAATAAGGCTGCCTACGTTACCACACTTACGTAACCTTACAATGTCTGTGTATGTTTCCTTACCAATTAAGATCTTTTAATGTCTATGAACACCTTCTGAATACTCCCTCAGGTATTATCCAGCAACTGTGAACATTTGCTCACCCCTGACTGAGAATCATTGAGAATCATCAACCAACAGAATCTGAAAACGTTCCCTCGTCCATGTTAATAATAGCAGAGTTAGTTTTAGAAAATGCTCTGTGTCCTCTGCTCGGTCTTGTTATTCCACAGCTCGCTCGAGAAACTGTATAGCATTTACATATTTATTTCCTTTGGCCAAACAGCAACATATCTCGACCGCCGTTCTTTCTGTGTCAACAAAAGAGAAATAAGAGAGGAAGAAAAGAGCTGCTGCCATTCGTGTCATTTTGTACCCCACCGCTTGTCCTTAATTCCTACTCCAGTCGACTCCCATTCTCCTCTCTGTCAAACACAGAAAGAGGGAAAAATTCTTGCGTTATATCAGAAAATTTGTTTGTCTTTTCTTCATATAAGCCTCGACACAACACTCACTTTTCACGATTATAAATTTATATTTCGTGATGATATGATAATCTTTTTGTCAGCCAACAGTCGATTTGTCAATCCTCTTCCTTCTGTTGCTTTGTGTTCTATGAAAAAACGATAAAAATCATCCCGCAGCTTTAATTAAACCGGGAACCTTTGGATGAGTAGAGAGCACTTGCTGAACACAGTTTTTGCTAACTGTATATGTTTAATTTCAAAATCCTTTTGCTGCCAGCAGCAGCTTCCTCCCGACAACTAAATAAATACTGTATACTTCTGCTGGTGAAACAATCTCTGATCTTTAATCTAATTGACCTGAATATGTTGTTACGACCGTGTCATATTTTTCTATTTTTTTATATATAACATGCTCCCATGTTGTTCCATATTATTCCTGTAATGATGTGTTAAATTTACTATTATATATTCTAGTCACCTTACCCTGTGCTGTTAAGGTTTTAACTGTCATTATTTGTTCAAGCCCATCTTATTTCTTTATTTAGGATTGTAACAAGTATTCTTTGTTCTCTAACGACCATCTGCATCGTTAAACGACCCACCGGCGGGTCGCGTGGCAGGAGCGGATCTTATATATAGGACCCACCAACTGACGGAGTTAGTTCAGTCCTCTTGTCATACAGTCCACATCCTTTGAGTGACACTCGTCACCTGTTTCTTATACTTAATTTATTTGTGTTGTTCCTGTCGCCACCAATGTGGTATATCTATGAGAGTACCTATTTATGTCTCTATTTATGTCCATCAGTATTTGTTTAGTTACATTTAAGTAATTCAGTGTTGTTTCACGTTAGTTAATTTCAGTGTTAGTTTTTATATGTTTATGCAGTGTTAACGTAATCCAATGCTTTATTTTTATTCTTTTGAGGCTTCGATGTTTAGTATCATTTGTGTCTTAAAAGTTTCGATGGTGAATCAATTTGTTGTGACAGCCTACGAGGCTCTTTATTATGTTAATATTTAATTAATTAAATTCTTAAAGGTTTACTTTATTTATTTTCATTCCCTTTTAATTTACTTCACATTTTTGTTTGGTTACGCCTAGAACCTGGATATTTAAGTAAATTAAGAGACGGCGTAACAATGTGTATTCCATGACCACCTCTGTGTTTGAATTGTTAATATTTGTAAAGTTTGTAAAACAATGTTAGTCAAAAGGTGATTTTCAATTCTTCCCTTTTGCTTGCTTCATTCAGCTCTTGTAATTGTTTTGATAACTTCATCGTATGTTTTGCTTTTACGCCGAATTATTTAACATAAAAGATGTGATCTAAATAGAGGTTATTGATATTCAAACAAGTTTCTTCCAAATTGAATGTTTACGAAAACCTTTTCCGATATAATACAACTTTAAAGCAAATTTTCCTTACATGTTAAATTTGATGTCAATATAACTCTTCAATACCCCGTTCCTCCAAGCATTGTAATGTTCTCTACAATACTATTTGCTAAATCGAAAGCGTCTCAATATTTCATGGCTCTTCAACACAACAGTAGATCCTAATCAATACATCTCTGGAATACTTCCTGGACGTCTTGTCATTATTTCTTGGCCGCGCCAGTTCTGCCGACTGTTGGTTGGAATCTGCAGGCTAGTATTATTATCATTAAATTCGTATAAGTGGTGCAAATGGTTATAATACTACGAAAGGAAACACGGGGTCAGAGGGACAATTTTAGTCCTGACGTTTCCTCATGAATCAATTCTTCAAAGAAGTAAAGTTGTCTCTCTGACCCCGTGTTTCCTTTGCTATATGGTGTTAGGCTCGCTAGGTTAATGACTATTTGACTTTCTGTTCTAAACAAAATTTTAACAATAGTATTACATAAACTTTCTGGAAATTATATCATGTATACATTGTGACCAGTAGAATGAAAATCTATTTTACCTCATATCTCCAGCCTTTAAATTATCTTGATTGCTTGACCTACTTCTAGACTAAGAGATCAGGCTCATCCTCTCCCCTCTTATTTAGTCATATCCTCGCCTGGCCAATGGCGATGATCTGTGTAAAAGTGTCCACCTCTTTTGACAGTTAAATCTTGTCGTTTCTAACCCAACCAAAGTAATTGATTTCCTCTTAAAATGGAACATAATTTTCATAGAATTTGATTTATTTCTTTAAAATATAGTTAAATGAGCAGATGCCTACCTTGGAATGTTTCTCTACTATTTTAGAAAACATTTTTGATACTTGATTGCCTGTATGATTATTTCGTATTAAATTTCCTCTTTTCTTCGCTTAATTTTGATCGCCAAATAATTATTGGTTCCACTTTATATGTTTTACTCTCCTTCGGCTGAGGTGAGAATATCCCTTTTTAACTCATTTGATCTACACACAATTTCCCTTTTTTAACACACGTTGTCCTTTCTATACTCCCACTTCTTATTTCATCCTGAAGCTTTCAGTACAATTATTCGGATCGTCCCAGAACCTCTCCCTTTCCTCCTCATTCTGTTTACTCCTTGGTTCATGTACACCCACAGTGACTCACGTCTCATGCCCCACTTTTAATGTGATCCATAATATTCTCTTAGTGACCCCCTTCTACTCTCAGATGCTATCAATCATAAGAGTAAATCACGACCTTCATTCCTTCTTATCCTTACAAATATTTTTAACTTTACGCCCTTCACTTATCCCCAGGACGCCTTGCCCTTACCTCTCAACTTTGCCTTCAGAGTCACGACATCCAAGTTCCTTTAATTCATCATTACTTCAGTTACTCTCTTATTAGCATTCTAACTGCACCCAAGCACAAAGTCTCCACTCTTCTTTACGATTTTTTGTCGTTGAATCAAATATGCAGGATGTAGGTTACCTGTCCCACACGCATGAGGGCTAATTGCACTAAAGGCAGGTGGTGGGTGCACACTACATCCATATAACGATGGAAGATGAATTAAATTATAATAAATTTCCAAGCTTTATCATATTATAATATAATACAAGAATGAGAAAATCTGTTTCGCAAATCAGTCAACATTGTTATTATTATTATTATTATTATTATTATTATTATTATTATTATTATTATTATTATTATTATTATTATTATTATTATTATTATTATTATTATTATTATTATTATTATTACTGTTGTTGTTCCTTTGCACTCCGTGGTAAAGTGATTTTATCTTAAATTCTTTGCAGTTCTCCTATAAGGATATATCCTTTTCATCTATCTTATCTATATTTTCCCTTTATCCTTTTTCTTGTGTTACTATTTCATCCGTATTCCGTACAGCTATTCAATTCTTCTCAGGTTTCCACAGTATTTTTCCGCCTGATGTTCCAAAAGCAATATTCTCTCTTGACAGCTGATCTGATTTGTGGCTCGTGGCTGATCTCGCCTCACCCGCCGCGGAATATCTTATGAATGAGCTTGTTGGTCCTGCACTTATAAGGCTCATATCTAATCTATCGCGTGTTTCTGACGACGTTTTAATGAAGTCAGAGTTACGATATGTAAAGCAAAGAACTTTTGTTTTTAGGCTTATATATTTTTTGTTCTTTAGGAATATATTCATTCCTCAAATTTCGTTTATATTAATATACTGTATATGAAATTTTCTTCTGAATTTGATTCTACAGTATTGGGCAATATTCAGTCCTTGGTATTCAGTTTGAAATATATGTGAGTATTACATGGCATTCTGAACTCATTCTTAAGGAATTTTATTCGCTAAAGGAATGTGTTCTGTAAAGTTCACCTCACGGAACATCATAGCCTAGTATATCCTAAGAGAACTCCTGTGTGCTACCCGACTGAAGAATGCCCTGGAGCGCGGGAGGGGTACACCTTTTATGGATTTTCTTTATGCTACAGAGTATTACAATAGTCCTTCAAATTGATTGGCACTAGTTTATTCAGTCAGAGAATCACTGTGATGGTGTTCTCTAACGTGTTTGCCTTTAGTCTGAGTATGACGTCCAAAAATCTTCCACATCTATTTTTTCCAAGTTATATAAAGCCACATATGTTTTTTTCCCGAACAGGGAAAACTTTTTGCCCTTATATCTACAACTTATGAAACTTAATACGTTCTTGGTCAAATTTGGTCTGTTTCATTAAAAGGTCATTTACCATCACAAAAAAGCCAAATTACCAAATATCCACCCAGCCTCCCCCTCCCCAATGTCTTCTTCATCCACCATATGATATTGACAGAGTCTAAGAGGTTGCTGCTTATCGGGGGAAATATAAAGCTGAATTATCCATAGCCAATTCTCCGAGGTGAAGTCTGACAGGCAGCATGCCATGGATTACTGAAGTCTGACCTTAGTGCTGGTAACAGGAGTCCTGACACGAGTACTCAACTACCTTAAACAGGCCCATACGAGGAAGTGGCGTAGCTATGTCTGTCTCAGGTGTTGGCACATCGACGCTGAGAGACACATGACTGAATTCAAAAATATATTAATGGATTTTTCTCGACAGAGGATTTATATGTTTATCCGAAATTAACTGTATGATGCCCAAGTAAACACAGATATAGATGTAAACAGAGAAACATATAAATACACAAACAGATGTAGACACAAACAGATGTAAACACAAGCAGGTGTAAACACAGCAACATATGTAAATACAGAAACATGTAAACACAGAAACAGATGTAAACACAAATAGATGTAAAAAAAGAAACAGTTGTAAATACAGAAACAGATGTAAACACAAACAGATGTAAACACAGAAACATGCAATCATAGTAACAGATGTAAACACACATACACAAATACTTTCTGGATATCGAGATAAGATTGACAGTCATACGAGTAATATTACGTCAATTACTTATCTATTAGTCTGTTTACTTAGTCTGAAACTTTCACCTTTTATGTTACGTAATACTATCAAGCGAACAGTGACCGAGTTTCTGACTGAATATAACATGAGAGTAACGTGTTCACTATTGATCTGGTCACTCTGTCACCCTACTGCTGATGACCTTTCATTCAGTGCCCCAGCAGTTGGTCGACCTCGCACGCTCTTACAACACCTGTCTGACATTATATTCTTGTAAGTGAATGTCTCTATCCTATTTAGGTGATATAAATTGCTGCTGATTTTTCCTGGGTTGTTTTCCAGGAACAAGTCACTAGGATTTATTATCTGATTACGTTTTATTTGATATTTTCCTGTTCAAGAAGTCATAGAAAGATATATAGAAGAGTAAATAATAAACCTAAGGTGAGATGATATATATTTATTTACCATGATAACGAAAATACGAATGAGTAGCAAAGAAATGAAAACTAAACTCATGGACTTTTTATCAATGGTATAATACGAGTCTACAATATTTAACAACAGAAACAATTATAAACAAAGACAGGACGAAAAAATAGTTGCAGAAGTAAGTGAAAATATAATTAATCAATAAATAAACAAATGTAAGAGTAAAGCTAGGCATAAATTTACGAATGAGTTAAAGAGACAGTAAATAAAACACAACAATGATAAAAACCTCAGACAACAGACGCCAGGGTGCTAGACGAAACATATCAACGCTTTCATCAAATAATATTAAAGTAACTTGTTTGTATGCTTATATATTCACTGCCTCTTAGAAGTCATGGGTGGGAGAGTTGATGATGTTGCCACTGGCCATACAGACCGAGGCTAACGAAGTGGCCTTTCTCTCTCACTTACGTAGATAATAAATAATGAACAAATAAAATTCTGATGAATATATTACAATGTATACTATAAAAAAAAACGGTCACCAAGAATCAGTCGTAACTTGCATCAGCTCAGACGGGTGAAAAATTTCTTTAAGACAGTCAGTCAGTCAGTCATTAGTCATTCACTGAGTCAGTTAGTCGCACTAAATCAGTTAGTTAATCAGTCACTCAGTCATGGTTTGTTATTAATGGTGTGTCAGAAGAAGCTAACAATCCTAGGTTTAACTTAGTGGCCAGGTAAGATATGATTGCGATGGTCACCTGTGTGAGAGTGTCAGGGAGTGTTATACGTGACTGCTTCTACTTCACCTCAGGGACTACAGAGAGAGGGAGAGAGATACACGGAGAGAGAAAGCACTGAAGAGAAAGAAAGGTAACAAGGATGGAAAGGAAGTGCACAGTAATAATGAGAGAAATGAAAAGAAATTATGATGTTTTAACTCTCTGAAGACAAAGATGTAATCCTTTGAGTACAATGGTTTGACTCTTTGGGGTGAATGGTTAAACACTTTTTTTTAACTTTGGTTTGAACCTTTGAGGATCGTGGCGTTTAAGGTCGATGGGCTTAATCCTGTAAGGATGATGATTGAACTCTTTGAAAATCCTAGTTTAATCCTTTTATCCCCAGCACTGTAAGGCATATTATTAATATATAGATATCATTATGTGCTCATCTATCATACGAAGTGTTAAAATTACTATGTCAGAACGTAATGGTATTAACGGCTGAAAATCCAGAAAAGAACAATGGGATTCTGTCTCCACTTCTTGATCGTTAAAGTTTTAGTATCGTATTGTTATCATCTTGTGTCCCCATCGCGGGTCAAGATCACAACGTTAAAAAAATCAAAACCCAGATTCAAGTCTCTGTGGGTCGTACTATGTGTTATATCTGTTAGAAATGATCGTAAGTGAATTTTCTCCCATTTCTGGTGATAAGAAAACGTATCTAGATTAAGAATATTCTCAACGGGAAAACAATAACATTTTGATGGCCATATTTATGCTGTATAGTGAGTACAGAAGAACGAATTTAACAACGCTAAATTTTCAGGATAAACGACATCATTTTGTCTATATTCCGAGCTTGGTGTATTTTTACGTATCCAATTAGGTGAAAAACTTGACGTAACAAAACTTTTACAATTTGTCCCCCAAATCGCAGGGAACGTGAGCAATGATAAAAGAAAGTTGGGTCAGCGTGGCATAGCGGTTCATAGACTCAGTCAATGAACGAGTCCAGTTAGTGACATATATCAACAGTAATATTTGCTACTTATAACCTAATACGAATTTTATAGTTTTTAATTATGTTTCTCCCTGATATTTTATTTCAACACCTAGAAATATAATTTACTTGGTCTTTATTTTATTTCATTACTTATAACATTATATTCATGGTGGATTATATCACAGAAACTCATAATACAAGAAAACTATAATTATCGTGCTATCAATTGAATTACTTTATATAACATCTTATTCTATACTTTATCATGCTGTTAAGATTATTTTCAAAGTCAGGCAGTACTCTATATATAACGCCTCTATGGGTATATTATGATTCAGGTATGTGCATCAGTAGATTTATGTTCATACTCCCCCTAACATCACTTGATACAATTCGAGGGGAAATATATACTTGTTGCTAACTATATGACATGCTAAACACTACCGGTGGGTCTCAACATAAACACTTGCTAAAACATGTCAGTACCCGTCATGACCTTTCAGAACCTGTCATAAACCGTGTGTGAGTATGATAGAACGTACTGTACTCTGTGTTGTTTCACTCCAACACACTTCCTAATATTGTATTAATATAGTGTTGATTAAATGCTTAATTTCAATTGCTTCAAAAATTAATATTCAAACTGACGCATGACATTAGGAACAGCTTGTTATTAGTGAATGTTGTAGTGTAGTGTATAGCCTTATTTCATACTACACTAAATCATATATCATAACACATTAAATCACGTCATGATAACAATTCATTATGTTGTCGTGTAACCTTATATGATATACAAAAATTTATCACCATAATTAAAGCTTATAAATATCTATATTATTAAGTGAGTAAGAATTATTCACAAGCTGACTCAGCGTGGGCGAAAAAAATGTTCTCAGTGAACAAGTGAATGATCCAGGATGGGTATTTCTAGAACTAAATGAAGGTTCTTAAATTTACTAAATATCACAGGAGGGTGTCAGTCAAGGAGGGTACAAGATGGTGACCTTCAGTTGTGTTGTGAGGCGTTGCTCATCCAAGCCAGAGTTGGTGAGATAAACTGGGTTACACCTTCCCCCAAGCACCTCCTCCTCCTCCTCCTGTTCCTCCGTGAATTAGCTCTGGAAGGTAAACTTAATTATGACTCGTGTGTGTTCATTATTCTTCTGTCCAACTCCTTCGTTTTGACAAGTTGAAGAAAAATATTGTAAGATAGCAGTTCAAACAAAGGAGATTAATTATTTTGTTTCCACTTTTCTTATAGTCATTGTTAGGGTAAGACTTGTATGTTTGGGAGTTCTTTATCTGAATTAATTAGATGTAAACAAGAGAATGGCTGTTGTATTTTTATTAATTAATCATCACAACTAACTAAGTCATGTTCTCGAAAGGTTAAGAAAATTCAACAATAACCGTTAAATATAAGATAAAAAAGCAATTGTGTTTTTAATAATATATCTTTAGTGTCAATGTAAAATGTATTCAGTTAGCGTCTTTTGTTTGGAGAAAAATTAAACAAAAATAAACCAGAACGTTAAATATTTAATGGTAATATTTTGTTTTTGTTTTTATCTTTATCGCCTTAAACCATAAAGTGGGATTTATGGTTGTTGGAAAAAATAGAGCAACAATTAAATTATTAAAAACAGTTTGAGAATATTATTTTGGTTATCAAGTCTTCATCTAAAAATTGGATATTACTTTTTTGTGAATCTCTTTCATTTGACAATAAAGAAAAGGATGGAACGCAAAACATTTTAGTAAATTAATATATATTGTTCCCGTAAGTAGATACTACATATATTTCTAATATTTTTTTTGGGGGGGTGGGGGTGACATTTTGGAAAGTTAAAAAAAGTTAAAGGATTGAAAACACATGTATAAACGATTTATATAATGTGTTATAACCTTGATAGCTTATTATAAGTGTAACTTCCCCGGGTAAAGTTTTATTCTAAGGTGATACACAACCTTTTGTTCATGTGTGTGTGTGTGTGTGTGTGTGTGTGTGTGTGTTCAGGGAATGTCTCGAAAATAAAACAAATTTCTAGTTTGTATTAACGGGAAGGTAAGTTCAATATAGCAACAAGTGGAGCCACTGATGTGTTTGTTTAAGAGATTAAAGATCAACGTAATTATGCCCGCAACATCAACTCAACAACTAAATGTATCCAACACGTCAAGTATGTGGTGTTGTTAAGAACGGTAAGATCCATGAACTCTATACTTATAGCATTCATAGACTCGGCATATCTTGTAGAGCTGCTATTTATTTTAAGACTAAAAACAAAGTTCAAGCCACCACTCTACGTGTAAGAATCTTTGATAAAAAACTTGTCAAATGACACACCTCCAATGTTCATAAATTATTACATATCCTAATTATGACACTTCGTAAACTTACAGCCCTGAAAAGGGTACAACCAAGTAACGTACAATAATTTTAAACAAAAATCTATTTACTACGACTGAAAAATTACTCAGCAAGTCAGTTGAAAGTGGTGTTGACAGAGCTGAGTGACAGATCCAAGGGTATATTTGAGGTGAGTTGCTTTCAGAACGAGGCAGTCATTACATCTGTCACCTTTGAGAAGAGAATGTCAGGTTGTGTTATTGATATCACTGCTATCATGTTTTACACCCGCTGAAGGACTACACCAAAAGGAGGACATAGATGGACTGAATGACTAACACTCATTTGTACCACCTTAGCCATCTACTTTGATTATATAAAGAAGTGTTTATTTGTTTCTGTTATTTTTCTTGCTTTAACTGCCCTTCAGTAAAACTTAACCTAACCTGACCATTCTATCTATACCAACCTAGACTAATCTATCCTAACCTTACTAAGAAAGCCAAATGAATGTGGATTAAAGCTTCTTTTTAATAAATTATATATATTTTCATAACCAATCTAGTTTAACATTTTACTCAAATTTAGAGAAAAAGTAATAAGTGTAGGTTTGATTTTCCGGACCCAGGAATCCAGAAAAGCGTAAATGAGGCAAGAAAGCAAGTTGGAATTCATGTTCATAGACTTGGTGATGAATCTCAACAATAAAAATCACAGGTTGTCAGTCAAGAATGTTAAAGCTGGTGACCTTCAGCTAGTGTTGTGAGGCGTTGCTCGTCCTGATTAACGTTGGTGAGATAAACTAGGCTGCACCTTCCTCCAAGCACATCCTCCTGCGAGACTTAATTCCTGGAACGTAAACTTAATTATCATTCATGTGTTTTCTTTATTCTTCTGTCTATCTCCTTCGTTTTGACAAGTTAGAGGAAGTGTCAGAAGCGAAACGTTTTCTTCTCATAATTAGATCTCAATTAATGGTGCAATTTCCTATGAGAGGTTTAATATTACACGGTTCTGCGCATTTTACTTCAGATGGGAAAATGAAAAAAAAAACGACTAATTCTTAACCAAATTATTTTTCAGCTGTAAAGAAAAATTATGCTCATGTGCATTTGTGTTCTGCAAAATTAATAACAAAATATCGAAATACTAGAATAACTGTAACCATCTTGAAATTAGTTTCAAGGGAACAGCAGACTTATCGTTCTAAGTGAACGTCGTGGTGGAAACTTAAGCGGTGTGTCTTAAGTTTGTGTAATATTGTTTGTATGGGGAGATACTCGGTCAGAAGGTGCTGCCTCCTGGAGAGAAGATCAAAGTTGTCTTATTTTGGTTGAGTGCCGACGTATAGTGTGTGCTTATTAAGGAAACACAAACAAGCGTTTTACTACGTAGTTCAATAATAATAATGGTTGTCCCTCGTGTAACGAGGAAGGCCGGTCGAAGGACCACCTTGGCGTGAATTTGTTTCAGGCGTAGAAGCTGTCGCCAACACAACAACCACACCCTGAGTTAACGAGCTGCATGTCCCAGTGTTAAGGAGTTGTCCGAGACGACCGGACAACTCGCCAACTGCACTGGCTAACCGTTACCCCAGAACACGATCCACAATTCCATTAATATCCAGGTTCTCAATTACTGCTGGGTAGACAAATGCAAATGGCGTAAAAACAGACACAAAAAAACATAGTTTCACCCTCCCCGGGAATCGAACACGGGTACACTCGTTTGCTCGGAAAGCATACTGACCATTACACCACAGGTTGTCAAAATCTTGTATAGTAAACAAAAGGTTTATTTATTTATTTTTATTCATTTTTTTCCGTGCTGGTCAAGCTCCGACCAGGGGTTAACTAGACCCCCGGACAACTCTTTCGGAGCCTGACCAGCACGGTCGTATTGGTATTATTATCTCGACTTAATTATATGTTACAAAGTTACTTGTGAGTTTTTCAATGTTTTTTATTAAATTTACATAATCTAAGTTAAATGTCAACAATAAGTGACTTAAATAATACGAAAACAAACCAATATAAATGTAACTCCACCTAATATATACTGTATGTTACACTAAATAGGGATAATTACCGACTACTGATAACTTCTATGTATTTCTCTTTTATGGAAACTTTTGACTGGCCATAAACGATCCTGTAGATCATAAATATACATATAAATAAATACCTTCATACTAAACGTAACCTGACCTGACCTAACGTAACTTAACCAAACCTGACCTGACCTAACCTAACTTAACCTAACCTAACCTAAACTTACCTAACTTAGTCTAACCTAACATAACGTAACCTTAAGGTACCTAACGTATTGTAACGTAATGTAACGTAACGTAACCTACTTAAAGTATGATTTAGCCATCATAGGACAGTAAACGACGTTTTAACTGAAACAGACTAAATTTTACCGTATACGAATTAATCTTAATTTTTTTTAATATTAAAACCAAAAGTTGTCTCTATTGGAGTAAAACGACTGATTATTTGTATAAGTTTAATCGTACAGTTTATATTCCTGGCAATTAAACTAAATAGGGATAATTGCCGATTAGTGATAACTTCTATACAATATTTTAATCCTCTAACTGGCCATCGGCGATCATGTACTTCATCATATTAGTTATTAATAAATTGTTTAATAGAAAATTTAAACTAACTTAACCTAACCTTAACGAATATTACCTGAGAGTAATTAATTATTTTTCGTTTTAAATACAGGATCATCATCATGGGTGATATAATATTATGATATATTCTACAAAATGTAAATGTGACGTAAGTTTGGGAGAAAACAATTAAATCTAAAGTTACTCCAAACAATAGTAAAGACTTAAACTATACAGACGAGAGGAAAACAAATACCAGTAATAAGTACAAGTAATAAATAACTAAATAAACCCTCAAACTAAATATATATATTTTAATGTTATTTGTCTTTTATATTATATACTTACTGCAGTATATACTTATAACATATTTAATGATGTAACAATAATGGTTGCCCCTCGTGTACGAAGATGGCCGGCCGTAGGGCCACCTTGGCGTGAATGTGTTTAAGGTGTAGAAGCTGTCGTCAACACAACGACCACACCCTAAGTTAACGAGTTGCATGACCCAGTGTCAAGGAACAGCTCAAGAAGACCGGACAACTCGCCCACTGCACTGGATAACCATTACCCCAGAACACGATCTACAATTTGAATAACATCCAGGTTCCCAATTACTGCTGGGTAAAGAGAAGCAAATGGTATTAAGAAACTTGCCTATAATGATTGTTTATCAGACCACAACTTACAGCCCAGAGAAGAACAACACATATAACAGTAACTCGATGCTCAGGTGTACACCCACGTAAGTTGACCCACCCTTCGTAATTAAAATGTGTTTGAGACCTGACCCAACAGAGGTCACGGTCACAATGAAACACAGTTTCACCGCCGTGTGATTAGTCAAACCGGCGTCAAGACCTTGTTAATTCAAGAAGCTACCCTACCAGCCAGTACACCTGACGCTTTGCCAGACACACCCAGATTTGTGACGACATCCCCCGGCCTGATACCTCCAATATAAGGAGCCGACAGCTCCTTCCCAGAGACAGACAGGGAGAGACAGAACTCAGAGGCAGACGGAGTCACACTCGGCAGCACCTGCAAACAGAGTCCTCAGCCGCCTCGCCTCCCTCAGGTCACACGTGAGTCACTGTCAGAGCGATCCATAGGGCGAGTTACTTACGGTGGGAAGTGTATCCATTTCATGTTTGTCTCCGGGATTTATTGTCTAGTTATGTCGATATATTTATTAAAGTGTCAGTGTCATTCAGTTAACTAATAAATAGCTTTACTTAGAAGTGTTATTTGGAAGATTTCCCTAAAGAATATAATGCGGTTAAATAACTAATCGGCCATGCTAACAAACTTTCCTCACTTTACAATCCTACTACTATAACTCTTACTTTACCTTCTACCAGAGTTCACCCTCATTACAGCAGTGGGATGATGCGGGTGAGTGGGGAGTTAATGTACCTGTCATCTGTTATTATTGAAACACTCACTGAATGTACAAGCCTTCAATACATATAACTTCTTCCAAATCATTATCTGCTAAGTCCGTCATTACTTTACATATAATGTTTTACTCTCTCACTGTACTTGTAATGCACCTATAGGCTCCGTTGAGACAATGTCCTCATTAGGTTGGTTCGGGACCAAGGCTTCCATACCAGAGAACTGATGACACATTTAGACAGTGTTCATGGTAATATCATGTGCAGTATCTAGAATAACCCCTGAGGCGATAATGCAACCTCACATTTTACAAACAACAACCGCCACTTATCGGTAATTAAGCAACTTACTCAAGGTTTATCACTGTAAAGATCTAAAAACGTTGTTTGCTGTATTTGTTATTGTAGCATATTGTACATAAAGGCACCACAGGGGTTGGAGGGGCCCCATTACCCAATGAATTTCTCAATTCTCAACCCTCGTTTGTGATTGTTTCACAACCGCGATGACCTCGTGGGTTCGTGCAGTTGTTTCGGTTGTGGCGGTTGTGATAATTTATGCGGTTGCAGTAGCAAAGCTTCGTGACTTCACTATATATATATATATATATATATATATATATATATATATATATATATATATATATATATACAGTAAATGTTGGTAATCAGGAAACACACGTATTACCTAAAACTTTCAGTAAATATAGTACGTGTAATCCCTGACTCACTCAGGAATTTCATGTATTTATTAAAAAAGCTACGGGATAAGTGTATTTTCTAAACCACATTGATATCTACTATTATTTATTGGAGAAGTTTCAGTAAATGTATGAAAAGAAATGTTGGGATCAAGCCTGTTTGATCCCCACAGCAAAGCAGTCTCTGATGCAACTGCGAATCGTGGTATGAACAGCTTCGTTTCAGAGGCGGGTGAAGAGTCAGCACGTATTTTCTAAAATGCAATGATGATTTCTACCTTGATTTACTGGAGAGGTTTCAGTGAATGTATGAAGAAAGAACCTTGTACCTCCGTCCCATTTTGAGAGAAAGAGAGAGAGAGAAAGATACGACGGTATTTGTTTCGTGTAATTTTCTCTTGGCTCTCTCAAGAATTTAGTAAACTAAAAGAAAAGAATAATTGTAATGATACCTAAAAATAAGAAATAATATAATCAGTTCTATTATGTATCGTTTCAATAGTGTCACCTTTATACCCCAACTAAGTACGGCACCCCTGAGGAACACACAACTAAGTAATTTGTTTACTAAATTAACTGCGTATATACAGTATATGTACAGTATATATCAAGCAGCGGGAGGAGGGTAGCTTTCATCCTTATCCTCATGTGTCCAGTGTGGTCAGTAGAGGAGCCAATTACCCGTGTGAGAGACCACTGATGTAGTTAACATTCAGAAACTCCATCGTCTGAAATGCTACACATCGAATATATATATATATATATATATATATATATATATATATATATATATATATATATATATATATATATATATATATATATATATATATATATATATATATATATATATATATATATATATATACGTAGGTGCGCATAGACGCAAAATCATCAAAGAGTAAAATATTACACACAGATCAACAGTTAATGGCGCATAAGTATTTATACACTCATAATATAACAATTAAATAAAAAGCATTTATTATATTGGTTCAAAATCTTGCAAGTCAATGTGTAGCAATATAGGAACACCATCAGTGGTTGTTCAGGACCAGAGGGGTGAATCGAAATATTCCTCTTTGATTCTACTAATGTTATCCTCACTAATGCGTATTTTCCTTCTTGTTCGCTTAAGCTATCAAGTTTTACTACCTGTGTTTGTCTGTGTCTGTCTGTCATTTGAATCTGGCTAGGTTTTTTGTGATTGGTATTCAACCATGTCGATTGTTGTGTGTGTGTGTGTGTGTGTGTGTGTGTGTTCACTATTTTGTGATACAGTGTAGTGTAAATGACTGCTAGGATATAGAGGGAAGAGATTTTTTTCTTCTGAATGGCATTATATTAATGCCTAAATTAATCTACTTACTGCACATCTTAATCTCGTCTCTTTTTATGACAGTCGGAAAAAAAGTATGATGACATTAAGAATGAAATATAACGCCATAATAACGAAACAATATGAATCACCAAGCAGGAGTTTGGTGTTGGTGGTTCTGATGTTGTCTGGGCTAAATACTAAGATGGAGCCTTAAAGTTTCAATGCTCCAGAAGGTTTCAATTATAGTGTCTTGAAATTACAGAACAATATATCCCTATGGAGGTAATAATTTATGTCTGTATTTATCTATAATGATGCCGCTATGAACAAAAACATACCTATGAATCCTTAAGTAATATGTTAATTTCTTATAGTCACTCCACTCGAATGTTGTGTTACGTTGAAGGAGTTTCGTTGTTCATTGTTGATCTCTCCATCTTGCCTCTCTTAATGACATTTTGCTTTCCCATAAAAAACTATAAAAGAGAAAAAGCTGTTGAATACACATCTGAAGACGATGGTAATGAAACAGAATAATATAAACAAGGTGATGATTGCGTTATGGGTTATAGTTCTTGTCAATAATATTACGACATGAAAATAAATGAAAAATGTGGCAGGGTTCTGTTTTTGCTATACGTGGGAAATATCTGGTAATAACAGGTGGCAGAGGAGGCAGTAATATGATCTCCAGGTAGACCTACTGTTTATGGCCTCCGAGTTATGTCCTGATCATGTTTTCATAACTATGTTGTTGTTTTTTTTCATTTATATAACATAAATTTTCCCAGCCCACATGAGTTAATGATTTTTTTGATGTTTTAATGAATTGCTGCGCTTTCGTCAACGTAGGTCATCAAGTGAGTATTTTTTAGTTAGTACTGTAAATACACTATATACTCGGTTTGCTTTTTAGTAGTACAAGCCCCGTCCCCCCTGCAGGTCAGTGGCGCAGACAAGGTTTGATTAATATTGATATATCGCAAATAATTATATATATAACTGTTAAGGATACCCAGTTCTCGCTCATTTGAATGCCAAATTTAATGTATGTAAAGATTTAACTGCTTGAAAACATTGACTTTCAAGATATGAACGGAAAAAACAATGAAAATATTTACCGTCGGAGAAAGACAATAGACACCAACCACTGAAAATCCAGAGAGATACCCAGGTGAGTTTTCGTACACACACAACATAACCACGAAAAGCCCTCCTGGGAATATCAGCCTGGCAATAAACAGCTCAGGAGTTTCTAGAAAACAGATGAGCCTAAATCTACTTAAATGACACTTCGTTTTGTACCCAATATGTTTTAAATCACATTGATTCAATCTCTGGTTTCTACTTAAACCATTTTAGCTTATTAGTGTCTGGGTGACATTAACTTAAGAATGCAATATTAGTCAGCACGCAGCTGACGTTCTGTCAGTAGCAATAATTTTTTAGCCAAATGACTGACTGACTTGTTGACCTGACTGACTTCTTGCGAGGCTTCTCCCGGCCCGTGAGAGCTAATGTAGCCACCCACCAACACATGATCACCCTTGTTTAAATATGATAATGGAACAAGACTTAGCCTGTTACCTGGGGGATCTCCAAGTCTTGGGTGTTTCAGGATCTTGTCCTCAAACTCCAGGATTAGTTTTGTGAAGAGTTATTCCTGGAATCCCATTTATCTCTGGTCTATTAAAGACAGAGGTGATGGTAGTTGTTGAAGTTGTTCAACGTATCTATAGTTTGTTCGCTGGAACATTGCAACTGAGGCCTAGGGTCAGTTTGTAGCGAAACATCTGATTGGCTGGCAGACGGACATTTGATATTTAATCTATCGTAATTATATTCTTATAATTTAAGAGATAATGACTATTCTGTGTTGATCTTCCGCACTTGGGGAAGCAAAACTTAGCATGTGAAACGTTCTGGTAACATGAATATCACAAAGAGAACATGAATATGATGAACAATTTCTGAGAAACATAAACTCATTGCCACGACTCGTCATGTAGATCAGTGGAGGTTGTTCCTGATATTATGTATGTCATAGTTGTCTTGTTCTCTTCAAGAGTTTTATGTTACCAGAGCGTTTCACATGCTAAGTTTTGCTTCCTCAAGTACGGAAGATCAACACAGAATAGTCATTATCCTTAAATTATAAGAATATAAATACGATCGATTAAATATTAAGAGACTGTAGTTACTTTTCATTTGTCCGTCTAGGCGTCTATAGACTCCAGCCAATCAGCTGCTTCGCTACAAACTGACCCTAGGCTCAATTGCAAGGTTCCAGTGAACAAACTATAAGTGTTGGCACGTGCAGGATTTTGAACCATCGATCACTAAGCCAATTTTTATATTAGGCAACAGTCTGTAGAAATTCAACATCAAGTTTCACAGAGTTAGGTGAGAGGCCACATGCCTTTACTGGGTTATGTCAGGGGTTTTCACACACACACACACATGCACTAGAGGAGTTTGTGACGGGGGGAAAATAAACGTGGCCGACAGAACAGTGGGGACTATTAGACTGATGGTGACAATCATGTCTTTACTCTTGTGAGACACGGCCGTTCTTTACTCAAATTGACCTGTCGCTTGGAAGGGATGATCGCCAGTCAACATCCAATGGCAGTGAATGCTGGAGAAATTGCAAAGCCGCATGCAAGCATTGTCCTCCTGGGAATGTCAACTGCAAGCACTCCCACTGGACGCAGTGCTGCAGGCGCCCGCTGATTCACTGATGAGTAAACAATGGTAAACAAGGGTGTTGATACAATGCACACCCTCGCCCACCTTGGAACTCATCATTCACCTTAGTTTAGTTTCTCTTTGACCTTTGAATTGTTACAAATACTGACCCAAGTCATGTGTGCGGTCCCCGTGTTTTATAATCTCCGTTTTCTGTGTTACCAATCTCCATATAAAAGACAGAGATTGTAAAACCTCTTTTCTTCACACACACACACACACACACACACACACACACACACACACACACACACACACACACACACACACACATTCACACACACACACACACACACACACACACACACACACACTACAGTTGTGTGTGTATAAACATATACAAGTATACTTACAACGCTATTCAAACCCATAACATATTTGCATACATAGCACAAGTTCCCTACATGTGTGGCAGCTCCTGGCGTCAGTAACCAGTTTCAATAACCTATACTGTTTACAGAGTCTGGGATGCCCTAATCACTTTGGAGAATTCCCTGCACTCAGTCACTAATTCAGATATGATTAACGTCCTGGCAACACACTGGACTCTGAGGAGGGGCGCTACGACACGTATGAACACATTTAATTACTCAAAATAAAGACATGTAACCAGGACACGTCCAAACACATCTAAGTACTAATAATGAGAACAAGATTTTCTACTTATTTCGTCGTCTGCAACTATGATTAATATCTGGGCTTTTTCTTGTTTGATTTTTAAGGATGTGATTTTTAAAGGTGTTTGTGTACACGACTATGATTGTATGTTTTTTATGTACTGGATAATTCATTAAGTGTTATCAACTTTAACATATTTGTATGCACAGGTGATAAAATAAAACTGTAAATGTTGTATAAAAGATAAATTTGATCGAATTGTAGCATAATTACTGTATAAATTTATAGCTGTCACCATGACTATCATCTTTTGTGATACATGTTCATACGGGTTATAAAAACAGTATGTTAAACACATCAGGACAACAACGTAGTCTTTGTTTTTCATATTCTGGCTTTACCTTATTTCAGGCTACAGATATATTTATTACTTAAATTTCAAACACTGAGAGAAAGACAGAGAGAGAGGGACTAAAAAAAAAAAACTAATCGGAAGGGACAATAACAGCATAAAATCTTCCTGTGACCATTTAAAACAATTTAATATAATAAGAACATTTGGTAAGTCAATGTCTCCAGGATCTTGGTTTATCATTCACCCATTCAGTTTCTCTTCAAATTATTTATCTCCTGGAAGTTGAATTCCTTTGTATGCATCTTTTTTTGTATCGAATATTAAACTTTCTTCTCACAGATGTTATTCACTTGGATTCTGCTGGCCATAACACAGTTAACTTTCTCCTCTACTCTCGTCATTTCAATCAGTGAATGACCGGACAAAATCTGTACATTTTTAGAATTTTTGGGTTCTACTTCAGTAATTTTGTGTCTAACTTTTACCTTCGGCCAGAAAGTGACAAAGAACCAGGTCATTTATTTTTCCAAATTACTGGACCATTTCCTGGAAACTTAGGCTCGTTACTGTGATGGGCTGGCGAACCTTCCAATAACTTAATATTTACTGCAGTGAAACCCCGATGCGTTTCTCACCTTACTTCAGTAATCTAAGCGACTGTGAATAATATATAATAGTAATATTTAAATTTTAATAAATTACTGAGGACGATTTATTTATTTATATTTGTTGATGTATATTTTTGTATTCGTTTGTGGTCTGTGAAATATATTCCCTACACACACACACACACACACGACAGTAGCTTACCGTGACTATTATACTGCCTAGCACACCACAAACGACCTGATTAAGCAATATTTGTAAAGTGGTTCTCGAAGACACTTTTGAGTCAGTTCTATCCCAGTGTGTTGCCTTGTGATGTAGTGTGTTGTGGTGTTTTAAGGTGCGGTGTGGTGTGGTGTGGTGCGGTGTGGTGTTTTGTGGTGTGGTGCTATGTGGTGTGGTGTTTTGTGGTATGGTGTGGTATGGTGTGGTGTGGTGTAGTGTGTTGCGTTACGGTGCGTTGTGCATGGTGTGGTTTTTGTGGTGTGGTGTGATGTTTAATGGTGAGGTGTGGTGTGGTGTGGTGTGGCTGAGTCTGCCATAACTTGTACTGTGTGATTTGTAATTTCTTAACTCAATATCTGCCTCGACCCATCCCAGTGTTCTCGTGGTGTTGTTCTGTCTACCCATGAAACAAGTGCTTGTATCAGACACGTGAACAGTACTGATCATAATACTTCTGGATATATCATGACTGGCTATAAAAGCTAGGATGTCCAGGAGTGTATATTTCTGATTTAACAACTACAATAAACAATTTCGTAGTTGTTACACACGCAAACACACACACACACACACACACACACACACACACACACACGAACCACTACACGCATACCTTTACCCCCCTCCCTCACCATTAGACGCGTGCAACCACTTCCTTCCACAAACACCCAGAGCCCCTCACGTATACATCCCCACCCCACCCCACCCCACCCCACCCCACCCCACCCAAGTGCATGTAAAATATATTGCCAATCCCATCAGGTGTGATGTACAGGGGCGGCGCTAGTCGCTGACCCACACTAATAACAAAAGATCGGGACATGGAACCAATATACGCTGACAGTGGCGCTGGTCCTGTGCAAAACCTTCATAGAGACTGCGAGAGAGAGAGAGAGAGAGAGAGAGAGAGAGAGAGAGAGAGAGAGAGAGAGAGAGAGAGAGAGAGATATCATACTTTGTGTTTTATCCTAATTTCTTCATTAGAAAGAGATGAGATGGTAATGACAAAAGTAATAACAACAAAAAGAGTAACAAAAAACTAAGTACACAGGAACCACCACGTTTATTATGAAAGAAAGAAAGAAAGAAAGAAAGAGTGGACGTTTATGCTTTTATTTAATTCTACATATATGAGCCAAAAATATTAAACTCTTTTATTTTTAAACTAGATTGAGTAAAGAATTAAAAAAATTATTTAATTACTCAGGGCGTATAAAAGTATAGTATTATTATTTCTTTATCTATTTAAACTGTGCATCATAATAAAGAACAACAAACAGAGTTACAACAAACACCTAAACAACGCACAAAAAATAAATTATTTATACTATTTATGTGAATCTCTTTATTTTTTTGTGTTATTATATTGTCCTTTTAGTATACATCAACAATTCCATCAGAGAGTAAGAAAAAACACAGACTGGCTGAAGGGAATTAAATCAATAGGGAATAATATAAGATGCATAAAATCTTAGGGGCTGAATTTGTCTCATTACCTCGTTGATTTTATTTACCTTTTCAAAATCCTGTGATTATAACTACTTGATAACAGTCTCAAGTTTCGCCGGTTATCGAATTCGGACCACCACAAATGGTAGGCAGTTAACTTGTCCACTGCTCCATGATGGGCTAAAATAAACTCTTTTAACTACTCACTTGTGGCTCAGGCTCCCTGCCCACTAACTTTATGCCTTGAAGGATTAAGGTAGTCCCCCCCCCCCCCACACTCGTGTCCCGGACAGCCTTGAAGTAAGTTCCCAGATAGGTTAGATTAGATTACATCGAATGGAGCGAAGAATTATCAGGGAGACATAGCGAGGTCTGAAAGGTGCTATTATTGCCCTTCACTACGACGGCATACATAATGCTGGGATACCACGGCGAATCGGATTTAGGCGCCATGAAACAACTGGTGCCACACTGAAACTTACAACCACATCTAACGTCTTACTACAGGTGGTGATGGTGGGAGTACTACTACTCTGTCCTATTGATGTAATAGTTTTTTGTTGTCAATAAAATATTTCAATTTCAATTACTATAGGTGGGCGGGGTTTTGTTCTTGCAAGTCCCTTAGAATTGAAACCTTATTTCGGTGTAAAACCAAGGCAATTACATATCAGTAACATGGCAGGTCTTATGTACACCGATACATTGCTGAAGTTGTTCAATCTAATATCAAGTACTACTTGCTTAGTCTCTCTCCATAAATCAGACATATCGTGAACAACATGATTAGGCATATTGTGAAACTCGGTACGAATGAAACCCCGTTAATACAACGACAGAATGGTGAAATATCAGTTTTAAGGTCTGTCTCACTCTCAGTTATGATCCGAAAAAATTCCATTTAATGTGTATTTCAGTGTTATTGTAATCACCATTCAGTGACTTGTTTACATATGCCCTACTTCTACTCAGCACGACACTTACATTAATATAACTTAATGGATTTCATGTTATAGTAAAGTGTCTTGTGTACCATACAAGGACGACTCCCTCCAACAATCCTACCCCCATCTCTAACTGTTGCTGATATGGCGGGCAGACGCACCAATTAATGATGATGCACTGGGGATCATATCAAAGCATTTCGCCCAGCGTTTATTTCAAATTGTAGCGACGGAAAATCTAACAATAGTTTTTTGGGGACTGTACATAGACTGTGACGCTGAGTGTGACGTTCCCTAGTACTGTACATAGACTGTGACGTTCCCTAGTACTGTACATAGACTGTGACGTTCCCTAGTACTGTACATAGACTGTGACGTTCCCTAGTACTGTACATAGACTGTGACGTTCCCTAGTACTGCACATAGACTGTGACGTTCCCTAGTACTGTACATAGACTGTGACGTTCCCTAGTACTGTACATAGACTGTGACGTTCCCTAGCACCGTACATAGACTGTGACCCCACCTAGTATTGTACATAGACTGTGACCCCTCTAGTACTGTACACAGACTATGACCCCCCTAGTACTGTACATAGACTGTGACCCCCTAGTACTGTACATAGACTGTGACCACCTAGTACTGTACATAGACTGTGACGTTCCCTAGTACTGTACATAGACTGTGACGTTCCCGAGTACTGTACATATACTGTGACGTTCCCTAGTACTGTACATAGACTCTAGTACTGTACATAGACTATGACCACCTAGTACTGTACAGACTATGACCCCATAGTACATAGACTGTGACATAGTACTGTGACTATGACCCCCTAGTACTGTACTAGTACTAGTAGACATAGTGACCCCACCTAGTACTAGTATAGACATAGTGACCCCCTAGTACCTAGACTGTGACCCCACCTAGTACTGTACATAGACTGTGACCCTCTACTCTCCAGTTTGTGTGAGGGGTGGGATAAGTGGAACAAAAATCTCAACAAAGACAGGGTACAGTGTGTATTGGACAGCTTTTAAAACTCTTTCCCTTATTGCTGAAATAATGTTTACGAGAATAATAAGTTTAAAAAAGGAAATATAAACTTCATCACCCGCCTCCCCTCAACCCCCCCTAACCCTAACCCCCAGATAATTTAAAACTTCGCCGATATTTTACCCCCAAAACTCACCTAAGACAATTAATTAAAATATTTTCATTAAAAGATCTCTCTCTCTCTTAAAATCATGACTGTTTCTTTGTCTCAGGTTATCAGTATTTCTGTTGTATTATTTCTATTCTTGGTTCTGACATTGGTACCGGCAGTGGTGATAGTATTGGTAAAGGTATTGTGACATTGGTTAGGATAATGGCAGTACCAGTGGTATTAGTGGTGGAAAATATGTCAACGGTTAATGGTAATGGTGATAGTGATGGTTTATATAATGGTGTACCTTAAACGTTCTCTTTGTAACTATCATTAGTCTGTACGCTCCTCCTTCTTTTTCTTCTTCTTTTTCATATTTATTTCAACAAATTTATTCAAGCAATAGAGTTTTGTGTGTAGTCCATGTCGTGACTTAGGTACTACTGGTCATCGCCATTCAAACCGTCATAATATCTCCTGGGTGGATGACAGGTACTGAGGATTATATAATGTTCTGTTGTGCATCATCCACAATATATAGCGTAACACTAGGCAAGTATAGATAATCTTTGTGTTACTTTTTTTACACGAAAGTCCTCATAGCAGGTGTTGGGATGTTAAACTAATTTCATATTTTACGTATAAATAACATCCCTGGAAATTATGTCAATAAAACCCAGATTAAAGTAAATGTGCACCAATTAATTAAATAAATCTTCCTGTAATGAGATGGTAATGTATATATAAACATAAATATAGCAGAGTTATTAGATTAACCTACAAGTGTTTGTTACTCATCTACACTAATTTACTTAAGCTGAGTTGGAAAAATAAAAGGAATTACGACGAAATCAAATTAATTTATATATATCAATAGAGGTGAATATTATTAACACGGTCAATTAAAAACTATTAACATAGATATAAAATAATGTAAATTTTGCTTCACACTTGCAGGCTGTCATATAAGAGGAACTATATCAGACTCGGGTTGTTTTAGTGAGTCTCCGGTGTCACGCTGTTTTATATATCTAAATGAGCTATTTAGTCACGTTTTCTGCCACGCTTTATTTACGTTCACAAACAGCTACAATAATCATATTATGGAGCTGAAATTCTTAATTGTGAAATTTTCTGCAGTAAAAATCTAACACATATTTCGTTGTTATAATAATATAATGATAATAACTGTTAGCATTTTTTTTATTCTGGGTTATCCACATGGGTTGTAAGTAACCGATTTTTGTTGATACGTGTTAACAGAGAGTGAAAGATTGCTGACAGAAATATAAACACTTATCTAATATAAAACATTTCTGTTCTTTAAACTGTTCCATTTCCTTCGCAGAAATGTATATTATTAAATTAAGGTAATATTTCCCGCGTCATCCGAGCATTTATTTTTTTGTATTGTACGGTAAAAACTTTCTTTTTATTAACAAAAAACTAAAAACACAAAAATATGGACAATAACGACGTTTAAAACACTTTAAATATTCTGTATAAATATTAAGTATTAAAAAGAGCTGCGAGTTTTTGCCAGGATTCCTGACACAAACTCCCAGCTCTTCTTAATACCTAATATTAGAATGACTACCTTCACCTTACATACACAGTACAGCCATCTCACACCACACAGTTTAAACATCCATTTCTTATTTTCTCGTCCTTGGTGTGCTCGGGAGGGTCCACGGTCACACGAACAGTTATGGACAAAATTCTCTTTACACCTCTGGCGATATTTTTTTTTGTGTGGATAAGTATTTTTAACAGCTCTTTGTTCAAGGACTTTTTTTATGTTAATCTGACATAATTTATAATGAAACAGTTCACGTAATCTAATCATTAAACATGTATAACTCACTAATACCGAGGAAATGTACTAGGTTCATCACAAAGTAAACAAGATCCCTTACGTATTCATTAGGGAGAATCTAGAACCTGTCTAGTTTCAGTGATGACCATAAGACAAACTATCTGTGGTATCGAATCGTCTTATCGGTAACCCCTTTTGTGATGCGACTCCATGTCTTTATGGCCACAATTGCTGGAAGTACTATCGAAATAACATTGAAGAAAATTTAAATGTTTTTTGCATTGTTAGTAATGTTATGAAGCCTCTTTGTGTAGATAATACTGAAAGGCACAATAATGTTGAGGCATTGTACAGTTTTTTGTTATTGTTACAGTTACGTTTTGTAGCTGTTACAAGATACAGTCTCATGATATAATTATGCATTTTTGTATTAATCTGTTGCTAATATGACATAATTTATGCGTTAGGTTGTCTAAGATATATAAAAAAAAATCATGAGTATCAGGTATCCATGTGTTATTTTCTTCATACGACGAAATTTTCAAGAAAAAGCACAGGAACTAACACCGTGAGACATACATTTTGGATAATGAATTTAAACATATTCTTATATACGTTCCGTCCTGAGAAGCAAACGAGAGAATACGACAATGAGAAATTCCTGGAGAAATATAGAATAATCAACAACACTAAAACAAATTCAATGTTTTTCATATATCACATGTTCTTGGCGTTAATACTTAATACCTGCCAATAAGCATACTCTAAGTATAGATGCTGTCAGGCTCATTACAATTCGCTGTGCTAAAACTGCAAAGCTCCAGGACAATAACATGGTAATAGAATCCATTAACAGGTACGAACAGGCAAACTCAATGACGTTTTGGACATTCTGATCCTCTTCTTTTTTGTCTGTCGTTTCATTTCAGTTTGTTTATTGATATAATTCACTCTTTTATGTGCTCCCAGAGTAAGTGGAGAACGGGGAGGGATGGGGGGTCATATTACAGAGCTCGAGGCCGTCCAAACATCAGTCCCAAAACATCATCTTAACGAACAAATACTTATATTTAATGTTATATTCTCTGCCTGTTTTATTGTGTTAACTATCATCACATTGAGACGACATAATTAAGAGAGTTAATTCTCCTTTAACCTTAGATTTCCTTATGTTATTACTAATTAGAGTATCACATTATCATGCGGTATCTACTTATTAGAAGGATTTAGTCAATGCCATCCAGGGTAGATAGTGGTCTGAAATTTCGTGAGATAAATATCCGAATAATTAAAAAAAAAATCGACTTTGTTTACTACACACACACACACACACACACACACACACACACACACACACACACATACACACACACACAATCCCTCACACATCGTAGAAACACCGAGAGATATGGAAGAAATTTAAGACAGTGACCCGAAACTTTACCCCAGAAGACGCATGACTGTCTCAGCATAAGAGCAAGTTTCTGGTCGAATCTTCCCTCCATGTAACTTGATTAACACTTGTAAAACAGCTTCAGAAATAGCAAGTGACAGTTACCGGCCATTCTCCCCAAGTTCTATCTGCATTTAAGTTGCTAAGTTTCGCATTACTGGACCTGTGGGCGGAATCTGCACAAAGGAACCGCAGTCGTCCAACCATAACAGTAAAGAAAATGTAATGGACGACCCTTAATGGTATCTCGTTAAACTTCCAAAACTGCGGTTATCGTAATTCTTGTTGTCAGATTCTGAGAGTTCCGCGGTAATAGGATTTGAGATCTTTGTGTTTTAATATTTGTTCTAAGAGAAGGAACACGAGCTAGATGGCTGAGGGATGAGGTACGGGTGATCAGTGTTCTGCCTAGCCATTTGCACTGGCTGCCACAAGGTTATAAACGCTGCTTCTCTCCTGATGATGGTATTCACGACTGCTAATCTTCTAATAACCCGCCTTGCTCCCTGGTGTGAACGTGAGAGTGGTAGCCATTATTAAAACCACTTCCTCTGAATTATGGCGACCAAATTACATTCATATATACGTGTTACTTAAAAGCATCCTTACAGAAAGCGAACTCTGTTGCCAGGTGGAAGATGTGTCGGATTATCATTTCATAATCCAGACAACATACTCAAATTGTTGTATATATATTTTCGATACAATGTATAAAATATGTTTAAAAACAATATATGAAACAAAATGATTTATAATAATATCTCAATGCACCAGATTATATATATAACCACAGAAATTACAAACCCTTTTCAGCTTGTCTTAGATGACAGGTGTGTTCTAAAGGTCGCTGAGGAACACCTGGATAAACTACAGTAACATTGATTAACATATTAATGAGAGTTTTCCCGAGTCCTTTGTCAGAACATATCCTAATGGGTTTCTATGGGAGAGGGAAGGTTGGACTGGTGTGTGGAAAGGGAGTGGTGGTGCAAGAGAGGGGGGTAGGGAGAGGTGGTGAGTGGGAGGAGTGGTGAATGATAAGGGTGATGAGTGGGGGGAGGTGAGTGGGGATTGTGAGTGAGAGGGGGTGAATAAGAAGGGTGATGAGTGGGAGGAATGGTGAGTGGGAGGGATGGAAAGTGAGGGTTGGAGAGTGAGAGAGGTAACGAGAGGGAAGAGGCGCGGTGGGTGGCAAATTTGAGTTTTTGCGGAACCGCGACCAAACCCTGACGACTACCGAGAGAATTATCCAGTTGGACGAGCAGCCTCCTATTAGATCTTATTTGAAGGACGCTTTATAGTGTGCGTGTGTGTGTGTGTTTGTGTGTTTCTGTCTGTCTATTATACACAAGAAGAGCGTAGTATACAAGACCTCGGCTGGTCGGTCAAGGACACACATCAGCCTTTGCCTTTAACCTCCGTCAGAAACACCGGAGCAAGAGGGTCAAGTTCTCTCTGTTATACATTATGTAGAGAAGATGTTCGGCTAACCTTGGGAACTGTTATGGTCAGGCAATATCAAGAGGAAGCTGTGGGTGTGATGATACACTAGTAAGTTAACTATGACAGTAAATTATTTGTAAAACTTTTTTATTCCGATGAACTTGGTAACTACTCACATTTTTGTTCCAATAATCCTTAAATCACTATAAGTGTAATTCCAGTTTGAATACGTTGTTATCTTCCCACTTTCCTGTTTTTCATATTATTTATTTGAAATTTTTTTGAAATAAATTTTAGATTAATTTGTCCTTTAAATGCAAAATATATCTCTTATCTCTTTTCTTTCGATTTTCATAAATTAAAAGACCTCTACATAGTTACCATCATTCGTTCTGTCAACAACTGTATACATTCATATCAGTCACGCCGCCGCCACTCATCTGGTGATCAAGAGTGAGCTTGAAGTCCTCATTTACACCCGGAGGAAAAGTTAGGCGCAGACACAGTAGTTAAAACTTTTGCGAGGAAAGTGATGAATAGGTAACTTCTCAACGCTTTCCATAGGTGGGCAATCAGTCGGTATTATTTTTGTCACCAAGGACGGCGAATGTAGACAAGTACAGTATCCGAGGCCGCCGTCAGTGAAAACATTCCTTAACTTGTTTCACCGGAATTATTTTTCTGTAGAATACTTAAATCGCAGGGGAGCAGCCATTGGATACAGCGCTCGCCCTGCCCAAGCCAATTGTAGAGAAGTGTGCTGTATTCTTAATCCCGCCACGTCAGCCTCTGTCAGGAATACCACCCCCACCTGTCACTCTCCCCACTTGAAGGCCACAACTCCCCTTCTCATCTCAAGTCTCTCTACGGTGTGGTAAAAGTTTCTTGGACCTGAGCGTTAGTAGTGGTGGAGCTGAGGAAGGTAGGGGTGAAAAAATTCTCCATAGAAAGTAAAAGTGGGGAAAGCTTCCAAGAGTCCGTAATAGCAGTGGTGGACGATATTTCCAGAAGGAGAAGTGTTGAATACGCATTCCCTGAATGTATTGATGAAAGAAGTATTTAAGAGCAAATAAAAGTAATAAGGTAGAATGTTGTAAAAAATAAAAAAAAACTAATGGTGAAGAAAAGCATCCTGGAAATTGGAAACTAGATAGAGGAGCGAGGTGCCCAAAGCTGGGAAAAGTAACCGGAGAAAGTGCTGGTGGAAATTCATAGACGTAGTTGACAAAGGTTTGACGAACAGAATACTGAAATAGTGGAGCGGATTTTCATTAATGAATAAATCAATAATAAAGAAAATACCGAAAAGTGAGGAAAGTTGCTGCAGTGAAAGTCTACAGGCGATAAAGAAAGCAGTAGCAGTGAAGTTTCCCAGTTGAAAAATATAGTAGCAGATAAACATTTCAGGAGCTACAAAGAAAGTCCTAGTAGCAGTAATTTCCAGAAGGGTGAGAAATACCGCCACAAAATATCTCTCCTCAGTAACTCTTATTTGTCATCATGCCACGCACTCCCAAATAAGGATACACAGTTCAGATAACATCCTGCCAAGTTTGGAGGTTATTTATAGGTTATAGTTGTGATCATCCAAGTGAAAGGGAAACCATGATCCCATTAAATAGTTACAGGATACATAAAGGTCCGTGTCGTAGTTAATCAAATGATAATGTTAGTTATTATAAACGTAATATGACAATGAGACTTTGTACAGTAGGTGTAGTTATTAATGTTTATCCGCCAGAGGGTTTGTTACCATCCAAACTTTATTAAACAAAGCCTCTGCCTGAAGCTCAGTGGCTCGCACACTTGGATTCTTATCGCAGAATTACAACGTAAGCACAATTTAGATTAAGTTCTTAAGTGATGACAATTGTATGTTTAACAATTCTGAAAAAAAAGTGAAGTAATAATCTGCAGGTAACATTAATATGATAATTTTTACAGGTGAGGATGGTTGTGTGGTGTGATAATAGTTGTTTGTGCTGAGAGTTGAGGAAGTGACTGCCAGGAGATCGGTCAGTCCTTCCCACCTTCTGGTAGAATTTATTTTGGAATTAATTCATCAAATAAATGAGCTGCTCCTATTGATGAATGAACGATAAAGTAAGATAATGAATAACACGATTGGAAAATGTAATGTGGGTTAATTTGGCTTTGGGTGATGAATATTAGTTTCTAAAGAAGAATACATATAACCGAACGAGAAGAAGAATGAGAAAATAGGATATATCTTCAAAAAAGTGATTTTGTCTGGACTTATTTCATATTGTTTACTGTGTGTTATGAGTCGGGGTTCATTCTTGGCATTTTAGTGTGGCTCGTCATTGTTTAACCTCCCAGCATAAAACCTTGGAGAAGAGGAGAATTTTCTTCATGAGTATAAAGTGGTGGACTGAGTCATCACAATAATACTTTCACCCATTTCTGTTTTTATCGCAAGTGAAAGTTTGAGTAGCGAGACTCCAGAGAAAGCGACGATTAAACTCATTTACGCGGAAAGATAAAAAAATAAATTCCTTAGTATTGTTTATTTTTTCTTTTCTGACGACAGTGAATCTTTAATCTCTCTCTGTTATTCTCTCTCACTCTCTCTGTTTCCATGAGATATGAGATGCCGTCGTTATCAGAGTCTAAGCTTCGTTTACAAGAGTCTAAGCGTTGTTTACCTGAGTCTAGGCGTCTTTACCAGAGTCTAGGCGTCATTTATCAGATTCTAAGCGTCGTTTACCAGAGTCTAGTGGATGTTGACCAGAGTCTACAGGCGTCGAGGAATAAACAAAGCAAAAAGAAGAAAAGATTCAAGTGGTGATGTGGTTAGGTTAGGTTACATTAGTATTTTGTAGCTGTAAATAGAAAATTTACCTCCATCTTGAATATGTATTTAAACAAATGTGTAGTAAAGACGTTTTTATATATATATTTTGTATTCATTAGTTATCAACCAGAAGAAAAAAGGAAGGTAATAAACAGAATCTAGCGAATAGAATTATAAATGTGCGAATAAGTTGATGACGTTAAAAGAAGTCTCCTCCCAACTCATTTCACTGAAGATTAAAAACCCTAACAGTACTTTGGGGGTCTGTCTGTCTGTCTGTCTGTCTGTCTGTGTCTGTCTGTCTGTCTGTCTGTCTGTCTGTCTATCTGTCTGTCTGTCTATCCCTCTCTGCTTGTCTATCTGCCTCTATTTCTCTTTTAATCTCTATCTGTCAATTTGTGTTTCTGTCTGTCTTGTCTGTCT
>NW_024736071.1:14383568-14411633 GCF_018991925.1 Homarus americanus | reverse complement strand
CCTGTGTTCGTGTTGGTACTGTCCCCTCCAATGGCCTGCAGGGTCTGGTCTACGTTCCTCTCTCTGAGCCAGTTCACAATGTTATCTGCCACTATCTCAGCTGGTTTCCTGATGTCATCTTTCTCTGGAGTGAAATGCCACAAATACTTCCCTCCTGGTTCACTGCAGCAGGAGTAGTGTTCCTCCTTCACCATGGCAGGGAACAACTTGTCAGAATCTCCAACTTTCATGAACACTTTAGTGTCATCCTTTCTCCCATCAAAGAACAAACAATTGATTCCATTTCTCTTATCCCTTATCAAACTCCTCTTCTAGGTTACTGACAAGTTTCTCCTGGGCTCTCCTTGCTTTGTTATGATCCATCCACCAGGTGAACATCATCAGGTGTTATCAAACCACCGTCCAAGCAGCTGTTGCTGCCTCTGCAGTTCTCTGAGACCAGTGTGGTGTCGCATGCTGTGGGCTATGCTCGGGATATCTTTCCTATTTCGAATCTCTTATACCTGGAAGGTTTGGGATCATTGCATTTTCTGGGTTAGGGACAAAGTCACCATTCTCCTGGTCAGCACTCGGATCAGCCATGGGGAAGTCATTAAACTCTGAATCAACTTGACTCCAATCATCGGCCTTTTTTACCTCACCCTGGGCCTTCTCAAGTCTCTTTTCCTCGGCAACTCTTCTCCTCTTCTGTCTCTCTGTGGCAGCCTCCTGTCTCTTGGACTCCGGAATATCTTGGCTAGAAATCATGAGAGCCCCTATACTGCCAGTCTTCTCTCTCTGTGCTTTGACAAATGCCAGTTCGATCACAGGAATCTTCAGTTCACGCTTGCAAATACAGGAGATGTGGGCCTCGGATTTACAGTCACGATCGCATCCAAACTCAGGATAGAGAACAATTGGACACTTGCAAGTAATTATGTCAAATAACTGGTCCAGTTGCTTGGCAAAGCTGTCCTTAACTGCAAGTTTTCCTCTCCCAAGAGAGATATCTCTTGCCTTTCCCCAACTGGCTAGCAGTCTCTCACTAATCTTCTTCTGACTTGTTATGACTGGAGGCTTGAACTGAGCGTTAGCCAGAGTGTACTGTGCCAAGACAGCTTTGGTCATATCACTGGCAATGTCTTTGTTTGTGTAAGTTCTTTGGTTCTTTTCACTGATTTGCCTGATTAAAACACCGTATCTCAAAGCATCTCTCAATGTAGGCAACTCCGACTTCAGGAGCTCTCTCCAAGACCCAAGATAGTGACTGAGATGGCTGGATTTTTGGTTCCTCGTCCTGACACAAGCAGCCATCGCAAATATTATCAACTTATAAATGCATCAGAATCTGAAACAGAAAAAAATATTGTTAGTTGGGTTGTTAAAGAATGAAGTCAGAAAGCAATGTTCACTATTTAATTGTAATGCACTAATGCAGCTGTACGTTAGATTTTCGATAAATTTCACGCTAAAATTTACCTAGCAAAAGGTTGCAAAATATTGAAACTGAAATTATTTTCTGTTTATATACACTAAAATCTACCAAAAAAGTGATGGGCCATTAGTTTTAGCTGATCTTCCCTCCTATGACACACCCTAGTGTAATATTAAACCTGTCATAGGAAATTGCACCATTAATTGAGATCTAATTATGAGAAGAAAAAGTTTCGCTTATGACACTTCCTTTATCTTGTCAAAACGAAGGAGATAGACAGAAGAATAAAGAAAACACATGAGTGATAATTAAGTTTACGTTCCAGGAATTAAGTCTCGGAGGAGGATGTGCTTGGAGGAAGGTGCAGCCCAGTTTATCTCACCAACGTTAATCAGGACGAACAACGCCTCACAACACTAGCTGAAGGTCACCATCTTTAACATTCTTGACTGACAACAACCTGTGAATTTTATTGTTGAGATTCATTACCAGGTATATGAACATGAATTCCAACTTGCTTTCTTGCCTCATTTACGCTTTTCTGGATTCCTGGGTCCGGAAAATCAAACCTACTACGCTTGTTACTTTTTCTCTAAATTTGAGTAAAAAGTTAAAGTTAAACTAAATTGGTTATGAAAATATATATAATTTATTAAAAAAGAAGCTTTAATTCACATTCCTTCTTAGTAAGGTTAGGATAGATTAGGCTAGGTTGGTGTAGGTAGAATGGTAAGGTTAGGTTAGGTTCTACTGAAGGCTAGTTAAAGCAACAAAAATAACAGAAACAAATGAACACTGCATTATATAATCAAAGTAGATGGCTAAGGTGGTACAAATGAGTGTTAGTCTGTCAGTCCATCTATGTCCTCCTCTTGGTGTAGTCCTTCAGCGGGTGTAAAACATGATAGCAGTAATATCAATAACACAACCTGACATTCTCTTCTCAAAGGTGACAGATGTAATGACTGCCTCGTTCTGAAAGCAACTCACCTCATATATACCCTTGGATCTGTCACTCAGCTCTGTCAACACCACTTTCAACTGGCTTGCTGATTAATTTTTAAGTTGTAGTAATTAGTTTTTTTGCTTCAAATTACTGTACGTTACTTGGTTGCGGCCTTTTCATGGCTGTAAGTTTACGAGGTGTCATAATTAGGATATGTAATAATTTATGAACATTGCAGGTGTGTCACTTGTCAAGTTTTTTATCCTAGATTCTTATACGTAGAGTGGTGGCTTGAACTTTGCTTTTAGTCTTAAAATAAATAGCAGCTCTTCAAGATATGCCGAGTCTATACATTCTAAGTATAGAGTTCATGGATCTTACCGTTCTTAACACATAATAGTAACATTTGACGTGTTGGATACATTTAGTTGTTGATTTGATGTTACGGGCATAATTACGTTGATCTTTAATCTCTTAAACAAACACACCAGTGGCTCCATTTGTTGCGATGGTGAACTTTCCTTCCCGTTAATACAAACTAGAAATTTGTTTTATTTTCGAGACATTCCCTGAACACACACACACACACACACACACACACACACACACATGAACAAAAGGTTGTGTGTATCACCTTAGAATAAAACTTTACCCGTGAAAGTTACACTTATAATAAGCTATCAAGGTTATAACACATTGTATACATCGTTTATACATGTGTTTTCAATCCTTTAACTTTTTTTAACTTTCCAAAATGTCATCCCTCCAAAAAATATATTAGAAATAAATGGAGTATCTACTTACGGGAACAATATATAATAATTTAATAAAATATTTTACGTTCCACCCTTTTCTTTATTGTCAAATGAAAGAGATTCACAAAAAAGTAATATCCAATTTTTAGATGAAGATTTGATAACCAAAATAAAATTCTCAAGCTGTTTTTAATAATTTAATTGTTGCTTTATTTTTTCCAACAACCATAAATCCCACTTTATGATTTTAGGTGTTTAAGATAAAAACAAACAAAAAACATTGCCATTAAATATTTAACGTTCTGGTTTATATTTGTTTAATTTTTCGGCAAACAAAAGACGCCAACTGAATACATTTTACATTGACACTAAAGATCTATTATTAAAAACACAATTGCTTTTTTATCTTGTATATAACGGTTAATGTTGAATTTTCTTAACTTTTCGAGAACATGACTTAGTTAGTCGTGATGATTAATAAATATAAATACAACAGCCATTATCTTGTTTACATCTAATTAATTCAGGATTAAGAACTCTCAAATATACAAGTCTTTCCTTAACAATGACTATAAGAAAAGTGGAAACAAAATAATTAATCTCCTTTGTTTAACTGCTCTCTTACAATATTTTTCTTCAACTCGTCAAAACGAAGGAGTTCGACAGAATAATATAATGAACACACACGAGTCATAATTAAGTTTACCTTCCAGAACTAATTCACGGAGGAACAGGAGGAGGAGGAGGAGGAGGTCCTTGGGGAAGGTGTAACCCAGTTAATCTCGCCAACTCTGGCCAGGATGATCAACGTCTCACAACACAACTGAAGGTCACCATCTTGTACCCTCCTTGGCTGACACCCTCCTGTGATATTTAGTAAATTTAAGAACTTTCATTTAGTTCTATAAGTACCCATCCTGAATCACTCACTTATTAACTGAGATTTTTTTTCGCCCACGCTGAGTCAGCTTGTGAATAAGTCTTAATCTATATATATATAAAACAAAGAAGTATGTCTGTGTGTTTGTTTGTTTGTGTGTGTGTGTCCGCACGAGAATCTCGGAAAGTACTTTACCGATCTGTAAATGGATGGTGTTACATGTAGTGATGATGATGGATGATATTATATGTAGTGATGATGGATGTCGTTATATGTAGCTATGATGGGTGGTGTTATATGTTGTGATGATGGATGTTGTTATATGTAGGGATGATGGGTGGTGTTATATGTAGTGATGATGGATGGTGTTATATGTAGTGATGATGGATGGTGTTATATGTAGTGATGATGGATGGTGTTATATGTAGTGATGATGGATGGTGTTATAAGTAGTGATGATGAATGGTGTTATATGTAGTGATGATAGATGGTATTATATGTAGTGATGATAGATGGTATTATATGTAGTGATCTCAAAAACTCCAACAAACCCGATCAGACACAGCCCCAACGCACACACATAGAAAAGTCGTATTCCCTCCTATGATTTACAGCTATTTTGATCCTTAGGTTCTCTTTCATTATGGCTTACTTTTCTCTGCATTTAACCTCCATCAGCTACACCACACAGAGGTTGAAAAGTCATATCATATCCCACGTATTATAGCTAATTTTATCCTTATGTTCTCTCTCATTACAGCTTTCTTTTCTTTGATCTCTAACTTTTCTAGGCTGTCCATTCTAACAGGGTAGGTAGGTAGGTAGTCCATTCTAACGAGGTATGCCAAACGTACGATATTTCACACAGTGGCCTAGAGAAAGAGCGATTCAGCTATCTATCTATCTATCTATCTATCTATCTATCTATATATATATATATATATATATATATATATATATATATATATATATATATATATATATATATATATATATATATATATATATATATATATATATATATATATATATATATATATAAAACAAAGCAATCTGTCTGTTTGTATGTATGTCTGCACGAGAATCTTGGAAACTACTTTACCGATCCGTAGTGATGATGAATGGTGTTATATGTAGTGATGATGGATGTTGTTATATGTAGTGATGATGGGTGGTGTTATATGTAGTGATGTTATATGTAGTGATGATGGGTGGTGTTATATGTAGTGATGTTATATGTAGTGATGATGGATGGTGTTATATGTAGTGATGTTATATGTAGTGATGATGGGTGGTGTTATATGTAGTGATGTTATATGTAGTGATGATGGGTGGTGTTATATGTAGTGATGTTATATGTAGTGATGATGGATGGTGTTATATGTAGTGATGTTATATGTAGTGATGATGGGTGGTGTTATATGTAGTGATGATCTATATCTATAAAAAACAAAGAAGTCTGTCTGTTTGTCTGTGTGTCCGCATGAGAATCTAGGAAACTACTTTACCGATCTGTAGTGAAGATGGATGGTGTTATATGTAGTGATGATGGATCGTTATTATATGTAGTGATGATGGATGATGTTATATATAGAATATGAAAAGTATCCCTCTGTTGTCATTGGCAACATGGATAAGAAATGTGAATACTGCGGTGCAAAGAAGTATATAGGAGAATCTGCTCGACTGCGCTGCTCTCATGGGAAAGTACGACTGCCAAATTTGGAAAAACCACCACAACCATTGAAGACTCTCAAACTGGGAACAACACCAGAGTCAAAACACTTCTTGGAAAATATACGGAAGTACAATTCATGCTTCCAGATGACATCCTTTGGAGCTACCAGAGTAGTTCGTGAGCACGGATACATACCCACATTCAAAGTCCAGGGTCAAGTCTATCACAAAGCAGGATCCCTCTTACCACTGGAAGATGAGCAGGCAAAGTTCCTCCAAATCTACTTCATGGGAGATCATGAAAAGCAGACTACTATCAGGTGTGGCAACATTCAAGGTGTCAGACATGACATTGTCCTATCTATCCAAGAAATGCTGCATGAGCGCAACACGTATGTACAGTCATTTAAAAATGCCCTGGAAAACATGTCTTCTGACGAGTACAAAGTCAGGATCAAAGCAGACACCTTAATGCACTACAGTGAGACAATGTGGAGCCTCCCGGAGGGTGACGTGTTACCGTGGCCTAGCGAAAGGGCGGCTCTTTCGCTAGTCACTTTATAATATAGATATACATAGGCTTCAATTATGTTGATCGATCTTTGTATATCATATAAGGTTACACGAAAACATAATGAACTGTTAGCATGACGTGGTTTAATGTGTTATGATATATGATTTAGTGTGGTATGAAATAGGGATTTACACTAAACTACAACATTCACTAATAACAAGCTGTTCCTAATGTCATGCGTCAGTATAAATATTAATTTTTGAAGTAAGTGAAATTAAGCATTTAGTCAACACTATATTAATACAACATTAGGAAGTGTGTTGGAGTGAAACCACACAGAGTACAGTATGTTCTATCATACGCACACACGATTTATAACAGGTTCTGAAAGGTCATGACGGGTACTGACATGTTTTAGCAAGTGTTTATGTAGAGACCCACCCGGCAGTGTTTAGCATGGCATATAGTTAGCAACAAGTATATATTTCCCCTCAAATTGTATCAAGTGATGCTTTGGGGAGTATGAACATAAATCTACCGATGCACATTCCTGAATCATAATATACCCATAGAGGCGTTATATATAGAGTATTGCCTGACTTCGAAAATAATCTTAACAGCATGATAAATTATAGAATAAGATGTTATATAAAATAATTCAATTGATAGCACCATAATTATAGTTGTTTGTATCATGAGTTTTTGTGACATAATCCACCATGAATATAATGTTATAGGTAATGAAATATAATAAGTAAATTATATTTCTATGTGTTGAAATAAAATATCAGGGGGAAGCATAATTCAAAATTATAAAATTCGTATTAGGTTATAAGTAGCGAATATTACTGTGAATTTATGTCACTAGCTGGACTCGATCATTGACTGACTATATGAATCGCTATGCCACGCTGACCCAACTATTTTTTTATCATTACTCACGTTCCCTGCGATTTGGGGGACAAATTGTTAAAGTTTTGTAACGTCAAGTTTTTCATCTAATTGGATACGTAAAAATACACCAAGCTCGGAATATAGACAAAATGATGTCGTTTATCCTGAAAATTTAGCGTTGTTAAATTCGCTCTCCTGTATTCACTATACAGCATAAATATGACCATCAAAATGTTATTGTTTTCCCATTGAGAATCTTCTTAATCTAGATACGTTTTCTTATCACCAGAAATGGGAGAAAATTAACTTACGATCATTTCTAACTGGTATAACACATAGTACGACCCAGAGAGACTTAAATCTGGGTTTTGATTTTTTTAACGTTGTGATCTTGACCCGCGATGGGGACACGATATGATAACAATACGATATTGAAACTTTTACGATCTGGATTTTCAGCAGTTAATATCATTACGTTCCGACATAGTAATTTAACACTTGGTATGATAGATGAGCACATAATGATAACTATACATTAATAATTTGCCTTACAGTGCTGGGGATGAAAGGATTAAACAATGATTTTCAAATAGTTCAATCATCATCCTTATAGGATTAAACCCATCGACCTTAAACGGTTACACCAAAATCTTCAAAGGTTCAAACCAACGTTCATAAAAGTGTCTAACCATTCACCCCAAAGCGTCAAACCATTGTACTCAAAGGACTAAATCATTGTTTTCAGGGAGTTAAAACATATTATTTTCTTTTTCTTTCTCTCATTGTTACTGTGCACTTCCTCTCCATCCTTGTTACCTTTCTTTCTCTTCAGTGCTCTCTCTCTCTCTCTGTAGTCCCTGAGGTGGAGTAGAAGCAGTCACGTATAACACTCCCTGACTCTGTCACAAAGGTGACCGTCGCAATCAATATCTTACCTGGCCACTAAAGTTAAACCTAGGATTCTTAGCTTCTTCTGACACACCATTAATAACAAATCATAACTGACTGACTGATTAACTGACTGAGTAGTGAGACTAACTGACTCAGTGAATGACTAATGACTGACTGACTGACTGACTGTCTTAAAGAAATTTTTCACCCGTCTTAGCTGATGCAAGTTACGAATGATTCTTGGTGACTTTTTTTTTTATGTTACACATTGTAATATATTCATCAGAATTTTACTTGCTCATTATTTATTATCTACGTAAGTGAGAGAGAAAGGCCACTTCGTTAGCCTCAGTCTGTATGGCCAGTGGCAACATCATCAACACTCCCTCCCAAAACTTCTAAGAGGCAGTGAATATATAAGCATACAAACAAGTTACTTTAATATTATTTGATGAAAACGTTGATATGTTTCGTCTAGCACCCTGGCGTCTGTTGTCTGAGGTTTTTATCATTGTTGAGTTTTATTTACTGTCTCTTTAACTCATTCGTAAATTTATGCCTATTTTTACTCTTGCATTTGTATATTTATTGATTAATTGTATTTTCACTTACTTCTGCAACTATTTTTTCGTCCTGTCTTTGTATATAATTGTTTCTGTTGTTTAATATTGTAGACTCGTATTATACTATTCATATAAATTCCATGAGTTTGGATTTCATTTCTTTGCTACTGATTCGTGTTTTCGTTATCATGGTAAATAAATATATATCATCTCACCTTAGGTTTATTATTTACTCTTCTATATATTTTTCTATAACTTCTTGAACAGGAAAATATATAAAACGCAATCTGATAATAAATCCTAGTGACTTTTTCCTGGAAAACAACCCAGGAAAAATCTGTAGCAATTTGTATCACCTAAATAGGATAGAGACATTCACTTACAAGAATATAATGTCAGACAGGTGTTGTAAGAGCGTGCGAGGTCGACCAACTGCTGGGGTCACTGAATGAAAGGTCATCAGCAGCAGGGTGACAGGGAGTGACCAGGTCAATAATGAACACTTTACTCTCATGTTATATTCAGTCAGGAACTCGGTCACTGTTCGCTTGATAGTATTACGTAACATAAAAGGTGAAAGTTGCAGACTAAATAAACAGACTAATAGATAACTAAATGGCGTAATATCACTAATATCTTATCTCGATATCCAGAAAGTATTTGTGTATGTGTGTTTACATCTGTTACTATGATTGCATGTTTCTGTGTTTACATCTGTTTGTGTTTAAAACTGTTTCTGTGTTTACATGTTTCTGTATTTATATCTGTTGCTGTGTTTACACCTGCTTGAGTTTACATCTGTTTGTGTTTACATCTGTTAGTGTCTACATCTATTTCTGCATTTATATGTTTCTCTATTTACATCTATTTCTGTGGATAAACATATAAATCCTCTGTCGCGAAAAATCCAATAATATATTTCTGAATTCAGCCATGTGTGTCTCTCAGGGTCGATGTACCAACACCTGAAAAAGACATAGCTACGCCACTTCCTCGTATGTACATGTTTAAGGTAGTTGAGAAGTCGTGTCAGGACTCCTGTTACCAGCACTAAGGTCAGACTTCAGTAATCCATGGCATGTTGCCTGTCAGACTTCACCTCGGAGAATTGGCTATGGATAATTCAGCTTTATATTTCCCCCGATAAGCAGCGACATCTTAGACTCTGTCAATATTGTATGGTGGATGAAGAAGACATTGGGGAGGGGGAGGCTGGGTGGATATTGAGTGAAGTAATTACAAAAAATAAAAATAAATAAAGGGGACAAAGAGGGAGCAAAATTCAAACATTTTTGTTTGAAACTTCTGTGTGTGTGTTTACTTCTTTGTGATAAACTATAGTTGTTGTTGTTTTTTATTGGGCACCCCCTACATCCTTGTGTAAGGTGAAGCTCAGAAGGGTTTACAGTGCCCAACAGGGAAGCATGCTAAGCTCATGCTTGCCTTTATGTCTCATGAGTTAAGGGCGTAGAAGCCTGAAGAGTCAAGGGCGTTGAAGCCTGAAGAGTCGATCGTTTATGTCATCAAGTTAATTGGAGCTCCAACAACTCCCTGAATACGAATTCGTAACTTTTGATTTACAACAGGAACCTACTTTACTGCTATGTGAACAAGGACTAATGTCGGCTAGGAAGTATGCCCACTTCCACCGGCCCGGGAATCGAACCCGTGGCATCTCGCTTGCGAGGCAAGAACGATACCGTTCTACCACCAGCGACCCCAGCCCCAAGATACACTGTAGTGTAAATGACTGTTAGGATATAGAAGAAAGAGATTTTTTTCTGAATGGCATTATATTAATGCCTAACTTAATCTACTTACTGCACATCTTAATCTCTTCTCTGTTGATGACCATTAACCCAATAACTGTACAGTCGGAAAAAAGGTATGATGACATTAACAATAAAATATAACGCCATAAATACGAAACAATATGGATCACCAAGCAGGCGTTTGGTGTTGTCTGGGCTAAATACTAAGATGGAGCCTTAAAGTTTCAATGCTCCAGAAGGTTTTAATTACAGTGTCTTGAAATTACAGAACAACATATCCCTATGGAGGTAATAATTTATGTCGGTATTTATCTATAATGATGCCGCGATGAGCAAAAGCATCCCTATGAATCCTTAAGTAATATGTTAATATCTTCTAGTCACTCCAATCGAATGTCATGTTACGTTGATGGAGTTTCGTTGTTCCTTGTTGATCTCTCCATCTTGCCTCTCTTAATGAGCATTTTGCTTTCCCAAATAAAACTATAAAAGAGAAATAGTTGTTGAATCACAACTGAAGACGATGGTAATGAAACAGAATATTATAAACAATGTGATGATTGCGTTATGGGTTATAGTTGTTGTCAATAATATTACGACACGAAAATAAATGAAAAATGTGGCAGGGTTCTGTTTTTGCTATACCTGGGAAATATCTGGTAACAACAGGTGGCAGAGGAGGCAGTAATATGATCTCCAGGTAGTCCTACTGTATATGGCCTCCGAGTTATATCATGTTTTCATAACTATGTTGTTGTTTTTTTTTTCATTTATATAACATAAATTTTCCCAGCCCACATGAGTTAATGATTTTGTTAATGTTTTAATGAATTGCTGCGCTTTCGTCAACGTAGGTCATCAAGCGAGTATTTTTTGTTAGTACTGTAAATACACTATACTCGGTTTGCTTTTTAGCTGACAGTATAAGCCCCGTCCCCCCTGCAGCTCAGTGGCGCAGACAATGTTTGATTATTAATGATCTATCGCAAATAGTTTCATATATAACTGTTGAGGATACCCAGTTCTGGTTCATTTGAATGCCGAATTTAATGTATGTACAGATTTAACTGCTTGAAAACATTAACTTTCAAGATATGAACGGAAAAAAGTTTGAAAATATTTACCTTTGGAGAAAGACTATAGTCACCAACCACTAAAAATCTAGAGAGATACCCAGGTGAGTTTTTGCATACACACAACATCATAACCACTAAAAGCCCTCCTGAGAATCTCAGCCTGGCAATAAACAGCTCAGGAGTTTCCAGAAAACAGATGAGCCTAAATCTACTTAAATGACACTTCGTTTTGTACCCATGTAAGGGCGGTAACGAGCAGGAAGATGGTTGCCGTAACTCACTCGCTCGTTTGCTGGCTCGCGACCCCCACTTAGGGGGTTAGACAGAGGTGAGAAGGTCGCTGCTACCAGTGACATCGGCAGACATTACCCAGATAGCAAACCAGACACGCCTCCCCGCTGTTCTTCCAAATTCTGGTGGTGTTCTCATCAAAGGCTCTGGACTCGTGGGATGTTTTCCCAGACCTTCACCTATCGACTGTCAATCTTTGGACATCTACCCCAACCACTACCGCGGCTGCCACGACCGCCAGTTCATCTCCTCCGTCTGTACCCCGGTGTTTCTCCTGTTCCAGCAAGACATCTCCACTGCTCGAATGAGGAGCTGAATGGACCTTCCCTCTGAGAGTGGATCGCTGCATTCCAGAACCTTCCCCAGGGCTGCTGCCGTAGGAAATATCTGTTCATTGTTTGATTCCATTAATTGTTTGATTCCATTAATTGTTTGATTCCATTGTTTGTTTGATTCCATTAATTGTTTGATTCCATTAATTGTTGACTGCATTAATTGCTTGACTCCCATAATTGTTATTTGATGTTTGTTGAGTGGTGTCAGAGCTTTGTGTCATATTTTTATAGTAAACAGATGTCAATCTCGAACTGTTGTTTGTTATTCCTCGGAAAACCATGGTTCTTGATTTTCCTTTTATAAGATACTGATTAGGCTGGTAAGAGATTTCCATCCCAATGTCCCAGGACTTTACAACCCAATATGTTTTAAATCACATTGATTCAATCTCTGGTTTCTACTTAAACCATTTTATCTATTAGTGTCTGGGTGACATTAATTTAAGAATGCAGTATTACTCAGCACGAGGCTGATGTTCTGTCAGTATCTATAATTTTTTGCAGAATGAGTGACTGACTTAATGACCTGACTGATGTTCCGCAGGTTAATTCCCCAGTTAACCAGGTTGGTACACGTATAATATATATTGGGCTTTTAGTAATGAAAACCAATTGAAGTTTCTTGTTTTATTATAAAAGCTTTATGTCTATAATTCCTGAGTGTATATCAACAGTAAGTTCCACTATTTATGAGTGTAATGAGAAAGGGACGGCGTTTATGTACATAAACGTGAATCCATGTCCGTTCGATAAAAGTTGGTGTGAGTGACTGACTAAGAGCATTGCACTGGTGCGCGCTTACATAGGTAGATGCTGACACATGGGCTTCTCCCTCTTGGGAAAGTTACCGTTCACATGATCAGTTCATGTCTTACTCATAGGTAGTGGAAAAGTACAGGGGTTGAATCTGAATATAAATCAGATGTAAATAACCCATTTACATAATACGTTCTGTTGATGAGACAGGGGCCATTACATCGCTCGGTCACCTAACAGCCGAGCTCCGTGAGGCCTAAATAAGCTCACAGAGTACAGTACATCCTATACAATCCTAACCATGTTATAAACAAAGGTGTAGGCACTAAGCTGGGGATTCTACTACTGTAGGGGTATTAGCTACTACAGGGGTCCTATACTTTAGTGTCTTAATGGTTAAAATGTTATGAACAACGTTCATCTTGGATGACACTGACTTATAATAACAGAAAAGAAACATGATTGCCAAAATTAACATAATGGTGGGAATTGTGAGACTTGGGATTGCAAATTCCCGTGATAAATTAAATGGCAAATTATTATTCAAATCGGCAAATTTTGTCTTTCAAGAATGAAATGACCTTTAATTTCTCTGAAACAATTTGAATATCCTTTACAGTGAAATTCTTGACAGGAATTGGAATTAAGGCAGACTTGAGTTTTATATTTAAGGCAAAGTGCTGATGAGTAGGCAAGGTCCGTAATGAACCCCAAGTGATTTCACAATAATCCGGAGCCTTGTAAAGACCTTTCACAACTAGCTGCTTAACACCATCATGGCATTTTAAAATAACAGTAGTTGTATTTGGAAAGAACAAGTACTGCACATTATGGAGATGAGCGTGAAACACAGTTTTGACACTAACTGGCCTATAGCTGCATTGCGCAAGTGCTGTGGGTACATTGGTTTGTATGACTGGCAATTCACATATTCCCTCTGCAGCAGGAATAAACGCGAACATATAGGCTGGACATACGTGTAGGTGTAGATATGACGACTTCTATCAGGAAAAGATCTTTAGGCCTATCCAGAGTATGCAGTGTGTCGTTAAAAAACCTGGGGAAGGGTTCTAAATGCCATGCATTAAACTGATGTTGCCCTCGCATAGGAATGTGGATGAGAATAGCATTGTGCGTGAGAGTCGACTCCAACAGAGGGTAATAATATTCTACCTCATTGTCATTAAAAATAGGAGTTAAGATATACCGTAACTTGGCAATTTGTAAAGCGTTAAGAAGCGTCTGCACAGGCACAAAATTGCGTCCACACGTCCTATCCCTGCATCTTCTATGCTGTCAATTAGTTCATTTTTATAGGTTACAATCTTCTGAACTGAAATTTCCGCAGCATGCAAATATTCCGTGAAATAAAGGAGCCACTATAACGTCGGGATTGACTTCTGTAACCCACTAACAACCCTCGATACATGGTTAGACTCCGATATTATCGCAGTAACTTTTATTTCTAAAGCAGTAATCGCATGAAACGTTTGAAAAATGACACGATTCTGTTGAGATACATCTTGATCGACAATGTTCATTCGGTCCCCCAATTTAGCTACATCATGGGCCGTTACCGTGCCAAACAGAGTGCTTTGGATAAGACCTACAAAATTAAATAAACCCCTTTTCCGTCGTGTCTGCGAACGCACTTCTTTTGCAAGATCCACTTCAGACGCTGGTAATCTTTCTCCAACATCGACGAGAAGCTTGCGAAGGTTCTTGAGACGAAAGTGTAGAAAGTCAATAGTTTGTGAAACCATCGTCGATACATTAGTAGCTGCACTGAGACCATAAAGGATGTCCAATGCTGATTGTAGTTGGGCGTCGACGTTTTCCATCTGACGGGGAAACTAGAGCAGTCCATGTAACTCATACTTGATGTTCACCACGTCTTCAACTATGAGAACGCGTCCAAGGGGTGCAACAAGTGCACCCGGTTTGAGGACGGATGTGGACATGTCTGTCAACACAACGGTGCCACAACACAGTAGAAGCAACACAATGATGCTCCAAGCCATTCTGTAAGAGATTACATACGTTTTAATATCTACTTGCAGAACGAAGTTTCATACAATAGTCATTAGGCACACTCTACTTCTGTACAGTTTGTAAAGAGGTGTCTATCACATCATCATCAACTGTGGGCAATAAATTCCCATGGGTCTTCTTAAGACGATCTGCATGCGCGACATCTGCAATCTGTGCGTTAGGCTTCCAAATTTTAAATTTGTTGCCTGTTTCTTTGGCAATAATGCCGAATGAACCCGAAAATTTAGCCGTAAGCTTGGAGTTCCTTTCTGGTTCTCATACCATAACAGCAGCATCTACGTTTAACACGACAGGTTTAGCATGTTTATGTTGCTTGATCATCATTTCAGCGCGTGACGCTGCTAAATGTGATTGTACTTGGGTATGAATATCCGTAAAAACACGAATTTGTTTTGCCGTGAAATCATCCATATTATAAACAGGGTTCGGCGTATCCGTAAGTACATCGTAAGGCAGACGTTTATCTGTACCATAGACAATGTAGTAGGGTGATTTGCTCGTAGAGCTATTAATCGACCCATTAATAGACGCTGCAACCTGCGGTAACCAATCTTCCCATGTGTATTGCAAATCACTCACAATCGGGCAGTGTATCTCCAGGATTTTGCGATTGGTTCTCTCAACAAGGCCATTTGCCTGTGGATGATAAGCTGTCACAAAACTTTGCTTAATTTCATATTGCGCACATATTTGTGCTACTAGCTGATTCTTGAACTCTATCCCATTGCCAGAGAGTAGAACTTTAGGCGTAGTATATGGACATATAAGATTCATCACTAATGCATAGGCCACAGAATCGGCCGTTTTATCTTTTAGTGGGACGAAGACCACGAACCAAGAAAAATGATCCACACATACTAAGACGTACGCTGATCCCTGATGACTCCTCGGGAGTTGTAACAAGTCAATAGTGACTGTGTCACACGGACGGTCTGGTGTAGGATATTGTAGAATCGGGGCAGGTGATCCTGTAGAACCTTTATGTTGAGCACATGCCAAACATTTAGCAATGTGTAATTCTATGTCTTTCTTCACTGTGTTCCAGAAATACTTCTTTCTTAATTCCGATAAGCATTTGTCACGACCCTGGTGACCTGCCTGTGGGACATCATGGAACAATGTTATAACCGTTTCACACAACGTTATGGAGTATGTTATGTCGTAATTCAAACTGACTTAAGGGAAGAATTAATTTGGGGAGTTTAACATCCTCTCCCGATTCGAGAGCAAAATTGACTGCTGACCATAATGGGTCGCGTCGTTGCTCATCTTCCAGTTGCGAAAGAGTGAACGTTGATACAGGCATCACTGGTGCTATATTTCTTTACAAAGCGTCGGCGACATCATTCACCCTTCCCGGTAAATACCTAAACTCGGGGTCAAATTCCTGAATTGTCAGATACCAGCGTGCTAATCTGCCTGATAAGTTTCTGCCATGGAACAGCTCAGTTACTGCCTCATGATCCGTAAAAACAGTTATCTTATATCCAAAGATAATGTTTTTAAATTTCTTAAGTGCCCACACAACGGCTAACGTTTCTAAATGCGTTACCGAATAACGTGTTTCAGCATCAATAAGCTTACGACATGCAAAAGCTATTACTCTAAACTTTCCACGCGTATCCTCTTGCATGAGCACGGCTCCGATTCCAAGTCCGGAAGCGTCAGTACAGAGGGTGAAAGGTTGAGTGTAGTCAGGGAATGCTAGAACAGGGCATTGGTAAGCGCTATCTTCAATGCCTCAAAACTATTTTCGTGTTCAGCATCCCATATAAACATTGCTTCTTTCTTGAGCAACCTTGTTAGGGGTGATGCTAATGTTAAATAGTTCTTGATAAAAGAACGATAATATCCAGATAATCCAAGAAAACTACGCACATGATCAACTGAGGTAGGACGCGGGAACTGAGATACAGCTTTTACTTTATCATCTACTGTATGTATACCCTCACCGTCAACTACATGACCAAGGAAATGGATTCTGGATTTTAAAAACTCACATTTCGAGAGTTTAATTTTAAGACTGCTGTGGAAAGTTTTTCCAACACTTCATGCAGTTTAATCAGATGGGAATCAACGTCCTTACTGACTACTATTAGATCATTCAAATAAGCACAGACTGTGGTACCAATCAATCCGGCAAACAGGGTGTTGATCATTCTTTGAAATGTTAGTGGGGCATTCCTGAGACCAAATGGCATCCGGAGGAACTCAAAGTGGCCCAGTGGCGTGCTAAACGCCGTGACCTCTCGTGATTTCCCATCGAGTGGTATCTGCCAATACCCACTAAGCAAATCTAAGTTGCTAAATACAGCATTATCCTTGCCTAAGGACTGCAATACGTCACTCAAGACAGGCATAGGGTACCTATCTTGGATCGTTTTTTCATTAATGCGCCTGAAATCAATAACAGGGCGCCATCCACCATCCTTTTTCGGGACGAGGAATAAAGGGGTATTAAAATTGGACTTAGAATATTTAATAACATTCTCATCTAACATATCATGCACCATATCCTGAACTACAGCGAGCTGGCTATGAGGTAGTCTGTAAGCTGGTACATAGATAGGATTTGTTCCCTCCTTTAATGCTATATGATGGGATGTTAAGTCTGTCTGACCTAGCTTTTCCCCTGGCAAGGCGACAATATTTCTGTAGTCAGCAAGCAGCTCTAAAAGGCGTGTCTTGCCCTGAGGATGATCGATCACCTTAACATGTGGCGCTATTTGATCTTTCCTCACCTGCTTAGTCTGTTGGGATTGCGTAACAATACTACCAAATGGGAATTTTGTAGGCTGTACTTCGACATTGTTGTGATATACTAGAAAATCACACAAATAACATCCTTTCTTTAATATCCGTTGAACGCCTGTTCTATTCAGAACTAGTAAGTCTGTCAAACCACCAGGGCGTATCGTGCTTAACGTTGACTCGCACGACAACCCTTTTACCTTGCACGTTTCCGGGAGACATACAACATCAGTGCCCGTGTACACTTCAGGTAATTCGACAGTTGCTTTGATGAATTCCTCATTCTGGTAATGGAGAGTACTCTTTAAAACTGCAGGTACGATCTTCCAACTATTGCTGCTATAATCACGCTGGGAAAGTGAGGGTGTGAGGTCATGGGGTAGCTCTGACACATTTTCCGCCTTCCTCTTAGTGGGAATGGTGGACAACACTTTCGACCTTGCGGTGAGCATAGGTGCAGAATGACGCGTAGCGCTGTAGGAAACGCTTTTAAACGTAATAGTATTATTACGTGGATAAACATCTATCATGTTCGTTCTAAGGGTTGCGAGACCAAGTAACTCGTCAGCTGGCAAATTAAACTGCTAAACCACATAAAAGTCCGCGTAGAAGGGAGAACCACGTCTTGAGAATCTGAGTGGTAACGTCACCATTCCATTAATGCTCAACTGCGCGCCAGATACTCCTTCGGGATCAGCATCAGTAGGCCTCCATTTGAGGTCGCGGTGAGGGAATTTACATTGTAACTGTAGGTTATGTATCTATGCTACTGTGCCGAGTAGCATCTATATATGTAATTAAGTGGCAACACTGCACGTGTTATGTGGCAACATTGCCCCGAGGCTGCCATATGGCAAGGCAGTCTCAGTCTGACTCTGTGGGCCGTGCATGGCACACGCAAGTCACCACTTGTATTTCTCCTATCCGTTAATAAATGGACTTCAGTGTTACCCGGTGTTTCCCTACCCATCACTGCCTTCTTCAGGGAACACTTGGAACCTTCATGGCGCAGTGAGTAGGATCTATGGACTTCAGTGTTACCCGGTGTTTCCCTACCCATCACTGCCTTCTTCAGGGAACACTTGGAACCTTCATGGCGCAGTGAGTAGGATATGTGGACTTACAAATGTGTGAACAGTGGACAGTTAGCCGGCGATGTGCGACTGCCGGCGATGTGCGCGTCAACTAGTGTGTTGTGTTGCGTTGTGTTTCTCCGTGACGTGCAGTGTTGCGCCGTCACAGTGCGTTTTAGTGACGGTGGCAGTGTTAGTGTCAGTGTATTAGTGTGTCTAGAGCTGAGAGTCGAGCATTGGCTGTCTTTTGTGGTACCCACGGAGCACGCAGGCGTACACCCTTCTCGTGTGACATCCGGGGAGACACTAACGTTCTCACCTCCTCCTCCTCGGCGGCTCCAGCCCACGATGCTCTCTGAGACACACACACACACACACACACACACACACACACACACGCACACACACGCACGCACTCACGCACGCACGCACTCACGGACAGAACAATGGACTTCAGTGTTACCCGGTGTTTCCCTACCCATCACTGCCTTCTTCAGGGAATACTTGGAACCTTCAGTAACCCCTGATAGGATGTCATGGCCAAAACATTCGCGCAAGCACCCGTATCAATATCAAGAGCCAATCTTGTACTATCCACCCTCACCGGCACTGACAACACTTCCACTTTGCTTAGCGCTGCTACTAACGAGGCCGCTATAGAAGTGTTGTGGGGATAAGCAGGAAACAATGTACCTATCCCTCTCCTTGTTGTGGCAGGCGCTGGTCTTCCCCCGACGACTTGTCCTGGGAACGATTCTGTTTACGCTTGTGCGCCACATGTGTTTCACCAAAGTCTAAATTTCTAATCTTCATCACTAAGCCAAACTCTTGTGTGTTATGAGATGTTGACGTATGGAGTGCACACCACATGCGTGACTTCTGGGTAGGTGGAGGTGTCGCCTTAACCGCCTCCGTGTATGACCTTGTCTGCTGCTTGGCACCTGATGTCTCCTTTAATTTAACACCATTACCTTGGAGCTGGAAACAGTTGTCAATTACATGGCCTCTTTTATTACAATGAGCACATCGTAAGCAACGCCGTTGTTTGTATGTCCGGTGTTGAGGTACAATTGGAGCCAATGGTGTCGTATGAGGAATTTAGGGTGGTGTCATCTGTGCCATCTGGGGTTGCGCCGTAGGCATGGAGGGATGCGCCATCAAAAGGCCCGTAGCCGTGGGACAAAGTCTGTTTGCATAATCTACCGTATCTATAGGTGGTACAAACTAAACCTCCTATGCCCGGCTGTATAATGGACGACGAACTACTAACAGGAAACTAATTAATTCTATCAGCGTTTCCACATTGGTCGCTGACATTTTATTATCCTGGTCGTAGCAGTCTGAATTCCGGAAGGTCGCTTCCATATCCTGGCGAACTTCCACAGCAATATCCACTGCCACCACCGGTGTTTCAGCGTGAATCACTGGCGTACAACGATCCAGCCACCTGAAGATCCACTGTAATTGGCCCATCTGGGACCTGCCCCCAAATATTCCAATAAGGGTGCGCTTGAATTTCTCATAGCTAGGGTCCATTAAACCATACACATTTAAATGATTTCCAGCATATGAACCTTGCGTAATATGGGAACGCACAAATGCCTTTTTCTCTTCATCACTGGCAATTTTAGCAGTGCGCATGGTGTCTTCACATGCACGAATAAAATGCGCTACCCGAAAATCATCCTGGCCCGTAAAATTACGAACGTAGTCGCCATGCTGCATTATATGAACTACATTATCAGAGTTAGTTGACGTGGTAGCAGTATTGGGGAGAGTGTTAGGGGAAGCCATTGTAGCGTTAGAAATTAGTAAGCTAGTACTTTTACTCCTAACTGAAGGTTGAGTTACAGGGGGTGCTACTGATGAATTAACTGACACACTGTCACCTGGAACAGGGTTAGAAACTACCTGTGTATCCCTAGGCGAGGTACTATATTGATTTCCAGACTGTAAAATACGACGGTTTAAGTCGTCAAATGATTCCTCAATTAATTGCTCACTACTTTCTACCGAATCGTCTAACTGTGTTTCCGGCAAAAGTTCAAAATCAACCTTTGCAGTAGATACGTAATGTGTATCCTCTAAGTGTAAGTTATCAGCACATAGTTGTGCTAGGCATATAAGGTTGTAGGGGTATCGAGATATTAATGTCGTCTAGCACTCAGGATGGAAGGAAACTCTAATGTGGTTTTCTTGTATAATATATAAGTTATATGATAGACAGTCTGGTGCTGGAGATGCCGTGTGGTGGGGAGCTGCTCAGTAGAAGACGTTTGGTGAGTAGCGTGTTGAAGGAGGTAGATGTGCAGGAGCTTCGTTAGAGAAGATGTTGCCTGTTGCTGGCCTCCTGGTTGAATGAAATGTTAACAGCGTGGAGCTTGCTGGAGGAGATGTTGCTTGTTCAGGAAAATGGGCAGAATGAATCTCAATGGAGAGACAGAGCTTATATACACCCAGCAGCAGCAGCCAGTCCTCTATGAGTCATGTTGGGAAAACCCGAGAAGTAGCCGGTGACTAGTTCCGTTGCTAAGATACTGTAACATCTGGGGACAGCTCTCGCTTGGTTGCTAGGCAACGGCACGTTGGAATGTGATAGCAGGTGGCGGCTGCTACGCAGTTTGTAGGGGAGACGTCCACTACAATACTCCTCCTCCCCTCCCGGCGCGGCGGGAGGCTGGATGTTGTCCGGGTTGTGTCCCACACATAACACATACCGGGCAGGTGTATGTACGACTCGACCGCTACGTGTAACAACTCCGTCCAGTGACACAAAACCTGTGGGAGAATTAGGAGGAGAAAGAGGGTTTGGGATTAGAGGAGGTTGTACAAGCAATGGTTGTTGTGCTCCTGCTGCTGCAGGGGCTGCATCAGGAGGAGGGTCCATGGCAGGAGCAGGTTCTATGATAGAAGGGAGGTTTATTACAGGTGCAGGTTCTATGACAGGAGCAGGTTGTACATGAGGGTGAAAAGAGGGTGCCCAGAACTGTCGTGGGCGTGGTGTTGCTGCCGGTGGTAACTGCGGGTGGACTGGTGCAGGCGTAGTTTGTTGATGGTGCTGCTGGGCTGGGGGCCCGACGGGTAAGGTGGCCGGTTTGACTCGGTCTATGCTGACGGTGTCATGTCTGCCATTCCGGAGAATTGTCAGGAACTTTGCTGAACGGGTAACCACCTGGAAGGGTCCATCGTAGGGGCGTTGTAATGGGTTGCGGTGAGCATCATGCCTGACGAAAACATACTCGGCTGTGAGTAGTGCAGGAGGGATGTGTTCAGGGCGCCGAGTAGGCTGGCGTGGAGCAGTAGCTCTGAATGCAGAAACTGCTTGTCGTAGCTTTTGGAGTAAGTCGTGACGAACGGCTGGAGTGGTTTGGTTGGGATCAGGAGGGAGTGAGAAATCCCCGGGTAGCCGAAGGGGCTCGCCTAGTGTCAGATCTGCTGGGCTACAGTCCATATCCTCCTTGTGTGACGCACGGATGCCGAGGAGCACTTAGGGAAGCACATCAGTCCAGCTGTAAGGGTCGTGCTGTGCCTTGAGTGCGTCCTTCAGCTGCCGGTGAAAACATTCTACCATGCCGTTGGCTTGAGGGTGGTATGCTGTAGTGCGTTGTCTAGACGTGCCGAGGAACTGTAGGAGGTGCTGCCAGAGTTGTGACTCAAACTGTACTCCTCGGTCAGTGATTATGGTTGCGGGTGGGCCAAAACGGGAAACCCAACCGGACATGAAGGCGCGGACAGTAGTCTCTGCTGTAGCGTTGGGCATGGGAATTGCTTCTGTCCACCTGGTGAAACGGTCGATGCAGGTGAAGATGTAGGTGCTACCGTAGGATGATGGTAGAGGTCCCACGATGTCGAGGTGTACTACTTGAAAACGTCCTTTGGGAATAGGAAAGGCTTGTAAGGGGGCCCGTATGTGACGATGTATTTTGGAGGACTGGCAGGCCAGGCACTGGGCAGCCCATTTCTTAGTATCAGATTTGATGCCGGGCCAGACGACACGTTGCGTGAGGAGGCGCTGGGAGGCCCGCACACCCGGGTGGCTGAGACCATGGATGCGGTCGAAAATAGCGCGGCGGTGGACGTGAGGCACGAACGGTCTAGGCTGTCCACAGGATATGTCGCACCACAATTTTATCTTTGTGCCAGGAACAGGGAGTTCTTGGAGTATGAGGCCTGAGGGGGATATCTTGTATGCTGCCAGGTCTTCGTCTTTCTCTTGAGCCGCGGCTAGCTGCCCATAATCAATGGGTGGAGATGAGGGAAGAATGGTGGATATACAACGAGAGAGGGCGTCGGCGATCTCGTTGTGGCTGCCTTTAATGTGTTGGATGTCGCTGGAGAACTCCGAGATGTAAGCCAAGTGGCGCAGGACACGAGGTGTATGTGACTGGGAAGCTGAAGCGAAGGCGTGGACGAGGGGCTTGTGATCAGTGAAGATGGTGAACTGACGGGCCTCGAGGAAGTGTTGGAAATGTCTGACAGCCAAGTATATGGCCAGGAGTTCTCGATCAAAAGCGCTGTACTTGAGGTGTGGTGGTTGAAGCCGTTGTGAGAAGAAAGCAACGGGCATGAAAATTCCGTTGATCTCCTGCTGTAAGACGGCGCCCACTGCAATAGAAGAAGCGTCTGTTGTGAGAGTGGTCCGGGCGTTAGGTGCGGGATGGGCCAGGAGGGTGAGGCGTGTGATGTGCTGTTTGATAGTGGTGAATGCCGTAGTAGCCTCTTGAGTCCACATGAGAGACTTGTGAGACTTCTCTGGGCGTCCCTTGAGAAGGTCGTGTAGGGGGGCTAGGATGGTGGCAGCTTTGTCAATGAAGCGGTGGTAGTAGTTGACTAAACCCAGGAACTCTCGGAGTTTCTTCGCCGTTTCAGGTTTGGGGAACTCCCTAATTGCGGTTATCTTCTGTGGTAGGGGTTGTATGCCACTGGGCGAGACTCTGTGACCGAGGAAATCGATGGCCGAGGTTCCAAAGATGCACTTAGCAGGATGAACTTTCATGTTGTTGTTCTGCAGGCGTTGGAGAAGGAGTTGTAGGTGGTGGCGGTGCTCGGCAGGCGTCGAAGATGCGACGAGGATGTCGTCAATGTAGACGGTGACAAAATCGAGGTCGCGAAGCATATGGTCCATTAACCTCTGGAAAGTCTGTGGTGCATTGCGTAAGCCAAAACTCATGAAAGTGTACTCGAAGAGTCCGAACGGAGTGGTGATGGCTGTCTTCTGGGTATCTGCCGGTGCTACTGGGATCTGGTGGAAGGCACGCTCCAAGTCGATCTTCGAGAAGATAGTCTTGCCATGAAGTTTGTGGCGAAAATCCTGGACATGCGGAATAGGGTACCTGTCAGGTTTGGTGACGAGATTCAGGGCTCTGTAGTCGCCACACACCCTCCACTCGCCGGGTGTTCGCTTAGGAACCATGTGAAGAGGCGATGCCCAGGGACTCCTTGAAGGGCGAATGATGCCGTCTTGCAGTAGTTTGTTGAATTCTACTTTGGCTGTGTACAGGAGCTCAGGGCGCAGGCGGCGAGGGCGTGAAAAGACTGGTGGTCCTTTGGTTTCGATGTGGTGGAAAATTCCCGACGTAGGTGGTGGGGGTAGGGAGACTCGGGGTGAGAAAAGCTCCTTGAATTCGTCGAGCAGGGAGGAGAACTCGTTGGAAGGCGCAAGACAGGTGATAGCGTCCGTGTGTCTGGCACGAGAACCCTGGATCTTGCGTGCTGTAGGCTCATGAATGAGGCATAGATGACTTGGTTTGACGCCGAGCTTGTGGAAGGTGAGGAAGTCGAAACCAAGGATGGGTTGAGACACGTCTGCTATCACGAATAACCAACGCAGAGTCTTGGGCAGACCGAGGTCTAAGGCGAGGGTGCGTACGCCGTAGGAGGCGATGGAGGTACCGTTGGCAGCGAACAGGTCATACGAGGGTTGCTTTGACTTGTCTCGTAGTGAGGGAGGGATGAGGCTGACCGATGAACCGGTGTTGATGAGGAACTTCTTGCCGGAGGTGCGGTCGGTGATGCGCAGTAATGAGACGCCTGGAGGGACGGAGGCTGAGGCGTCTACCAGCCTCCGGTGTTGCCGTTTCCCGAATAGGTGCAATAGGGCTCACAGTTTCGAGCATAGCGGCCGAAAGTCTGGTGATACCAGCAGAGGGTAAATTTGTTGTGCTGGGTGTTGGCTGCTGTGTGTCGGAACTTGTAGGGCGTAGTGTATGAGTCAGGAACCGGCGCAGCAGCGGGTATGGAGGAGCAGAACTGCTCAATGGTGTCCATCCTGCGGTTCAAAATTTGCAACAGGTCCTTGATGTCTTGTGAGGTATTGCTCGGCTGAGGGGTGTTGACCCGGCTTACAAATTCGATGGTAGGTACTGGTGTGACCGTGGCGGCAAGGGGTGCAGCAGCGCACTCATTAAAAATTCTATCTGCCGCGGTCGCATATAGTTCCGGTGTCATAGAGTAATCTACTGCGGACAGGATGTTGCGCACTTCTGTGGGTAGCTTTTGTGCGTGAAGCTGGCGCAGGATAGAGTCGGGGAGTCTGTCTGTGTGACGGGAGTTCAGCCGACACATCTCCTCCCAGAGACGTCCCGGGGTTGAGTTCCCGAGGGAGGTAGAGGATAGATCTTGCAGGAGATTGGGGCTGGTCTGTTGATAACACGTCTTCAAGGCAGCCCGCAGGGTAGCGAATTTGTTGTGATCTGGAGGGTTGGAAATGGTTTGTGAGACCCGCGTGGCCACTTCTGTGGGTAAGGCACAGAGCAGGGCGCAATACTTTTGCCTGTCGGTCGCTCGTGAACCAGCGAGGGCTGCTTCCACATGGTCAAGCCAGTCCTCGACGTTGTGGTTGAAAGTCGGCAGAGAGATCCGTCCGTCCTCCATCTTGTGTGAGTGCTTATCTCCAGGAGTCACCATTGTAGGGGTATCGAGATATTAATGTCGTCTAGCACTCAGGATGGAAGGAAACTCTAATGTGGTTTTCTTGTATAATTTATAAGTTATATGATAGACAGTCTGGTGCTGGAGATGCCGTGTGGTGGGGAGCTGCTCAGTAGAAGACGTTCGGTGAGTAGCGTGTTGAAGGAGGTAGATGTGCAGGAGCTTCGTTAGAGAAGATGTTGCCTGTTGCTGGCCTCCTGGTTGAGTGAAATGTTAACAGCATGGAGCTTGCTGGAGGAGATGTTGCTTGTTCAGGAAAATGGGCAGAATGAATCTCAATGGAGAGACAGAGCTTATATACACCCAGCAGCAGCTGCCAGTCCTCTATGAGTCATGTTGGGAAAACCCGAGAAGTAGCCGGTGACTAGTTCCGTTGCTAAGATTCGGTAACATCTGGGGACAGCTCTCGCTTGGTTGCTAGGCAACGGCACGTTGGAATGTGATAGCAGGTGGCGGCTGCTACGCAGTTTGTAGGGGAGACGTCCACTACAAGGTCATCAGATTGAGACATTGGAAACTGAAAATTTATCCAAGAAGTTCCATTTGAGCCAGATAATAATTAACGGTAAAAGCAAAATACTTGCCTCTCATTTACAGGAAATGATAAAAATTGTAGTTAAAATAATTAAACTATCAATAAGTGAACAGACAAGAAATAACTACTGCAAATTATATAACGTCAATACACACGAATATACATAAAACACCTATTTCAATGACATACCCCTATCCAATGGCCTATCGTTGTGGAGTTATGTCTCCAACGTGTTAATGTGTGTAAAAACTATGTATACTTTTGAAATACCTATTACAGGAGTTATAGCGTCTGTATAGAAAACGCCATCCGTCCAGCTGGTATCTGTAGTGGGAGAGTAGGCGGGGCCTCTTCAATCATCCTCGAGCCTCCAGCCGGTTTCCCTAGCAACGAGAATGACGCTCTGCAATCACAACGGCGGGTGAGTCCACTTCACTACAGGGGAATACTTCCACTGGAGAACAAATGCTGCTGACCTAAGACGGAAAGGTTCTTGCTTCTGCTGAGTCGATGTCACCTCTGCCGTGTGCCAAACTTCTTCAGTCTCGTATATATGGAGAACTGTCTGATGACACCGGATATACTGCAATCAACGCTCGCGAAACCACACAACCGTCCAGCTACTTGTGAAATGTCACTTGTTAGTAAAGTTTATGAAACCATCTGCAACACTGTACTGTAGACCACACATTGGTAGATGCTGACACTATGCTTTCTTGGGGCTTCCTTACTTGTTACTAACAGGGATTTCACCAAATAGGCTGTATGATATAATAATAATTCTGCACCTCTTCTGGGAGACAGAGATGAGGAGCACTCACTAATTAATTATCGTCTCAATACGGGATACAGGTTTAACACTCGGATTATGTAACACGTCACTGTTTTTTGTTTTCACAAAACACTGACTTCTTGGTACATATACTGCCTTATAGCTTCCATACCCTGGTTAATTCCCCAGTTAACCAGGTTGGTACACATATAATATATATTAGGCTTTTAGTAATGAAACCCAATTGAAGTTTCTTGTTTTATTATAAAAGTATTATGTCTATAATTCCTGGGTGTATATCAACCGTAAGTTCCACTATTTATGAGTGTAGTGAGAAAGGGACGGCGTTTATGTACATAAACGTGAATCAACGTCCGTTCGATAAAAGTTGGTGTGAGTGACTGACTAAGAGCTTCGCACTGGTGCGCGCTTACATAGATGCTGACATATGGGCTTCTTCCTCTTGGGAAAGTTACCGTTCACGTGATCAGTTCATGTCTTACTCATAGGTAGTGGAAAAGTACAGGGGTTGAATCTGAATATAAATCATATGTAAATAACCCATTTATATAATACGTTCTGTTGAAGAGACAAGAGCCATTACACTGACTTCTTGAGAGGCTCCTCCGGCCCGTGAGAGTTAATGTAGCCATCCACCAATACAGAATCACCCTTGTTTAAATATGATAATGGAACAAGACTTAGCCTGTTACCTGAGAGATCTCCAAGTCTTGGGTGTTTCAGGATCTTGTCCTCAAACTCCAGGATTAGTTTTGTTAAGAGTTATTCCTGGAATCCCATTTATCTCTGGTCTATTGAAGACAGAGGTGATGGTAGTTGCTTATGTTGTTCAACGTATCTATAGTTTCTTCACTGGAACATTGCAACTGAGGCCTAGGGTCAGTTTGTAGCGAAACAGCTGATTGGCTGCCAGAAGGACATTTAATATTTAATCTATCGTAATTATATTCTAATAATTTAAGGGATAATGACTATTCTGTGTTGATCTTCCGCAAAACTTAGCATGTGAAACGTTCTGGTAACATAAATATCACAAAGAGAACACGAATATGATGAACAATTTCTGAAAAACATAAACTCATTGCCACGACACGTCATGTAGATCATTGGAGGTTGTTCCTGAAATTATTATGTATGTTATATTTTTCTTGTTCTCTTCAAGAGTTT
>NW_024736071.1:14373586-14383468 GCF_018991925.1 Homarus americanus | reverse complement strand
AGGGAGCGTTACGGTTTATGTTCAGTACTAGGGAGCGTCACAGTTTATGTTCAGTGCTAAGGAGCGTCACAATTTATGTTCAGTACTAGGGAGCGTCACAGTTTATGTTTAGTACTAGGGAGCGTCACAGTCTATGTTCAGTACTAAGGAACGTCATAGTTTATGTTCAGTACTAGGGAGCGTCACAGTTTATGTTTAGTACTAGGGAGCGTCACAGTTTGTGTTCAGTACTAGGGAGAGTCACAGTTTATGTTCAGCACTAGGGAGCGTCACAGTTTATGTTCAGTACTAAGGAGAGTCACAGTTTATGTTCAGTACTAGGGAGAGTCACAGTTTATGTTCAGTACTAGGGAGCGTCACAGTTTATGTTCAGTACTAGGGAAAGTCACAATTTATATTCAGTACTAGGGAGAGTCACAGTTTATTTCAGTACTAGTTAGCGTCACAGTTTATGTTCAGTACTAGGGAGTCACAGTTTATGTTCAGTACTAGGAGCGTCACAGTTTATGTTCAGTACTAGGGAGAGTCATAGTTTAAGTTCAGTACTAGGGAGAGTCACGGTTTATTTCAGTACTAGTTAGCGTCATAGTTTATGTTCAGTACTAGGGAGTCTCAGTTTATGTTCAGTACTAGGGAGAGTCACAGTTTATATTCAGTACTAGGGAGCGTCACAGTTTATGTTCAGTACGAGGGAGAGTCACAGTTTATGTTCAGTACTAGGGAGCGTCACAGTTTATGTTCAGTACTTGGGAAAGTCACAGTTTATGTTCAGTACTAGGGAGAGTCGCAGTTTATGTTCAGTACAAGGGAGAGTCAAAATTTATGTTCAGTACTAGGGAGCGTCACAATTTATGTTCCGTACTAGGGAGAGTCACAGTTTATGTTCAATACTAAGGAGCGTCAAAGTTTATGTTCAGTGCTAGTGAGCGTCACAGTTTATGTTCAGTACTAGGGACCGTCACAGTTTATGTTCAGTACTAGGGAGCGTCACAGTTTATGTTCAGTGGTAGGGCGCGTCACAATTTATATTCAGTACTAGGGAGCGTCACAATCTATGAACGGTACTAAGGAACGTCATAGTTTATGTTTAGTACTAGGGAGCGTCACAGTCTATGTTCAGTACTAAGGAACGTCACAATTTATGTTCAGTACTAGGGAGCGTCACAGTTTATGTTCAGTGCTAGGGAGCGTCACAGTTTATGTTTAGTACTAGGGACCGTCACAGTTTATGTTCAGTACTAGGGAGCGTCACAGTTTACGTTCAGTACTAGGGAGCGTTACGGTTTATGTTCAGTACTAGGGAGCGTCACAGTTTATGTTCAGCACTAGGGAGCGTTACGGTTTATGTTCAGTACTAGGGAGCGTCACAGTTTATGTTCAGTGCTAAGGAGCGTCACAATTTGTGGTCAGTACTAGGGAGCGTCACAATTTATGTTCAGTACTAGGGAGCGTCGCAATCTATGAACGGTACTAAGGAACGTCATAGTTTATGATCAGTACTAGGGAGCGTCACAGTCTATGTTCAGTACTAAGGAACGTCATAGTTTATGTTTAGTACTAGGGAGCGTTACGGTTTATGTTCAGTACTAGGGAGCGTCACAGTTTATGTTCAGTGCTAAGGAGCGTCATAGTTTATGTTCAGTACTAGGGAGCGTCACAGTCTATGTTCAGTACTAAGGAACGTCATAGTTTATGTTTAGTACTAGGGAGCGTTACGGTTTATGTTCAGTACTAGGGAGCGTCACAGTTTATGTTCAGTGCTAAGGAGCGTCACAATTTATGTTCAGTACTAGGGAGCGTCACAGTTTATGTTCAGTACTAGGGAGCGTTACGGTTTATGTTCAGTACTAGGGAGCGTCACAGTTTATGTTCAGTGCTAAGGAGCGTCACAATTTATGTTCAGTACTAGGGAGCGTCACAGTTTATGTTTAGTACTAGGGAGCGTCACAGTCTATGTTCAATGCCACTAAGAGACGTCATAGTTTATGTTTTTAGTACTAAAGGGCGGTACGGTTTTATGTTCAGTACTAGGAGGCGTCACAGTTTATGTTCGAGGTGCTGGGAAGCGTCACAATTTATGTTCCGATACCTGAGGGAGCGTCTGGTTTATGTGTTCAGTACTAGGGAGCGTTACGGTTTATGTTCAGTACTAGGGGCGTCACAGTTTATGTTCAGTGCTAAGGCGTCACAATTTATGTTCAGTACTAGGGAGCGTCACGGTTATGTTGTTTGTAGTACTAGGGAGCGTCACAGTCTGTGTTTCAGCTTTAAGAGACACACGTCATAGTTTAGTAATTTCCCTGGCGAAATCACTAGGGAGCGTCACAGTTTATGTTTAGTACTTACAAAGGAGCGTCACAGTTTGTGTTCGAGTACTAGGGAAGTCACGGTTATGTTCAGCACTAGGGAGCGTCACGGTTATGTTCGAGAGTACTAAGGGAGAGTCACAGTTTATGTTCAGTACTAGGGCATCTGGTTATATGTTTAATTACTGGGAGAATTAAAGAGTTTATGTTCAGTACTAGGGAGAGTCACAGTTTATGTTCAGTACTAGGGAGCGTCACAGTTTATGTTCAGTACTAAGGAGAGTCACAGTTTATGTTCAGTACTAGGGAGAGTCACAGTTTATGTTCAGTCCTAGGGAGCGTCACAGTTTATGTTCAGTACTAGGGAGCGTCACAATGTATGTTCCGTACTAGGGAGAGTCACAGTTTATATTCAGTACTAGGGAGCGTCACAGTTTATGTTCAGTGCTAGGGAGCGTCACAATTTATGTTCAGTACTAGGGACCGTCACAGTTTATGTTCAGTACTAGGGAGTGTCACAGTTTACGTTCAGTACTCGGGAGCGTCACAGTTTATGTTCAGTACTAGGGAGCGTCACAGTTTATGTTCAGTGCTAGGGAGCGTCACAATTTATGGTCAGTACTAGGGAGCGTCACAATCTATGAACGGTACTAAGGAACGTCACAGTTTATGTTTAGTACTAGGGAGCGTCACAGTCTATGTTCAGTACTAAGGAACGTCACAGTTTATGTTCAGTACTAGGGAGCATCACAGTTTATGTTTAGTACTAGGGAACGTCACAGTCTAGGTACAGTACTAGGGAACGTCACATTCTATGTACAGTACTAGGGAACGTCAGGGTCTATGTACAGTACTAGGGAACTTCGCAGTCTATGTACGGTACTAGGGGGGGTCACAGTCTATATATAGTACTAGGGAACATCACAGTCTATGTACAGTACTAGGGAACTTCGCAGTCTATATGCGGTACTTGGGGGGTCACAGTCTATATATAGTACTAGGGGACATCACAGTCTATGTACGGTACTAGGGCGGTCACAGTCTATGTACAGTGCTGGGGAACGTCACAGTCTATGTACAGTGCTGGGGAACGTCACAGTCTATGTACAGTACTAGGGAACGTCACAGTCTATGTACAGTACTAGGAAACGTCAGGGTCTATGTACAGTACTAAGGAACGTCAGGGTCTATGTACAGTACTAGGGAACGTCACAGTCTATGTACAGTACTAGGGAACGTCACAGTCTATGTACAGTACTAGGGAACGTCACAGTCTATGTGTAGTACTAGGGAACGTCACAGTTTTTGTACAGTACTATGGAACGTCACAGTCTATGTACAGTAGGGTGTGTCATACGGAGGCGAATTTTTTTTTTTTGAGTTTGAAAAATCGGCCCATGGTATTAATGATGTAGTTCTATGTACAGAATCATGTAATATCTTCAGATTTGAAAAGTTTTCATTTTTTGCTAGGTAAATTTTAACTTGAAATCTTATGAAAATTCAGTATTCCCACCCTTTTACCAACACCACTAAATAGCTTATTTAAAGTAAAGTAAATGTATCAGGTTAATTTATTAGGATGAAAATGATCCAGAAAGTGAAACGAATGATCTTGACACATTTATTAAATTTAATATTCCTTTAGAAAACAAAATCATCAAATACAAAAACCGGTTTTACTACTACGACCCGGTGTTGCTGCACACCATAGAGAACATGTCTTTATTGCTTCTGTTTCTACTCATCACCTCCCTGCGGACCACCTGAGCTCGGATGTAGCCTTCCCTCCTCTCCTGGCTGTACACGTGACTGCTGGCCTCGCTCACTTGCTGTACACAATGCTCTATACTCTGGGTGTGCGAGGGCCAGGCAGGGACATGCATGGGGTTGTCCAGGAAAGCTCTGACTTGAACATTGGTGAGGCTGCAGGTAAGAGGGGGCTCACTGCCAGCCTGGATGTTATCCAGATCTATGAGAGCTGTGAGGGTCTTGGCACCTAGATTGACTTCAGGAGTCTTCCTGACCCTGAAGGAATCGTCACCAACTGATTCGTCATGCCCAGATCCTCTCATAAGTCTCATATCCAAAATCTTTTTGACTGCCACTCTTCTCTCCTCCTCATCCTTACTGCAGAGCATTGTCTGCAGACTGCCTCCAGGATAGGCATATACCGGAAGATCTCCTCACGGTCTGCTCCACAATCTGAACAACCTTCCTTAGCTGACTCCTCAGGAGCTCAAAGCTGGAAGAACATGCCTAGGACCTTTGGAGAACGATATGACTTGACCTTGGTGTTGAACCAATTTGGCAAGTGAACTTTCGATGAATTGGACAATAAGTCTCTCAGGTTGTGAGAAGCTGGTTCAGTTTATGATGAGCGACCCAAATTCTGCAGAACCTGAGAGCCGTTGTGAGCCACCTAGAATGTGAGACTGGACCTATCTGCAGGTAAGCAAGTCTATCAGGCATGACCCCAGTTTTGATGGCACTGCAAATCATGTAACCATATTACTGGTCAGTACTCAGGTCGTCAATGACAGTATGTGCAAGCTCAACGAGTGGAGGGCCAACTGTGATTTTTTCAAAGCTCGGATTTATTTCTAACTCAGTGGCAGCAGAGTCTAAAGAGCATCTTGCCAAGAGGACCAGACCATCTGTTGTTTGAAAGAGTCTTGCCATCCAGCTCCTGGATCAGGTGTCTGAGTGGCAACTCGTTGGTGTGGAGGTCACAAACAATCCAGACCAGCTTCCTCCCAATCTTCCGCTCTATCCACTGTATGACCCCCCTTGCCACCCTGTGTTCGTGTTGATGCTGTCCCCTCCAATGGCCTGCAGGGTCTGGTCTACGTTCCTCTCTCTGACCCAGTTCACAATGTTATCTGCCACTATCTCAGCTGGTTTCCTGATGTCATCGTTCTCTGGAGTGAAATGCCACAAATACTTCCCTCCTGGTTCACTGCAGCAGGAGTAGTGTTCCTCCTTCACCATGGCAGGGAACAACTTGTCAGAATCCCCAACTTTCATGAACACTTTAGTGTCATCCCTTCTCCCATCAAAGAACAAACAATTGATTCCATTTTCTCTTATCCCCTTATCAAACTCCTCTTCTAGGTTACTGACAAGTTTCCCCTGAGCTCTCCTTACTTTGTTATGATCTATCACCAGGTGAACATCATCAGGTGCTATCAAACCACCGTCAATCCAGGCAGCTGTTGCTATCTCTGCAGTTTCTCTGAGACCAGTGTGGTGTCGCATGCTGGCCAGAGCTATGCTCGGGATATCTTTCCTATTTCGAATGTTATGCCTGGAAGGTTTGGGATCATTATTTTCTGGGTTAGGGACAAAGTCACCATTCTCCTGGTCAGCACTCGGATCAGCCATGGGGAAGTCATTAAACTCTAAATCAGCTTGACTCCAATCATCGGCCTTTTTACCTCACCCTGGGCCTTCTCAAGTCTCTTTTCCTCGGCAACTCTTCTCCTCTTCTGTCTCTCTGTGGCAGCCTCCTGTCTCTTGGACTCCGGAATATCTTGGCTAGAAATCATGAGAGCCCCTATACTGCCAGTCTTCTCTCTCTGTGCTTTGACAAATGCCAGTTCGATCACAGGAATCTTCAGTTCAAGCTTGCAAATACAGGAGATGTGGGCCTCGGATTTACATTCACGATCGCATCCAAACTCAGGACAGAGAACAATTGGGCACTTGCAAGTAATTATGTCAAATAACTGGTCCAGTTGCTTGGCAAAGCTGTCTTTAACTGCAAGTTTTCCTCTCCCAAGAGAGATATCTCTTGCCTTTTCCCAACTGGCTAGCAGTCTCTCACTAATCTTCTTCTGACTTGTTATGACTGGAGGCTTGAACTGAGCGTTAGCCAGAGTGTACTGTGCCAAGACAGCTTTGGTCATATCAATGGCAATGTCTTTGTTTGTGTAAGTTCTTTGGTTCTTTTCACTGATTTGCCTGATTAAAACACCGTATCTCAAAGCATCTCTCTAATGTGAGCAACTCCGACTTCAGGAGCTCTCTCCCAGACCCAAGATAGTGACTGAGATATGGCTGGATTTTTGGTTCCTCGTCCTGACACAAGCAGCCATCGCAAATATTATCAATTTATAAATGCATCAGAATCTGAAACAGAAAAAATATTGTTAGTTGGGTTGTTAAAGAATGAAGTCAGAAAGCTATGTTCACTATTTAATTGTAATGCACTAATGCAGCTGTACGTTAGATTTTCGATAAATTTCACGCTAAAATTTACCTAGCAAAAGGTTGCAAAATATTGAAACTGAAATTATTTTCTGTTTATATACACTAAAATCTACCATAAAAGTGATGGGCCATTAGTTTTAGCTGATCTTCCCTCCTATGACACACCCTAATGTAAGAAGGACCTACGTGTGTATGTTGACAATGAGCTGAAGTTCTCGGGCCATTGCGAGAAGAAGGTAAATCAGGCAAATAAATTATTGGGTCTTATAAGAAGGTCGTTCAGATGTCTAGACGGTCCGTCCCTCTTAACGATCTTCAAGAGTGAAGTGCTTCCCCATCTGGAGTACTGTCACCCCGTCTGGTCTCCGAGATATGCTCGGGACTGTCAGTTGGTTGAAAATGTTCAAAGGAGGGCCACCAGACTGGTGCCTGCACTTCGGCATCTCAGCTACCCTGAGAGATTGGAGCGCCTGAACTTGCCTAGCATATACTACAGATGGGCAAGGGGAGACCTAATTGAGGTGTATAAGCATCTAAAGGGTGTCCTTACTTGGAGTTGGCGGACGCTCGCCCCACAAGGTATCACAACTCAAGATTGAAGAAGCTGCAAGTCTAGAAAACTGTGAGGGCAAACTTTTTCGGAGTGAGGGTTGTGAACTCTTGGAACAATCTGCCAGAAAGTGTTGTGATGGTACCGAATGTGAGCTCTTTCAAGACAAAATTTGACCAACATTGGAGCGGGTTCAGGTACATTCAGGAGCCGGTGCATGCCCAATACTTGCCAACAGTGCGTGACAGAGACGTGACCGATCGCCCAAGCAGCCGATCTTTTGGTGAAGTGGATAAATGAAAAGGAAAAGTAATCAGAGACGTGACCGATCGCCTAAGCGGCTAACGAGCCGATGAGTGGTGAAGAGGATAAAAGAAAAGAAAAGAGTTAAGCATTAACTGCCGAGAGCTGGCTACTAATTAGCTGAGCTCAGGTCTAAGAGACACGACTTGAGAGTGGAATTTTCTGATCACAGGTGTGTCACATGATCCTTACAGTTCATGGAAAATAACTATGGGTGATGGAACTATATAACAACACTATAATAACCCATATTTATATAAGAACCAGTCTATAAAACAGGGGCTATTGCACAAGGATGATATACTGAACTACGTTGACAAGGGAGAGCTGTGGAATACTGAATTTCGTGATGCCTGTTTAGCAGATCCTTCCAGCTTCGAGAAGCCATTCAAGAGACGTAAAGATCATAGTTCAGTAATATTGCCTTCTTTGTGGTGTCAATCTTTATCTTGATCTTCAGTAAGTGACCTACAAAAGGGACTGTGTTACCTTCTCAAACTGCAAGAAAAATAATTCTGGATCGTGTTCATCAAATGAAGGCACCATTTTTGCATATTTAGTTGCACCAAAGACCTCTGGTTGGTGAGTAGTCACCTCTGCAACAGGACTAGATAATCTTAAATGTAACATTTGTTATTCATGTTGTCTTTGTTTCTCTTTTTGTTCTCTCTGTTTCTCTCCGTGTTCTCTGTTCATATTGTCTTTATTTCTTTGCACTTTCCATTTATAATTTCGGTATTATTTTACTTTCGGACAACACGGGAATCTTAAGAATTTACCTCTGTAATCAATAGTTTAGACGAGTCTAAGACACTTTTCATCTGTGACGTTTCCCTCGCAAACGACATATATATGCCGGGTGGTCGGGGGGGGGGGCGAAGTCCGCCGGTTAGGAGGTTAGGTTAGGTCATTTACGAGGAAGACGTCACAGGAGAAAAGTGTCTTAGAATAGTCTAAAGGGTATTTGTTAACTTTAGTCCTATAATTCTTTACGATAAATCTGACAACATATGTGAAATCCACAGAAAATTCGAGACACTTTTCTTCTATGATATTTCCATCTGAAATTAAGGATAACCGAGATATTAATTTTTCAATATTATTAGATTTTCTCAGTCACAAGTGTCGCCATGATTTGTTCACTTCTGGCGGAGAAGGTCTGATAAAGATTATTTCATGTCAATTGCAGAGTTTCATCAGAAAAATAGTGAGGCAATTTCTTTTTTTAGAAAACACAGGTTAGGTTAGGTTAGGTTTTGTTGGTTGGTTGGTTGGTGTTTTATTTATGTTATTTACTCGAAAAAAAATCCTACTTTCTCCGTCAAGACCGTGTTTTGCTGTGTTTTGAATGAACTTTATCTTCAAAACTGGCGCAAATCATTCGTTTTTGAGTTTCCCCCACCCAAAACCCACGGTTCCTACGGGGTCCCCCATTATTGTTGGGGGTAAGGAGGGGGTCATAACTCAGAAAAAAAAATATTTGCGACAGTTTTGAAGTTCAAATTCAATCAAAACACAACAAAATACATAGGAAAAATATATTTTCGTGTCGCTAGAAGATTATAGGACTAAAAGTAATATTTACCATCTTCTAAACCAGGGGTCACCAAACTACGGCCCGCGGGCCGGATCCGGCCCGCGACGTCAGTTCATCAGGCCCGCCGACGGTACTTTATTGTAATGTTTGCTTTCGTTCTGGCTTGCAAGTATTGAACAGAATGATTATGCGGCCCGCGCTCGTCATTCTTTCAGTTATCCGGCCCACTGTGAAAACAGTTTGGTGACCCCTGTTCTAAACTATTGATTACAAAGATAAAATTCTTAAGATTCCCGTGTTGTCCGAAAGTAAAATTTACCCTAATTTCTTTATGTTAGCAACTCAAGAGATATTCTCAACACATAATTCCAAGGCACTATCAGGTAAAATATAATTCTCAGTTAACCAAAAAATGACCGACTTCTTAATTTTACTCTTAGTCATTGAAGCTTTGATTTTACTTTATATATCTTTGCAATCCAGTCATCGTTCTTTACTAAACTGTTTTTTAACTGTTCTACTGATGGATCTTCCACAAATTCACGAAGAACAAAATCTCCCATGTTTGTAAACTAAATGCTTATGCAATTAAATGTTCAAATGATAACTCCTAGATCAGGCCCCCACTTATTACAGGTTAAGTTCATGTTGGGAGAATACTGATCAGTAATAAAATGATGTTAATACACTTATTATTAAAAGTGACCTAGACAGGCTGTGAAGATGAAAATCCAGAATGAAAAATACACTTAAAACAAATCAATATATTTACAAGGAACACTCACGCACGAACATTATGAGGCAAATCAGAATGGTAACTTCACTTCAATTCCTTATAAACATTCTAAATATTATACCTACGATAATAACAAGAATAACTTATCTGCTGAGTTGAATACAGGTCAACCACATAAATAAAGGAAATAAATACCCTGACAACACCAAGAGAATTGGGGAAGCACCTCCGACGCACA
>NW_024736071.1:14337377-14372377 GCF_018991925.1 Homarus americanus | reverse complement strand
AGGGTGAAAAGTGATATCTCAGGGTGAAAAGTGATATCTTGGGGTGAAAAATTATATCTCAGGGTGAAAAATTATATCTCAGGGTAAAAGTATCTCAGGGTGAAAAGTGATATCTCAGGGTGAAAAGTGATATCAGGGTGAAGTGATATCTCGGGTGAAAAATATCTCAGGGAAGAAGATATCTCAGGTGGTGGCGTGTAAGTGATATGGTGATGGTGAAAAGTGATATTATGGTGATGAATGTAGGTGATGGTGTAGGTGATGGTGATGGTGTGGGTGAGGTGTAGGTGATGGAGGTTGGTGATGGTGTGTGATGTGGGGATGGTGATGTGTGAGTGGTGAGGTGGGAGGTGATGTGTAGGGGGGGAGGTGATGTGGTGATTAGGTGATGGTGTGGGTGATGGTGATTGTAGGTGATATTAAGGGTGATGATTGTAGGTGATGGTGATGGTGTAGGTGATGGTGTAGGTGATGGTGATGGTGTAGGTGATGGGTGGGTGAGGTGATGGTGTAGGTGTAGGTGATGGTGTAGGTGATGGGTAGGATGGTGTGGGTGTAGGTGAGTCGCCAGCTGTGACACCATCTAGGGAGGAGTTGTGGTCAAGGGACAGCTGGTGACAGCGGAGGGGTGTGTGTAACCGTATGTGTAATGTATTGAATTGTAACAGTTTCTTTAGCCAGAAAAATACAGATACAGAGTGGATAATAATAACAATATTAACACGGCGACAGTTGAGAACCTGAGCTCTCTTTAAGGCACCTGATATATACTATACATTTATCTCAAGGAAGTATTATGTAACATTTAGTATCATCTGGAATAGTACAATAGCATGGTAGTAATAAGTACATCTCATATTGTATGGTAAGATCTTGGGGTTATTACTATTATAATTATTATTATTATTATTATTATTATTATTATTATTATTATTATTATTATTATTATTATTGTTATTATTATTATTATTATTATTATTATTATTATTATTATTATTGTTATTGTTATTATTATTATTATTATTATTATTATTTTATTTTTTATTATTATTATTATTATTATTATTATTATTTATTATTTTCTTGTTGTTTTATTGTTACTATTATTATTTTTTGTTGTTAGTAGTAGTAGTAGTAATAGTAATTCTTCTATTTTGTCTCTTGTCTCATAATAGCAATGTCGTGTTCATCTTGATACTTTCTCTAAAACTCCTCTTACTCATAAATTTCTCCTGGTATCTTTCACAACCCCTGAACACTTTCTCCAAACCCCAGTGAAAGTAACCTGACCACCAAAAAAAAATCCAACCTGGACTTTCTTTCTAGATACATGAAACTGAAAGCAGAGAAACCATTCAAAACTTTCTCTTGATGACGGAAATGAGGGGAAAGAACACGGCAAACTTTCTCTTTTTCTCTTTCTTTTCTTTTTTTGGTTCTTTCATTGAAGCTAAACCGTCTTGCAATTCGTCCCCCAAGCATGCAAATTAGTTTAGAACGGTGAAGTAAACTCGGGTGTTTAATTTACACAAACATTGAGAACGTACCAACAATGGTCACACACACACACACCACACGCACACACACACACACACACACACACACACACACACACAAGCAAGATGAGGTGTCGTGTGCTCTTAGATCATGTACCTGCTCTCTCTCTCTCTCTCTCTCTCTCTCTCTCTCTCTCTCTCTCTCTCTCTCACTAATGCCATACCAACTATTAAATAATGTATCTGTTAAAACGACTCGCTGTCTTTATCACTCTCTATGCTCTCTGTGGACAAGGCAGAGAGAGAGAGAGAGAGAGAGAGAAAACTAGCTCAAGTTGATCCTGGGTGAGTCCCCCCCCCAGAAGCCTAACACCCCGTTTTCTTTATCTTCTTTAAGGCGGGGAGACTTTACCTGTTATTGCCGTTTTCTTTTAAGATAATTTTTTGACTAATTTCTATCAAAGGGAGTATAATTTTTGTTAAGGGGTGACTAATTTCTATTAAGGGGGTGTCTAATTTATATTAGGGGTGACTAATTTCTGTTAAAGTGGGACTAATTTATATTAAGGGGAGATTTACTTCTAGTAAGGGGTGGTTTACTTATACTAAGGGGGTGTACTCTTATTAAGGGGTAACTCATTTCTCTTAAGGGGACACTTACTTTTGTTAAGGGGTGACTTTCTGTTAAGGGGTAATTGGCTTATATCAAAGGGGTGACTTACTACTGTTAAGAGGGATTCATTTTCGTTAAGGGGTGACCTGCTTGTATTAAGGGGTGAATTATTCTATTAAGAGGTGGTGTATTTTATTACCGGGTGATTTATTTTATTCAAGAGGGTGACTTACTTGTATTAATGGGTGACTTTTCCATTTGTTAGCTGCTTAAAAACTTGTACACACACACACACACACACACACACACACACACACACACACACACACACACCGTCTCCTGCTATCACCTCAAGAAATCCGTCGTTCGCTTATTACTGTTCGACACTACAACCTCATCCAGCCCACACGACCACACACTGATCACTATAAGAACTGCCCACTTCCAACCATTGTAATTGTCAACAACACGTAGTTAACCTGTGTGTTCGGTCTTTGTTTATTTCACCTTTGTATTGTAACTGTGCTGAAATTCCTTGTTAAATGATTCCCCTCTCCCCTTGTTATTATGTATTAAATATGTATTACTTATTTTATTATTTATTTTTATTTTTATTATTTTTTTTTTTTTTTTTTTTTTACGTGCATCTCTCTCTCTCTCTCTCTCTCTCTCTCTCTCTCTCTCTCTCTCTCTCTCTCTCTCTCTCTCTCTCTCTCTCTCATTTTCCTTGTGCTGGAAGCTTTCATTCACTCTTCCTGCCCCACTCTCTCTACCTCCCTTTCCCTTGGACGGGCTGTTATACTGCCTCCCTCTTCTTGCCTCCTCTCCCTTTCTCCCTCCCCTGCCTCCACTCTCCTTTCTCCCTCTCCCTGCCTCTCCCTGCCTTATTCTCCCTACCATCTCCCCCTGCCCCACTCTCCCTCCCCTGCCCCTCTCCCTGGGTCGGGCTGTCACTGCCTCCCCTGCCAGGTTTAAAACAACCTTTGTGCTGATAAAAGAGAGATTGTAGGTAATCACAGTTGCCGAGGACGTAATCGAATAGGGGGTATTGATGGACTTAGCCCGCTCTAACTCGCACACTCCTTTTTATCGCTGTCTGTCCACGGTTCAAGTGACACGCCGGGTGGTGGCTGGACTCCGGGGCGCTCTCGTCTATACCTCTGCTATGCTACTACTACTACTATCGATGCTACTTTACCTCCGGAGAGTATTGTACTACCACAACCATTACTATATACCACACTTCCTCCGGGGCCTCCTGAACTACCACAATCATTACTACCACCACTACTATATACCCACCCGTCTACCACAACTATTACTACTACCACTACTACACCTCTGGGGCGCTCTCGTCTACCACAATTATTACGACCATATTTCTAGGCCATCCTCGTTCTACCACAACCATTACTACCACACCTACTACACCTTCGGGATGCCCATCACTATACTACAACCACCGCCACCAAGAGCTACACTACACTACCACAGCTCTGGGCTACAACAATCTCATCAACTACCAAAATCACCATCATCAGTATCTACCACCACAATTATCCCTGGACCACCACAATTATACCTACTAACACATGTTCAAGGCACTCTTTCTGTAACCACCACTATTACTACTACAATTATCACCATTGCTACTACCACACTACCACAACCAACATTCACCACCACAATCACCACAGTCTCTCTACCAGACCAGATTTTATAAACTGGTTCATGTGAAGTAATTTGGATTTTTTTCTTATTGTGTGAATTTTGTTATAAGACTTGTTTAACCTAATTAGTTATGACGTCAACTTAATATGTTCATTGTAAAATCTTAGAAAACATTATAGGTTTTGTGGTGTAGATCCCGAGAGCTGTTGGGGTCCTCGTTAACATAAGGGAAGGATATAATTATGTACTGTAGCTTAGAGTGTAAACATTCATTAATTCTCTTATTGTTTGTATCTTAAGGAGTTGTAATGTGTAAACACCGACATCTGGTGGTGGTTGTTGTAGTGTCCGGAAATGATGATATTGTTACATTTATTTTCTGTGTTGTCTTTGTTCATTTAAATATTTGATTCAATAAGTTAACATGATTTAAATTTCTTATAGTTATCTTTATCTCCAAATATGATGTTTATAATTTAGACGTGTAACTCAGGCTTAGCACCCCACCCCACCCATCCAGCGCGTCACAGCCGGGCGGGAGTTTCCACCCGGCGCGACAATAAAGATTGAATTAAAGGATTACAAGCGGGGATCGCCTGGGTGTCCCTAATGTCCTTTATTGAGTGTTGTTTGGTCACGGCGGAGTGATAATAGGGACATCAGGGGATAGGGATGTCCCAGAATAGCTTTATATAAGAGATCCCACTCTCGGGGCTCCTTCATCTCCGCGTCTAAATAGGCTACTCGATCCTGTCACTGCGATTCTCTTTTGTTTGGTTGGACGTCGAGGACTGTTGTAACTTGTTTGGTTTATACCTTTATGGGTTTGAATGCTACCGTGTGTTGTAAAGCGTTCACGGTATTAATACTACTGTACCATGGATACATTTATTCCTATTTGAAATTGGATAAATGTAGTTTAATTAACCAATTTTACAATAATATAAGTACATAGTGTGAGAGAAGATGTGTTTTATATGAGAGAGAAGTATAGGGTAAAGAAACAGCCTCACGCGGCAGACACACCAAATGGCGGTAAGTGCCGAATAAGCTGAAAATTACACGGTAGCGGCTGAGCTTGTTCATGTGGTGACCAAACAACCCTACCACCACCCATTAGCTGAGGATGAGTCGGCCGTTAGCTGTGGCAGGAGAAAGGGAAGAAGCTATAGTGGTAGCCTTAGTACATCCGGGGTGCATCGGGTCGCTTAATGGAATGTTATGGTGTCAGTGGCTGGGTGAAGGTAATGGTCCATACGTCAGCCCGGACAGTTTACCTCCTGGCCAGACGAGGGGTGTACGGACAAAATCTCATTGGACAAAATCTTATTGGACAAAATTAATATGGGCCAAATCTTTCCAGACAAAATCACAATGGACCACATCTCACCAAACAAAATCCTACTGGACAAAATAGACAAAATCTCACTACTGTAGAGAAAATATCAGTGAACAATATTCCACCAGGTATTATCCTATTGGAGAAAATTCAACAGAACAAAATCGCATCAGAACCTCCCCCACCTCCCCTCCTAAGAAATACATCCAATGATAAAATTTCCCAAGATAAATCCCATCCAAGAGTTTTCCACAGATTCTTAAATAATTATCGTAAGTTAATATTTTCTCATAACATCACACATGAGGATATTATCAATTCCACATTCTCGGTGGTCGAATGGATAGAACACTCGCTTACTATCTTACGGATCTTTGGTTCGATCCTTGGTCACTCCCAGTCCACCCACAGCTGTATGGGTACCTAACATTACAGATGAGGAAGTGAAGGTGATCGTGTGCAGTGTTGGCCACACCGTCTCTTTACACACTGTGCTCTATCCTCTCTGCTATCGTCATGCCTTGGGACCCACAACACAATACAGAGTCGTGTTTTTATCGGTATATTGACGCTGATATTTGGCTCAAGTCTCATTATTTAACACAGAGTTACAGGACCACGAGACAGTCTAATATCTCTCTCTCTCTCTCTCTCTCTCTCTCTCTCTCTCTCTCTCTCTCTCTCTCTCTCTCTCTCCTCTCTCTCTCTCTCTCACCCCGAGGGGAGAACCAACACAAGACAGTTTTTAATAATACGGTTGAGAGACTTGCCCCGTAAATATCGCCAGGGGTCGACCTCCACCAACCGTACAACGTGTATAGACCAAAGAGGGGGTTAGGTTAGGTTGGGTTAGGTTAGGTTGGGTTGGGTTAGGTTAGGTTAGGTTCGCCTCACAAAGAACCAAGTGCAGACAGAAGGCGAGCGATCGTCCCTTTTGTCAATACACGTGGCTTTGAGTGGAGAGGATCGTCAAGCGTTGTTGATCGCTCTTGCTGGCGCTATGATCCTTGCGATGGATTTTATTACTTTTTATTTTGACCTGAGGTAATGTGTGTGTGTGTGTGTGTGTGTGTGTGTGTGTGTGTGTGTGTCAAATACGAACATAGTTTAAAGCACAATACACACACACACACACACACTACTCGCGGAGGTTAATGAAAAAAATCTAATTAATTGGTCTGTGTTTCATCACCTGCCGTCGCTCATCACCCAATATTTTCCTCCAAGTTTTTGGTGACCTTGAGAAAAGAAATCTGACCATAATACTGACCAACTATTTTTATACTTACCAATAAACGTGATCAAGAGATGTTTTGACCTCTCCTTTACTCTGGGTCAAAGGTCATGTCTGTGTGTGTGTGTGTGTGTGTGTGTGTGTGTGTTAAATCACTCAAGACAAGACTGTAATAATGAGTATTTTCCGGTAATATTATTTTATTTCTGAAGGTCAACAGGGCCAGGTTCAGGTCATAGGTCAGTGTGAAGAGAATTTGGGTAATTTTGAGACTTTCTAGACTAAATTTATGGTAGTGAAGGAAACACAAAGTAACAAATTTACTCACAACGTTTCGTCACAAAGGACTTTATCAAAGGACTGTAACAGAGTCCTTCATGACGGACCTTTAGGAGTAAGGTTGTCTGTTTGTTGTCCTTCGTCACCATAGAAATATTTGTCTCTAAAGGAATCATATTGACTCACCATACTCGACGGGCCTGACATTACTCACACTATATTGGTGTCCCCTTCCCGGTGCTGGTGACGTGGACTAGAAGATGGCCATTATGGTGATCTGGACCAAGAGGTGGCCATTATGGTGACCTGGACCATTAAGTTGACCTTGACCAAGAGATGGCCATGAAGATGATCTGAACCAAGAGATGGCCAATATGGTAACCCGGATCAAGAGATAGCCAATATGGTAATCTGGATCAAGAGATGGCCATTAAGATGATCTGGACCAAGAGATAGCCATTAAGGTAGCTTGGACCAAAAGATGACCTTTGCAATGACCTCAGAAATATCTCCAGAAGAGGTCAGGTTAGGTTAGGTTAGGTTAGGGTTGATTAGGGTAGAATAAGTTAATGTAGGGTAGAGTAGGGTAGGTTATATAGGTTAGGTTACGTTACGTTAGGTTAGTGTGTGTGTGTGTGTGTGTGTGTGTGTGTGTGTGTGTGTGTGTGTGTTGTGTGTGGTGTGTGTGTATCGTCAGGTGAAGTAAATCGGGGTGTATAATCTTCAGATGATCAATAATTTTCAGAAACCAAGACCTTTGAGATATACAAGTATTTACCTGCGCCATAAACTCTGAGATAAATTATTTCCTACAGACAATCATACATGACGACAGACAGACAATACCACAGAGACTTGTACAACGTAATTACTGACAAAATTAGCAAACATAGCGGCACAAAACGCAGGTTCTGGAGTAAAAAATTAGCTCGTCAGACCCATAAACGAAATAAGTCAGAAGCTGGGCCGGGAGTCCAATAAAAACCAATCAGAAAATTAGCAAGCTAAATGAACGCTCCCAGACTAAATATTCCGGCTCTTTTTCCCAACGAGGTTAGTCTAATTCCGAACTTTTTGCCCAGACCAAATCAACATTGCAAATTAGATGTGAAAAGGCAATTGGACCACAAAGGACCAATTTTGTATTCAGAGTTGGTGAGTATTCGTGCTATTACCGAGGCTGCTGCTGCTGCTGCTCCTACTGTTATTATTACTGTTGCTGTTACTGATGCTGTTATTTTTGTTGTTATTGTTACTGACTGTTCGTGTTACAGCTGCTGCTCTTGCTATTGTTGTTGTTGCTGGTGGTGTCTTTGCCATGTTGCCACTGCTGTTGCTACTTTCTTCCGTTTACGTCACTGTTTGATGCCAGTGCCGTTGCTGGGAGTTAATAATGTTTTTGTCGACTCTGATTCTATGTGTAACGGGACGCAGCGGCGGAGTGGATACAGCGCTCGCTTCCTGTCCTGAGGGTGGATGGTCCGCCTCCAGGGTGCCTCAGTCAACACAGCACTGAATACACACCTAACTTTACAGCTGAAGAAGTGAAGATGATCTAGTTCAGTACTGGTTATGCTGCGTCCTTATGTACCGAAAAGAGAGAGTTTAATTGATTCAGTGCCGTCTATGTTGTCTCTTTGTGTATCGAAAAGAGAGATTTCAGTTCCTTCGCTTCTACACGCACGGATATACAAAGGAGTATTAGACGGCCAGACGAGGTGATCCGTGCCGTATATATCGCCATCGCAACACAAGACTCTGACCTCTGAAACTCGTCTTAAGATAAAACGGCAATAAAGTGGTCCAGTACGAGACTCCGCCACAATGTCAATATTCCGGCCGGTTTCCCGCGTCTTCTCCGGAGAGCCGTTATTCCAGACGGGTTCCATTGTATTTTTGTTGTTTTCCATTTTAAAGCGACTGAGTTTTCATAATCGTTGTTCCTCGCTTCAAATATTCTTCTAAGAGTTTTCCGTGTCAGGGGTTAAACGTTTCAATTTTCCAATTTACCAATCATCTTTCACCGCGGTTGTGACGTCACAGCGCCCAATTTCAAATTTTCCGCCATTTTGCATCCAATCATGATTCCACATTTCCCCCGTAACTACATTATTCAAATTGAATATCGGCATTATGATATTGGAATAGAAAAGCGGGGGATCAGCAGAAACAAATCACAAAGGATGTTTTTAGGCGCGGTTGGAGTTATGTTGCTTTGAGGGAAAGATTGAGCGGTGACGACCAGGGGGTGAGAGGAACACTAGGGGGTACCAGGGGGCACTTAGGTCACCGAGGGGCAATTGAGGCAACAGGAGGCACTGTAGGGCACTAAGAGGTACCGGGAGCTACTAGGGGCATCAGGAGGCACTAAGAGGCATCAGGGGACACTGAGAGGCACTAGTAGATACCAGGGAGCACCAGGGCCGTATGGAGGTGAAGCCTAAGACCTCACCCTGAAGCCTCTCTGCATGGTCGGGTCTCAAAGATCTATACGCACACTACAGATCCTTCTTCCCCGTCAGCGATATATGAGACTTTACCTACGATCGGGTCTAACTGCTCTACCGACGCCATTTTCCCCTCCAGTAGTAGTTTAAGTGAGACAGTTTAGGTACGATCACACATGTTCATTCCTACGATGGAGAAATTAACTTGAAGGGGTTTTGAGAATCGTGGTTAGGTTAGGTTAGGTTAGGTTAGGTTAGGTTAGGTTAGGTTAGGTTAGGTTAGGTTAGATTAGATTACACAACCATTGATCATCGTCCACAAACTCCTTAAAAAAAAAGCTCTTTAATAGGGTTTTAAATTACTTTCGAAGCTTCCAACTTGAGCAGCTAACTTACCCGGGGGAGAGGGGAGGCGGAGGGAAGAGAGGTGAAGGAAGAGGAGGAGGCAGAGGATAGGGGTAGGGAAGGGTGGGAAGAGAGGGGAAAGGGGAGTGATGAGGAGGAGGAGAGGGAGGGTGAGGAGAGTGAAGGAGGGAGAAGAAGAGGGAGGAATGAAGAGGAAGGGAGAAAAGTGTAAAAAAAGATGACGAAGGGGGAGAAGAGGAAGAGGATAGAGGGAAAGGAAGAAGTGAGAATGGGAAAGGAAGAGGGAGGAGGAGGAGGAGGAGGGTGAAGAGGAGAGGAAAAGCGAGGAGGGAGGGGAGATGCCCCTTCCTTGTTGCCTAATAATTAATATCATTGGTGTTTAAAAGCGGGTTAATGGTGTATAATATTAGGGATGGTGGAGGTGGAGGAGGAAGACGGTGGTGAAGAAAGTTGGTCTCTCTCTCTCTCTCTCAGTAAGATTCTGAAAAAATTACTGAGTATTTTTGGGATAACTGTGTGTGTGTGTGTTTGTTTTTTCTCTGTGTATGTATGTATGTAGTAACGAACATAACGCAAACACTCAAACCTGACCAATCCGCGCGCAGCATCACCTCAACAAACTGGCACTGCTGGAACTCCACCTGACCAATCATAGCACACCACCACTTTAAGTTATTGACCAATCAGCGGACAGTAAACAAGAGAGGAGGCACAGCGGCCAATCACCTTGTTTCTCTTCCCATTTTATCACCTTATACACTAGATACGAACGTGGGAATAAGACAGAATCGTAAGAGATATTATTTTCTTTTGTCTTATAGAGGTAAATAAGGAGACAAGGGGAAGAGTGATAAAGGAGAATAACAGAAGAGTGACGAAAGAGATGATGATGGAAGGGAATAGTGTGTGATGATTATGATGTGTAGCCAGATCTGAGTGAGTGTCTGTCTGTGCCAGTCTCCTCCCCCCTCCCAGTTCTTCCAAGCTTTACGTCCTCTCGCCCGTACACGTGTCTGCGCGTATGTTCGTCCGTCTGTTCGTAACTTGTCAACACAATAAATCGAACAAATAACAATAGATTTTTACTAAACTTGATGTACTGTATCACAACAAGATCTCTGGTGAGTTCAATAACCAGCGTTTACTGTTGTTGTTGTCTAGTGTATGGCCTCTTGTGGCGTTTGTTGTGGCGCGGTGGAGTTGACCACCGTCAGAGGCAGCCAATCTTATCAGTTCCAGCGACAATACACGCGAGCATACAAGGACACACGCACACACGCATAGCACACATACACGCATTCTCTCTCTTTCTCACCGTACCACCATTTGCAAGGTGAACTTCCTGACATCTTTGTAGGCCAAACTTTTATTGAATTTCAATCAGTTTATCGTCCTTTTGCCATTCCTCTTGTGTAAATATTGGTAACTAAATCAAGTTTGCAATCCAACTTGGAAAATATAAAGACAAAAACCCAGCTCAAATAAAATTAAATCCTCCAACGCCCGCTCCTTCCGCCTTTTTACAGGATTACCAACCCTCTACCCCATACAATATTCTTCAGTAGCCCGTGAAGGTTTAGCAAAAATTTAAATCCCTTTAAATAGTTGGGTAAGCGAGCGTGTGGGAGTGTGGTCCGCCTCCCCTGGGTCTGGCAGTCAATAGTCGCTGTAACAACTTGTCCACAATAAATATTGATAAACTGTGGTAATTGGCCCCCTGAACGCGGCCGACAGTTGCCACCTAGCTGATTTTGTCGCCTTTGGGCCATTCATATTTCGCCATCTTTTCCACCTATCTCTCCTTCTTCCTCCCTTTCACAATTATAATTATTTTTAATTAATGAGAAACTGATTTATTTGGGATGATATACTGTCATTTAAATTGGTATATTAATGATAGATTTAATGCTGTGGATAAATATGATATCTGGCTACCGCCGCCACACCCTCCTCGTCAAATCCATATGACGCCACCGTCCGGGCAAGAGGGGCATTTAAGACACGAGGGGAGGAGGATAGTGGCCTGATGGAGGGGGGGGAAAGGTATTGGAGGCAAGGGTAGAGGGGTGTTGGAGGTAAAGAGGAGGGAGGGGGTGTTGGAGGGAACATGAAGAATATGAAGAGAACAGGGGGAAGGGAGAGAGTGTTGGAAGGATGGGGGGTACAGGAAGAAAAAGGAAGAGTGTTGAAAGGAGGGAGGGGAGAGGGTAATTACCACACAATAACAGAGAAAAACAGGTGCAACAGGGCGACAACAGGTACATTATCAGCGCAACAGACAGAAGTGAATCAGTCACCGAAAATTAATGGATATACAATAGAATACAACGGAAGTCAACAAAATTATCAGCAGACAACAGAAAATCAGCAGTAAATCGAAGTTAACAGAAAACCGACGAACAACAACAGAAAGGAACGATCAACGGAGAGGCAACAGATGTGGTGTTTCGGACGATCACAAACTGCCCTACAAGGCCATTATCGCCCCATTATCTGAAGGGGACAAACACCGCACCATTTTCACGCTAAATTGGGTAAGTGTTTCGAATCATTGATGTCTCGGGCGGTCGATGTTTCGGTCCGCCGCAGGCTGTTTCGAACGGTCGATGTGTCGGATGATCAGTAATTCGGAGGACACATAACTTTTCGGATGGTCGGTGTTTCAAATTATTTATATTTCGGTTCATTGCTATTTCTGAATGTTTCGGTTTCGTGTCATCGATGTTTCCAAAGGTAGATATTTCGTATCACTGATATTCCGGATGATCGATACTTAGGTCTATTGATATTCCGGATGATCGATACTTCGGTCAATTGATATTCCGGATGATCGATACTTAGGTCTATTGATATTCCGGATGATCGATACTTCGGTCAATTGATATTCCGGATGATCGATACTTCGGTCTATTGATATTTCCGTCTACATCTGGTTGTTTCAAGCTGTCGATGTGACGTAAAGAGTGTCATGAATTATTGCGGATATCTTATTAATTTAGTTTTTAATTAGTGATTACCTTAAAGGTCGTTTATTGTGTGTAAACTTTTAAATCATCATAAGTCCAGAAAAATATTGTTCCTGAAATGTAATTATTGAAGGTAATTATCGTTATCTCTCCAGCGCTAAGTGACGCCAGGGAAATAGTTGGTTGCGTCATTGGTTGTGTCATGTATACAATCTATAGGAGGGGAAGAGTTTGTTTGTTAGTCATGTATAGTTTGTACTGAGTGTTTGTTTGTGTTTATCGAGTCCCTTGGTGTTTGTGTTTACAGAATTACTCGTCGTTTGTGTTTACAGAGTCTCACAAAGATTAAGAGGGTTTAATGTTAATATTATCCCAGAAAGAAAAACAAACATGAATTTCAGGTGTCCATTCTATTACAACACCTCTCTCTCTCTCTCTCTCATTTAGGTTATGTTAGTGATGGGATTTTAGTGATCAGAGGGATTTTGTCTGACTTGATTTATTCCAGGTTTTTTTTTCAAGTAGGTGACCGAGTGATCTAATACAAGTACCACTATCATCGTCACACCGACTCCCTCACCCTATGTCTTTACTACCCCTCACCCCCCCCCTCAACTTGCCACCCGCTACACACGCCACTCGCCTGCCACGTGCACGAGCGTCGCCACGTGCGGCGCTGGCACGGCTTTGTCGCCACGTGCCGTGCCTTTATTACCCGCCTAATTAACATCGCGGGAGACAGCTAGCATGTTTATCGCTCGAGTTGCCAAGACGTAAACACAACCATTTCCGTGTAGTTTGTGAGAAGATTGGTTAAATATTATGCCTTCCAGATGTACTAAACACACCCTAGTTGATGTGATTACAGTTGTATAAGATGAAATTATAATAAACGGAAGAGAAATTGTTGTTTGGGGTAATTTGAGGTTCCGCTGATGGCAATAACAAAAGAAGATCAGGAAGCGTGGCCACCGACAGTAACAATGAGGAGTCAGTTTACAGTCAGCGGGAAACTTGGTTTATCTTGTGTCTGCCATCGCCACTCTGCCTGTCCTGGCCTCAGTCTCAAAAGCTCGTTCGTTAAATTTTACCCCTAACTGAAGATAAAAAGATTGTTTCTAAATGGCTCAGTTAATGAGTTACAAAAATTCTAGCCAAAATACAGTCAAAATTACAGTGTTTCTCAACGGCATTGGCTACCTCAAGAGTGTCTCTCTGTCTCTCATACACCAGTTAAAGAGAGAAAACGTTGAGGTGCGAGCCGTAGAGAATCCCGACTTGTTGAGGAGACATTCAGGGCGTAAACAGATTTCCCTTCCCCAACTCTACACCCCATCCCACCCCACCCGAGGACAGTCTCACACCCACCTACTCTCTCTCCCTCTCACACCCCACTCTCCAATACATCTCACTCACCCACTTTCCCCTCCCTTCACTTCCCCTCCCTCTCCCATGCAACCCACCCACTCCCCTTTCCGACCCATCCCTCACCCATTCCCTCTTCCTTCATACACCTAACCCACTCCCCAATTCTCCAACAACTCCACACAGCCCTCACACAACCCACCCATCCCTCACACACCCCACCCATCCCTCACACAGCCCACCCAGCCCTCACAGCCCACCCAGCCCTCACACCCCCATCGGCCGCTAGCGTCATTATTTAGTGCTCAGGACCCCCCAGGTTGTATTAGATAAAGGATAATGGTGTTTGATAGCCTTGTGACTCCTATCAGAGGGGCGGCACCAGTGAATAGCACCCACAACAGTCCACGCTCTGATTGGTTATATCCTTACACCATAACATAGAAAGAGAGTTATGATTGGTTGACTGTAACGAACACTGATTGGTTACGTTGTGAATATAATGTACGTTGAGATTGGTTGTTATGACTGTGATTTGTGCTATGATTGGTTATATCCTAACAGCATAACGTAAGATAAGTTATGATTGGTTGACGGTGTAACGAATACTGATTGGTTGTATTGTGGATATAACGTACGTTGTGATTGGTTTTCACTGTAATTCCTGCTGTGATTGGTTTATCGTTAATATATTTAACGGAATGATTGGATATATTCTTAAATGTAATGTAGAAGTATAATGAGTGCGTTAGGCAGGTGTGTGGACAGGTGTGTTGGGCAGGTGTGTGAGGGAGTAATGAGTGTGTTGGACAGATGTGTGAGGGTAATGAGTGTGTTGGGCAGGTGAGGAGTAATAGGTGTGTCGGACAGGTGTGTGAGGGAGTAATGAGTGTGTTGGACAGGTGTGTGAGGGAGTAATGAGTGTGTTGGACAGGTGTGTGGGAGAGGTTCACTATTCTCACCCTTTCTCACGGGTATATGAATAAATTTACGAGAAAACACACACACACACACACACACACACACACACACACACACACACACACACACACACGCATATACACATTGTTTCTCCCTCTCTCCCTCTTCTCTCCCTCTCTCCCTCACCCTCCTTCCTGCTGCTGGTGACTTGCCTGAGGGAAGAAGGAAGGGCTGTATTACGCCAAGATTACTGTTAAGAGTGTGCAAATACCTTCTAGTTATTGGGGTGACTGCGGGGGTGGGTGTGGAGGGTCTGGAAGGGAGGGTGGAGGGTCTGGATGGAGGGGTGGAGGGTCTGGATGGAGGGGTGGAGGATCTGGATGGAGGTGGAGGTCTGGATGGAGGGGTGGAGGATCTGGATGGAGGGGTGGAGGATCTGGATGGAGGGTGGAGGATCTGGATGGAGGGTGGAGGATCTGGATGGAGGGTGGAGGGTCTGGAGGGAGGGGTGGAGGATCTGGATGGAGGGTGGAGGATCTGGATGGAGGGTGGAGGATCTGGATGGAGGGGTGGAGGGTCTGGAGGGTCTGGAGGGAGGGGTGGAGGGTCTGGAGGGAGGGGTGGAGGGTCTGGAGGGGTTTGGGGAGGGTGGAGGAGTAGAGGCAATATGGGAAGGGATGGAGTGTATGGAGGGCTGGAAGGAGTGATGGGGGGCGCAGGCAGTATGGAAGAGGTGGAGGGAATGTAGGGGAGAGGGAGATGGTGGGGGTGGAAAAGGTCAACACCACCTAGTCACGTCATCATCAACAACAATACCTAGAATGTGTCTGTCTGTCTGTCTGTGTCTGTCTGTCTGTCTGTCTATCTGTTTGTATGTCTGTCTGTCTGTCTGTCTGTCTGTCTGTCTGTCTGTCTCTGTCTGTCTGTCTGTTTGTATGTCTGTCTGTCTGTCTATTTGTGTGTATACTCTATATCTCCCTTTTATCATAACACTGTTTACGGTGCCGAGTTTGGTGTGTGTGTGTGTGTGTGTGTGTGTGTGTGTGTGTGTGTGTGTGTGTGTGTGTGTGTGTGTGTGTGTGTGTGTGTGTGTGTGTGTGTGTGTGTGTGGAGAGAGAGAAGCACCGTAGCGGGGAGGAGATCAGGATTACCTCCGTGGATTACAAGACCTCGTCACTCCACCCGACCCCGTGGAGAACTGTTTGGTGACCCGGGGCAATGTTGCCTTGTGTCAGGAGGGGGAGAGATAAATACAACAGAAGAACGATAATGATAAAAGATAGAAGGAGGAGAAGAATAAAACAATAATAATGATGATGAACCGTAATGCACAATAGACAGAAGAAAATCAATAATAAAGGGGGAAAAAATAATGAAAATAGTGAAAGAGAAATAAGAGAGAGGGCGAAGATGAACTGTCTTTGTTATTATTAGGTGAACTGAAAAGCTAAACCCTCACTTACTAAAGATAATATCAGTCAGGTGAGGAAAGGCGGGATTTTGGGGGTCACTTTAAATATAAACAAGAACACTTTTGTTATTGTATGCGGTGATGAACGAGGCTGTTACATTATCACCACTACCATCACTCTGAAACCATTATCGCCACCACCACCACCACTACCACCACCACCACCATCACCATTACCACCATCACCACCACCAAAATCACCATCATCACTACCATCACTCCTACACCATCACTATCACCACACCTTCACCACCTCACCTCAACACCGCTATGCCACTACAACACGAAACACACACATGCTCTCTCTCTCTCTCTCTCTCTCTCTCTCTCTCTCTCTCTCTCTCTCTCTCTCTCCTATTACCCAGACACCCAAAAATAACCCCGGAGATAAATATAGCACAACACGCGAGATCTTGACCCTGATATAACTAACATCATCAAACGCGTAATTTTACCTCATTAAGACAAGTTATTTGAAAGAAACATACTATATATCCGGGTCATATATGGGAGAAACACACTATATATCCGGGTCACATATGGGAGAAACACACTATATATCCGGGTCACATATGGGAGAAACACACTACTATATATATCCAGGTCATATATAAGAGAAAACGCTGTGTATCCAAGTCATATATGGGAGAAGCTTTATATTCAGGTCACATATGGGAGAAACTATATATCCAGGTCATATATAGGAGAAACACACTATATATCCGGGTCACATATGGGAGAAACACACTATATATCCGGGTCATATATGGGGGAAACACACTATATATCCAGGTCATATATAAGAGAAAATGCTATATATCCAGGTCATATATGGGAGAAACACACCCATGACGAAGAATTTAGATCCTGTGAGTGAACGGGGAACTTTACCAACATTCTTCGTCATGGGTCATAAGATACAGTCAGTGTAATGTGATTTTATGGGGAGGGAGACTGTACCCTTTGGACGTACAGACATATACCATACTGTACTACACACACACACACACACACACACACACAGTCTGCCAAATTCCTGGGTGTAACTATAGACAACAAACTTGACTGGAAGGCCCATGTAAATAACACAGTCAAGGCAGCCTCGTACCGTCTCTACATGCTACGAAGACTTAGGTCACTTGGGACATCCACGCCAGAGCTGAGGACCATCTACAACGCCTTTATTCTCCCCAAACTAACGTATGCGTCACCAGCCTGGTCGTCTTCTCTCACTCCACCCAACAACGTCAGCTAGAGAAGGTACAGAAAAGGGCCTGCAGAATCATGCTCGGCGCAGAATACTCCGGCTACACCAACGCTCTCCACCCTGGAAATGCCATCCCTCATGTGACCTCCACCACCAAGCACTGGAAAGGTTTGGCCGTGGACTACTGCACCATCCTTGCCATCGCCACCTCCTGCCACCATCAGCCCCCCGCCCACCTCGCGCAGTCCGCCACTACAACAAAATACAGCCCATAAGAGCCCGCACCGATAGATATAAGAACAGCACCATCCCATCTATTGTTAAAATAATAAACAGCTCCTGATTTATGTACTGTACAGCCCTGTAAATGTATTCAATGCATATTATATCATATGTCTAAATCAAATGTAAGTCTGTATATTTTCAGCCACCGGCTGCAACTCTATTAATAAACCGTTTATTATTATTATTTATTTGCTTATTCGAACACCTCTCTCTCTCTCTCTCTCTATCTCTCTCATTAACACGTGTTTAAGGGGGTGGAAGGTAGGAGTGTGGAGGTGATGGTGGTGTGGGTGAGGGTGGATGAGGGGTGGTGGTGTGGGTGAGGTGGATGAGGGGGTGAGGGTGGTGGAGTGGTGGTGAAGGTGAGGTGGATGAGGGTGGGGAGGCAGTAAGAGGTACGTGATACAGTAATCAATTGTCTCATTAGTGCTTCACAAACACACAGCCGCCCCGCCTGGCACCCCAATTATTGTACCCAGGGGGTCCCAGTGCCAGGAGGGAGTGGTCCCAGTGCCAGGTGAGGGAGGGAGGGGTCCCAGTGCCAGGTGAGGGAGGAGAGGGTACCAGTGCCAGGTGAGGGGAGGGGGAGGGTCCCAGTGCCAGGTGAGGGAGGAGAGGGGTCCCAGTGCCAGGTGAGGGAGGAGAGGGGTCCCAGTGCCAGGTGAGGGAGGGTCCCAGTGCCAGGGTGAGGGGAGGGAGTGGTCCAAGTGCCAGGTGTGGGGAGGGTCCCAGTGCCAGGTGAGGGAGGAGAGGGGTCCCAGTGCCAGGTGAGGGAGGGTCCCAGTGCCAGGGTGAGGGGAGGGAGTGGTCCCAGTGCCAGGTGGGAGGGGTCCCAGTGCCAGGTGAGGGGAGGAGAGGGGTCCCAGTGCCAGGTGAGGGAGGAGAAGGGTCCCAGTGCCAGGTGAGGGAGGGGTCCCAGTGCCAGGGTGAGAGGGAGGGAGTGGTCCCAGTGCCAGGTGAGGGAGGGAGGGGTTCCAGTGCCAGGATGAGGGAGGAGGGGTTCCAGTGCCAGGTGAGGGAGGAGAGGGGTGCCAGGTGAGGGGAGGAGAGGGGTCCCAGTGCTAGGGAGGGAGGGGTCCCAGTGCCAGGTGAGGGGAGGAGAGGGGTCCCAGTGCCAGGTGAGGAGGGAGGGGTTCCAGTGCCAGGCTGAGGGAGGGGTGGTCCCAGTGCCAAGGGAGGGGTCCTGCCAGAGGAGGGAGGGGTCACGGTGCCAGGGAGGGAGGGGTCGCAGTACCAGGGTGAGGGAGGGAGGGGTCCCAGTGCCAGAGGAGGGGAGGGTCACGGTGCCAGGGGAGGGAGGGGTTGCAGTACCAGGGTGAGGGAGGGAGGGGTCCCAGTGCCAGGTAACGGAGGGGGAGCGATCTTAGTACCAGGGTGAAGGGAGGGGTCAGTGCCAGGGTGAGGGATGGGTCTCAGATGCCAGGTGGGGGGCAAGGGAGGAGTCTTAGTGCCAGGTGAGAGGAGGGAAGTGAGAGGTCTTAGTGGCAGGTGAGGGGAGGGTGTTAGTGCCAGAGTGGTGGGGTGGGGTAGGGGTGAGGTCCATAAACCATTCAGCAGAAGTGTTGAGTTTGACCTCCATGTTACACAACACACACACACACACACACACACACACACACACACACACACACACACACACACACACACACACACACACACACACAAACAAACAAACAAGTAAACAAACAAGTAAACAAACATCCCTTAGAGTCAGTGATCCCTGATACAAAAAAAAAAGTCGCAGCTAAACACAGAAAACAAAGACACAAATTCAACAAAAGACCAGAACAATACAGTAATGACCCGCAACTACGGTAAATATTACAACCACAACAACACTTTAAACTGTAGCCGAGAAAAGTAATAGTTTAGAACAACATCTGAACCATCACAGAGTAACGCAGTAAGTTGAGTACACACGAGGACAATTACTGATGATAATGATGATAGTGACGATTGTGAGGATGATGATGATGATAATAATAATAATAATAATAATAATAATAATAATAATAATAATAATAATAATAATAACACACAAACAACAACAAATAATACAGACAATACAGAGAAAATATTACAAACAGCTGGAATATTACAGAAAGATACACATAAGAGCTGTACAATAACAGTCAATACAAACAGCAACAACAATAAGGCAATTTGAAATCCTTAACGACCCGCTAACAATCCCTGACACCAAACAAGCAATTAGGAAAGACAGTGACTATTAACCAGCCCGACGTAACAAGCGGCCACCTCGTTAACACGTTTACTTAATTGCTCTAATTATGCCACTGAGTGGAGGGGAGGAGGGAAAGGGTAGGGAGGAGGAGGGAATGGGGGAAGGTGAGGGGAAAGGTGAATCGTTCCCTCACGCAAGACTGTGTCTGTCTGTCTGTCTCCCCTCGGTATCCTATCCTCACTTGTCCCCAACTTCACCCCCTCTCCTAACACACGATCTAGGGCTTTAAGTACTAGTAGTGGTAGTCACAGTGGTAGCGGCTGAACAAAACAGCGTGTGACAGTATCATGATGGGGTCGTAGGGGACTAATTAAGCAGTTTACCTGACAATTAGCACACCTGGCGTGGCCATTACTGCAGCTGCACGACAGGTAGTCATGTGAGTCTCTCTCTCTCTCTCTCTCTCTCTCTCTCTCTCTCTCTCTCTCTCTCTCTCTCTCTCTCTCTCTCTCTCTCTCGTGACGTACTTTGTTTGTGACTGGCCGGGTGTAATATGCGTATAACTTAGCGGGAGAGAAGACAGCGGCTGGTACACTCCCCAGCAGCGCCTCCTTCAGAAAGGTTGTACACACGTCCATGACACAACTTCCTGTTCTAGAAACTTTTACAAAACTTTCTATACAAGTTAATTTTTATAACATCATCAGTTGTGGCAGTAACAAGGCGACCGTTGGGCAGGGAGGCGTTCTGCCTATACTAACTTGACATGACAAGGTATCGTTTTATCCCGCGGCCTTGACATGACAGTGAAAAGCTCTGTATGACTCCACCATGCCACACCTCACACCTGCCTGACACACTTCACAGGTAGGAATAAACAGATGATCATTTTCAGAAAGACAACAGTAGTAGCAGAGAAACAGGTACAACAGGAAAAGTCAGAGTTAACAGAACAGACAACAGCTTATTTCACTCAATGATTCACCACCCGAGCACTACATGGTGGGTGGTGGGGGGGGGTGGTTAAGTTAAGTTAGGTTATGTTAGTTTAGGTTAGGTTAGCATTAGAGTGGTTAATCTTCAGGGAAATAATCTGAGGAGCCCAGTGTTCAGGTAATCCAAGATAGTCAACACTTTTAGTCTGGTTTTGTACAGTAAACGATCTTCATAATAATAGGTTGAGGGTCTAAGATTCGAACCGGTGTCCTCTTGAGTTAAGTGTCTAGGCCCTGTGTAAGACGCAAGGATTATTACTTGTGACACACCTTCCTAATTTCCTCGATTTCAGAAGAAAAGTTTAAATTTTTGTAAGACTTCCTCCTTATCTCTTCGTCTAATCTCTTTCCCTTCATTTCATTTCACGTTTTTTATGTCATTTCCTCGACTTCCTCCGCCTCGTCCCCGTCTGACGTCAGTGGCAGGTTGTTGTCAGGCCAAACAAGATGATCTTCCCAGGACATTACCTGCGTCCGTCTGGCGGAACCTCCTGCAGCCTCCACCACCTCCCCGCCCTCCTCCCTCAATCTCTCCCTCCACCCTCATCCCTCCCACTCTCTCTCCCTTCGTTACTCCCTCCCTTCTTCCTTTTCCCTCTTTCCATCCACCCTTTCCTCCCTTACTACCCCCATCTGAACCTCCCTCCTTCTCTCGCCCCTCACACCCTCCCTCAACACAATGGTCGGGGAGTCCGTCTCCAACTTATGAATAAATCAAGTTAATATTACATGACTTGTGTGAATGTCTTGTTATTCCCACCAACCACAACAAGACCGCAGAGGCGTGAGTCTGTGAGCTAACCACCCACTATACAAAGGCTTCCGACTCTTTATTTTATCACGAAAGACATAATTGACGGCAGATTTAACAACATACAAATACAAGTTAAATTGATATTAATATTCCAATATCTCTTACCTTCCGAGATCCTCATTTAGTGACTAGATAACGCCTAACCTAACCTAACCTAACCTAACCTAACCAAGGTATTTTATACGTATCTATGTAGTGTTTAAGGATCACCTGAAGATTAGGCACCCCCAGCTTATTTCACCTGATGATTAAACACCCTGACGCTACCTGGGGTGTTAGGTTAGTCAAGCGTTAAGGTGGCTAATGTTCAAATGAAATAAGCTGGGGTGACTAATGTTCAAATGAAATAAGCTGGGGTGGCTAATCTTCTCATGAAATAAGCTGGGGTGGCTAATCTTCTCATGAAATAAGCTGGGTGGCTAATCTTCAAATGAAATAAGCTGGGGTGGCTAATCTTCTCATGAAATAAGCTGGGTGGCTAATCTTCAAATGAAATACGCTGGGGTGGCTAATCTTCTCATGAAAAACTGGGGTGGCTAATCTTTAGGTGAGAGTAACACTAACACTCTTGAAAGATAACTGATGAATTGTATACATTTATATCCAGAAAATTAGTGAATAACATAATGAAGGTGTTGCCACATTTTTTCATATATTTTCATAATAGGAAACTTTGTAATTGTTTTTGACGTGTTCTTTGGGTCTTGAATTGACGAATTATTTTATTTTTATTTATTTATTTATTTATTTATTTATTTATGATCTCATTACGAATAGATTTATTATTATTATTATTATTATTATTATTATTATTATTATTATTATTATTATTATTATTATTATTATTATTAGCACGTGTTTTTGTATATTCCTAAAGATGTGAATTTGGCAATATCTGGTAACTACACATCAATTGATACTTTTGTAGGTTACGTTACTATATAATATAATTTGTTACAAAGACATTTTACCCGAAATTGTCTCACGAATTCGTTAATGGACAAAGAAAAATTAAAGAAAGTTTGAGAGTCCTTCGTTGTTACAGTGTCCTAGTTCATCCTTCAACGCGTGACGTCACTTCCTGTTCCTTGAGAGACAACAAAGTTTGCCTCGTTATTGGTTTGTGGTACAAGTGACATCAGTGCGATTTCCCTCTGACGTCACTCATTCGCGTCATCACTTAAGCTGTTTGTCGGAGTGCCACTAATGGGGGTCGGGGGTAATGTTATGGGGTGCCACTAATGGGGGTCGGGGGTAATGTTATGGGTGCCACTAATGGGGGTCGGGGGTAATGTTATGGGGTGCCACTAATGGGGGTCGGGGGTATGTTATGGGGTGCCATTAATGGGGGTCGGGGGTAATGTTATGGGTGCCACTAATGGGGGTCGGGGTAATGTTATGGGGTGCCACTAATGGGGGTCGGGGGTAATGTTATGGGGTGCCACTAATGGGGGTCGGGGGTAATGTTATGGGGTGCCACTAATGGGGGTCGGGGGTAATGTTATGGGGTGCCACTAATGGGGGTTGGGGGTAATGTTATTGGGTGCCACTAATGGGGGTCAGGGGTATGTTATGGGGTGCCATTAATGGGGGTCGGGGGTAATGTTATTGGGTGCCACTAATGGGGGTTGGGGGTAATGTTATGGGTGCCACTAATGGGGTCGGGGTAATGTTATTGGGTGCCACTAATGGGGGTCGGGGGTAATGTTATGGGGTGCCACTAATGGGGGTCAGTATGTTATTGGGTGCCACTAATGGGGGTCGGGGTAATGTTATGGGGTGCCACTAATGGGGGTCGGGGGTAATGTTATGGGGTGCCACTAATGGGGGTCGGGGGTAATGTTATGGGGGTCGGGGTAATGTTATGGGGTGCCACTAATGGGGGTCGGGGGTAATGTTATGGGGTGCCACTTAGGATATTAAATTGGTGATGGGGTGATGGGAAAAGTTGATGGGGTGATGGGAACAGTTGATGGGGGTGATGGAATAATTGACGGAGGATGGGAACAGTTGACGTGGTGAGGGGAACAATTGATGGGATGATGAGAACATTACAGTGTGACGGGAATAATTGATGGGGTGATGGGAACAGTTATGGGGTGATGGGAACAGTTATGGAGGATGGGAACAGTTGACGTGGTGAGGGGAACAATTGATGGATGATGAGAACAGTTTACAGTGTGACGGGAATAATTGATGGGGTGATGGGAACAGTTGATGGGGTGATGGAAACAATTGATGGGGTGATGGAAACAATTGATGGGGGTGGGAACAGTTGATGGGGTGATGGGAACAATTGATGGGGTGATGGAAACAATTGATTTGGTGATGGGAACAGTTGATGGGGTGATGGAAACAATTGATGGGGTGATGGAAACAATTGATGGGGTGATGGAACAGTTGATGGGGTGATGGAAACAATTGATGGGGTGATGGAAACAATTGATTTGGTGATGGGAACAGTTGATGGGGTGATGGGAACAATTGATTTGGTGATGGGAACAGTTGATGGGGTGATGGGAACAATTGATTTGGTGATGGGAACAGTTGATGGGGTGATGGGAACACTTGACGGGGTGATGGGAACACTTGACGGGGTGATGGGAACAGTTGACGTGGTGAGGGGAACAATTGATGGGATGATGAGAACAGTTTACAGTGTGACGGGAATAATTGATGGGGTGATGGGAACAGTTGATGGGTGATGGAAACAATTGATGGGGTGATGGAAACAATTGATTTGGTGATGGGAACAGTTGATGGGGTGATGGGAACAATTGATTTGGTGATGGGAACAGTTGATGGGGTGATGGGAACAATTGATTTGGTGATGGAACAGTTGATGGGGTGATGGGAACACTTGATGGGGTGATGGGAACACTTGACGGGGTGATGGGAACAGTTGACGTGGTGAGGGGAACAATTGATGGGATGATGAGAACAGTTTACAGTGTGACGGAATAATTGATGGGGTGATGGGAACAGTTGATGGGGTGATGGAACAATTGATGGGGTGATGGAAACAATTGATTTGGTGATGGGAACAGTTGATGGGGTGATGGGAACAATTGATTTGGTGATGGGAACAGTTGATGAGGTGATGGGAACAATTGATTTGGTGATGGGAACAGTTGATGGGGTGATGGGAACACTTGACGGGGTGATGGGAACACTTGACGGGGTGATGGGAACAGTTGACGTGGTGAGGGAACAATTGATGGGATGATGAGAACAGTTTACAGTGTGACGGAATAATTGATGGGGTAATGGGAACAGTTGATGGGGTGATGGGAACAGTTGATGGAGTGATGGGAACAGTTGACGTGGTGAGGGGAACAATTGATGGGATGATGAGAACAGTTTACAGTGTGACGGAATAATTGATGGGTGATGGAACAGTTGATGGGGTGATGGAAACAATTGATGGGGTGATGGAAACAATTGATGGGGTGATGGGAACAGTTGATGGGGTGATGGGAACAATTGATGGGGTGATGGAAACAATTGATTTGGTGATGGGAACAGTTGATGGGGTGATGGAAACAATTGATGGGGTGATGGAAACAATTGATGGGGTGATGGGAACAGTTGATGGGGTGATGGAAACAATTGATGGGGTGATGGAAACAATTGATGGGGTGATGGGAACAGTTGATGGGGTGATGGGAATAATTGACGGAGTGATGGAAACAATTGATTTGGTGATGGGAACAGTTGATGGGGTGATGGGAACAATTGATTTGGTGATGGGAACAGTTGATGGGGTGATGGGAACAACTTGACGGGGTGGGGAACACTTGACGGGGTGATGGGAACAGTTGACGTGGTGAGGGGAACAATTGATGGGATGATGAGAACAGTTTACAGTGTGACGGAATAATTGATGGGGTGATGGGAACAGTTGATGGGGTGATGGAAACAATTGATGGGGTGATGGAAACAATTGATGGGGTGATGGGAACAGTTGATGGGGTGATGGGAACAATTGATGGGGTGATGGAAACAATTGATGGGGTGATGGGAACACTTGACGGGGTGATGGGAACACTTGACGTGGTGAGGGGGAACAATTGATGGGATGATGAGAACAGTTTACAGTGTGACGGGAATAATTGATGGGGTGATGGAAACACTTGACGGGGTGATGGGAACACTTGACGGGGTGATGGGAACAGTTAATGGGTGATGGGAACAGTTGACGGGGTGATGGGAACAGTTAGGTGACAAAAACTTGAGAGGAACAGTTGATGATGGAACAGTTGAGTGATGGGCAGATAGTGAGTGCCTAATTTCGACCTTTCATTTCCATGGCCAATAAAATATAGTCATAATTTAATTACTGAGGTAAAATTATTTCGTCAAAATCATTTCGTATTTGAGATCAACAATTTGCCAACGCTTCATGGTATTGAATTCTGATTTCAAAATTAATTATTATATTAATGAATGATTCAGATATATTAAAAATGCAAATTACTTAACTGGCATAAATTCATTTTCATCATAACCGCCGACTCTCTCTCTCTCTCTCTCTCTCTCTCTCTCTCTCTCTCTCTCTCTCTCTCTCTCTCTCTCTCTCTCTCTAACCTTTCTTGCCCCTTTGTTATTTAGATTTCCATATCATCATCATCATCACCATCATCATCATACCCACCACCCTCCTCCTCCACCACAGCACCACCCTCCTCCTCCACCACAGCACCACCCACCTCCTCCACCACAGCACCACCCACCACCCACCTCCTCCACCACAGCACCCACCCACCTACTCCTCCTCCACCATATCACCACCCTCCTCCTCCACCACATCACCCCCTCCTTCTTCCACCACAGCACCACCCACCACCACCCTCCTCCCACCACAGCACCACCCACCACCCCACCCTCCCTCCACCACAGCACCACCCACCACCACCCTCCTACACCACAGCACCACCCACCACCACCCCTCCTCCACCACAGCACCACCCACCACCACCCTCCCTACACCACAGCACACCACCCACCACCACCCTCCTACACCACAGCACCACCCACCACCACCCTCCTCGTCCACCACAGCACCACCCCACCACCACCCTCCTCCACCACAGCACCACCCACCACCCTCCTCCACCACAGCACCACCCACCACCCTCCTCCTCCACCATATCACCACCCTCCCTCCTCCACCACATCACCCCCTCCTCCTTCACCACAGCACACCCACCACCACCCTCCTCCACCACAGCACCACCCACCACCACCCTCCTACACCACAGCACCACCCACCACCACCCCCCTCCACCACAGCACCACCCACCACCACCCTCCTACACCACAGCACCACCCACCACCACCCTCCTACACCACAGCACCACCCACCACCACCCTCCCTGTCCACCACAGCACCACACCCACCACCACCCTCCTCCACCACAGCACCACCCACCACCCTCCTCCACCACAGCACCACCCACCACCCTCCTCCCACACCACAGCACCACCCACCCCCTCCACCACAGCACCACCCACCACCACCCTCCTCCACCACAGCACCACCCACCCCCTCCTCCACCCACAGCACCACCCACCACCACCCTCCCTCCACCACACAGCACCACCACCACACCCTCCCTCCACAGCACCACCCACCACCACCCTCCCTCCACCACAGCACCACCCACCACCCTCCACCTCCACTACAGCACCACCCACCACCCTCCTCCACCACCCACCACCCCCCTCCTCCCCTACACCACACAGCACCCACCCACCTCTCCCTCCTCCACCACAGCCCACCCACCACCACCCTCCTCCACCACAGCACCACCCACCACCACCTCCTCCACAGCACCACCCACCACCACCTCCTCCACTACAGCACCACCCACCACCCTCCACCTCCACTACAGCACCACCCACCACTCCTCCACCAGCACCACCCACCACCCCTCTTACACCACAGCACCACCCACCCCCCTCCTCCTCCACCACAGTACCACCCACCACCACCCTCCACCTCCACCACAGCACCACCCATCCCCCTCCTCCTCCACCACAGCACACCCACCACCACCCCCTCCACCACAGCAGCACCACCCACCACCACCCCTCCACTACAGCACCACCCACCACCACCCTCCTCCACAGCACCACCCACCCCTCCACTACAGCACCACCCACCACCCTCCACCCACTACAGCACCACCCATCCCCCTCCTCCTCCACCAGTACCACCCACCACCACCCCTTCACTACAGCACCACCCACCACCCTCCTCCTCCACCACAGCACCACCCACCACCCAGCCTCCACAGCACCCCCTCCTCCACCACACAGCACCACCCACCACCCTCCTCCTCCACCACAGCACCACCCACCACCCAGCTCCTCCACAGCACCCCCTCCTCCTCCACTACAGCACCACCCACCCCCTCCTCCACCACAGCACCACCCACAACCCTCCTCCTCCACCACAGCACCACCCACCACCACCCTCCTCCACCACAGCACCAGCCGGCGGCCTCCTCGTCAAGCTAGCTGGTAATTAAGGCAGTAATTGTGCGAGTGTTTCAATTAAGAGCGCTTCAGTGCTGGATCAATTATAATGACTGATTAATTCACCTGATATGCAGGCCCGCTATAGTCCAGGGCTAGAGGGGCCTAACCGACCCGCCGCCACCTATTGATTAAAGGAACAGGTGTCGAGAGGGAGGGAGAGAGGGAGAGAGGGGGATGAGTGAAAGAGAGAGGGTGGATGGGGGAAGGGCGAGTGGGTGAGAGAGGTAGAAAGAGAGGGAGAGAGGGTTAAAGAGGGACAGTGAGGGTTGGGAAAAGAGGAAGGGGAGAGGGAAAGGTAATGAGGATGAGAGGGGAGGGTGCGTGAGGATGAAGAAGGAGGGAGAAAGTGGGTGAGAGTGAGAGGTGTTAGGTTAGGTTAGGGGAAAAGGGGGAAAGTGAGGGGATGGGGACAAGGAAGTGAGAGATCTTCCTTCCCCTTCCATTCACCATCACTCATTCTCTCCCTGAGGAGGGTAAAGTGAGGAGGAGAGTTGAGGGAGTTGACAGCATGCCTCGATGTTCCCTCTCCCTCGCTCTCACAGTGATGAGTGTCTCGAGGGGAGAGTGAGACGACCCTTGATGTTCTCTCTCTCTCTCTCTCTCTCTCTCTCACTCTCTCACTCTCTCTCAATGTAATGAGTGTTGAAGGTAGAGAGAAAGTGAGAGGGAACCTTAGTGTTACCTCTCTCTTCCACTCTCCCTCTCTGCCTCCCTATCTCCCTTTCCCTCACCCTCCTCCTCTCTCTCCCTCTCCCAGCCTGCCTCCACCACACAGTAATAGCGGCAGTGGTAATGAGGTTTGTGTTCTTGTTGGCCATTTATCTCCCTCTCCCCTCCCCTCTTTCTCCTCCTCACTCCTCTCTCTGTCTTCACTCCCCACTACTTCTTTTTCTCTCCTCTCAACCCCCTCACTTTTCCCGACCCCTCTCTCCGTCTCAACTCTCCATTCCTTTAACCTCTGCTCTATGTGTACTCTCCTCTCCATTTCTCTCTCCAATCCCTCCCTCTCCTGCCATCACATACCCCGTTCCTCCTCGACCTTAACCTAACCTAACCTTTCCCTCAAGCTAGGTCAACTCCTCACCTGACCCCTCGTGCCTAGTATTGTCAGGTGAAGTAGCCGTATGGATTACTTTTGTCTCCCTCAGCCAGGTTTACTCCTCAGCCGTGTTTACTCCCTAGCCAGGTTTACTCTCATCCATGTTTAATCCCTCAGCCGTGTTTACCCCCAGCCGTTTATTTCCTCGGCCAGGTTTACTCCCTCAGCCGTGTTTACTCCCTCAGCTGTTTACTCCCCTCAGCCGTGTTTACTCTCAGCCAGGTTTACTCCTCAGCCGTTTTACTCCCCTCAGCCGTGTTTACTCCCCTCAGCCAGGTTTACTCTCAGCCAGGTTTACTCCTCAGCCGTGTTTACTCCCTCAGCCGTGTTTACTCCCCAGCGGTTTACTCCCTCTCAGCCGTGTTTACTCCCTCAGCCGTGTTTACTCCCCATCAGGTTTACTCCCCAGCCGTGTTTACTCCCTCAGCTGTGTTTACTCCCCTCAGCCAGGTTTACTCCCCAGCCGTGTTTACTCCCCAGGTGTATTCCCCTCAGCCAGGTTTACTCCCCAGCCGTGTTTACTCCCCTCAGTCAGTTTTATCTCTCCTCTGCCAGTTTGTCTCCCCTTAGTCAGGTTTACTCCCCAGATAGTAATTGTGTCTCCCCTCAGCTAGGTTTTCTCCCCTCAACACGTACGTTTGTTCCCCCTCAGGTAATGTCTTTGTTCCTCAATCAATTTGTCTCCCCTCAGTCAGTTTATCTCCCCTCAGTTTTATCCCTCAGCCAGTATTATCTCCCCTCAGCTACCTCCCCTCAGCCAGTATATATTCTCTCAGCCAGTATTACTCCCCTCAGCCAGTATTACATTCCCTCAGCCAGTTACCTCCCTCACAGGCATTACTCCCCAGCCAGTATACCTCCCTCAGCCAGTATTACCTCCCCTCAGCCAGCACACCCCCAGCACATTCCCTCAGCCAGTACACTCCCTCAGCCAGTATATCTCCCCAGCCAGTATACCTCCCTCAGCCAGTACACCCCCCAGCCAGTATTACTCCCCAGCCAGTGCATTACCTCAGCCAGTACATCTCCTCAGCCAGCACACTTCAGCCAGTATTATCTCCCTCAGCCAGATATCTCCCCTCAGCCAGTATTACCTCCCTCAGCCAGCCATCTCCCTCAGCCAGTATTATCTCCCTCAGCCAGTACATCTCAGCCAGGCACACCCCCCCAGCCAGCATATTCCCCACAGCACATCTCCCCTCAGCCAGTACCTCCCCAGCCAGCCATTCCCCTCAGCCAGTATATCTCCCCTCAGCCAGTACTCCCCCAGCCAGTATACCTCCCCCAGCCAGTACACCTCAGCCAGCATACCCCCTCAGCCAGTATTATCTCCCTCAGCCAGTACATTCCTCAGCCAGTCCTCCCCCCAGCCAGCACATTCCCCTCAGCCAGTACATTCCCTGCCAGGTATTACCTCCCCTCAGCCAGTACATCTCCCTCAGCCAGTATTACTCCCTCAGCCAGCCATCTCCCTCAGCCAGTATTATCTCCCCTCAGCCAGGCCACCCTCAGCCACACCAGTATTATCTCCCCTCAGCCAGTATTCTCCCTCAGCCAGTACACTCCCCTCAGCCAGTACACCCCAGCCAGTACACCTCCTCAGCCAGCACACCCTCAGCCAGTATCTCCTCAGCCAGTATATCTCCCTCAGCTACCCTCAGCCAGTATTACTCCCCTCAGCCAGTATTACTCCCCTCAGCCAGATTATCTCCCTCAGCCAGCATACCTCACGTCTTATTTTCCCTCTCGCTTATATAGTCACCTGTGGTCTCCTTTTAGAGAGAGAGAGAGAGAGAGAGAGAGAGAGAGATGGCTGTCTCACTAAGTGTTTTTCGCTTCGGGACAGACAAACACTTAGCCTCTTCCTTTATCTTATTATTCTTTTATTGTCTTTATTTAAGTCGGTTTTACTGTTTCCTAATTCTTCCTGCCTTTATTTTGGTGGTGGTGGTGGTGGTGGTGGTACTGGTGGTGGTGGTGGTGGTGGTGGGTGGTGGTGGTGGTGGTACTTGGTGGTGGTGGTGGTGGTACTGGTGGTGGTGGTGGTGGTGGTGGTACTGGATGGTGGTGGTGGTGGGTATGGTGGGCAGGTGGTGGTGGTGGTGGTGGTGGTGGTGGTGGTGGTGGGTGGTGGTGGTGGTAGTGGTGGGTGGTGGTGGTGGTGGTACTGGTGGTGGGTGGTGGTGGGTACTGGTGGTGGTGGTGGGTGCTGGGTGGTAGTGGTGGTGGTGGTGGTGGTGGTGGTGGTGGTGGTGGTGGTGGTGGTGGGCACTGGTGGTGGTGTGTGCTGGTGGTGGTGGGTGGTGGTGGTGACTGGTACTGGTGGGCGTGCTGGTGGGTTGGTGGTATGATGGTAGGGTTGGTGTGGTGTCGGTGGTGGTGCCAATTGCTTATCTTGTGTCTGGTGGTGGACTAGGTGTTTGGTTAGTGGTAGTGACCATGATGCACGAGGTTAAACGATGGTGGTGAGTGGTATGATATGTCAAGGAGAGGTGGTGAGGTGGTGGTGTGGTGTTGGTGAGGTGGTGTGGTGTTGGTGTGTGGTAGTGATGGTGAACTGGTGTAGTGGTGTGATGTGTATTGGTAGTGAAGGTAGTGTGATGTGATGTAGGTGTGGTGGAGGTTTAATTGTCTGATGGTGTAATGATGATTGGTGGTGATGGTGATGAAGATGGTGATGGTGATGGTGTATAACATATAGGTACTCAGGTGTGGTGCGTTACATTTTTTCTTCCCAACTGGTGAGCTGAGAACGAGCCTATGAACGTGTATATAGTGTTATGGTGAACGTGTATATAGTGTTATGGTGAACGTGTATATAGTGTTATGGTGAACGTGTATATAGTGTTATGGTGAACGTGTATATAGTGTTATGGTGAACGTGTATATAGTGTTATTGAACGTGTATATAGTGTTAGTGAATGTATATAGTGTTATGGTGAGCGTGTGTATAGTGTTATAGTGAACGTGTATATAGTGTTATGGTGAACATGTGTATAGTGTTATGGTGAACGTGTATAGTGTTATGGTGAACGTGTATATAGTGTTAATGTGTATAGTGTTATGGTGAACATGTGTATAGTGTTGAGGTGAATGTGAGTTTATTATAGTGCTATAGTGAACGTCTGTATAGTATAGTGGTTAAAGAATCGTTATTATGCCATTCATTTCTTTATTTTGTATTATTATTTTATTATTATTATTATTATTATTATTATTATTATTATTATTATTATTATTTGATACGTTCATATAATCTCTATACTGTATCGCTCTGGTGAGGATCCAACCGCTGGCCCCTCACACCTAGCTCCCCTCACCTCTCCCCTCATCGTGTTATTCATTGTTATTTAACGGATAATTCACCGATTATTCACGGGTTACACGCTTATTATTCACGGTTCACTCATGATGAATGCGTTGGTGTTGTGGTCATAATGGTCATTGTATTGAGCGAGAATAATGATGATGAATGACTTGGTGTTGAGGGAATGACGATTTAGAACGTTTGTACCTTATTTAGAACGTTCGTGTCTTATTTAGAACGTTCGTGTCTTATTTAGAACGTTCGTGCCTAATTTAGAAACAAAGGCGAGAGATAGAGAGAGAGAGAGAGAGAGAGAGAGAGAGAGAGAGAGAGAGGAGCCGTGGGGGTGGTAATAGGGTGTGTTGTTGTTGTTGTTGTTGTTAAGTTGGCTTGTTTGTTGTTATGTTGTTGTTGTTGTTGTTGAAGTAGGTAAGTTGTTGTTGTAGTAGTTGTTGTTGTTGCTGTTGTTGGTTAGTAGTTGTTGTTGTTGTTGTTGTTGCTGTAGTAGTTGTTGTTGTTGTTGTTGTTGTTGTTGTTGTTGTTGTTGACTGTTACTTCATGAGCGCCTACCTTCATTACTCACCTCGTTATAACTTAATTAATACACTCACCTGTGGAAGAGTGAGAGGGGAGGTGGGGTGCGTCGAGAGAGAGAGAAAGAGAGAGAGAGAGAGAGAGAGAGAGAGAGAGAGAGAGAGAGAGAGAGAGGACTGATAAGGTGGTAGAGGTGAGGGGAAACATGGAAGGTGAGAGAGGAGTTGGATGGAGGGGGCAGGGAGGAGTTGGAGTGAGGGACGGTGGGAGGAGATGGAGGAGAGGTGGTGGGAGGAGTTGGAGGAGAGGTGGTGGAGGAGATGGAGGAGAGGTAGGGAGGAGATGGGAGTGAGGGACGGTGGAGGAGATGGAGTGAGGGCGGGGGAGGAGATGGAGGAGGGACGGGGAGGAGATGGAGTGGGAGAGGGTGGGAGGAGTTGGAGAGGGGACTGTGGAGGAGAGTGGAGGAGAGGGTGGAGGAGTTGGAGTGAGGGACGTGGGAGGAGATGGAGGAGAGGTGGGGGAGGAGTTGGAGGGAGGGACGGAGGAGATGGAGGAGGACGGGAGGAGATGGAGGAGAGGTGGGGAGGAGTTGAGTGAGGACAGGGAGGAGATGAGTGGAGGGACTGGGAGGAGATGGAGGGAGGGGGAGGAGTTGGAGTGAGGGACGGGGAGGAGATGGAGGAGAGGTGGGAGGAGTTGGAGGAGGGACGGTGGGAGGAGATGGAGGAGAGGTTGGGAGGAGTTGAAGGAGGGACGGGAGGAGATGGAGGAGAGGTGGGGAGGAGATGGAGTGAGGGACGGTGGAGGAGGAGGGCGGTGGGAGGAGATGGAGTGAGGGACGGTGGAGAGGAGATGGAGGGAGAGGTGGGGAGGAGTTGGAGTGAGGGACGGTGGGAGGAGATGGAGGAGAGGTGGGGGAGGAGTTGGAGGAGGGATGGGAGGAGATGGATGAGAGGTGGGGAGGAGTTGATGAGGGACGGTGGGAGGAGATGGAGGAGGGACGGGGAGGAGAGAGAGAGAGGTGGTGGGAGGAGTTGAGTGAGGAACGGTGGGGAGGAGATGGAGTGAGGGACGGTGGGAGGAGATGGAGGAGAGGTGGTGGAGAGTGGAGGAGGGACGGTGGGAGGAGATGGAGGAGAGGTGGTGGAGGAGATGAGTGAGGGACGGTGGAGGAGATGGAGTGAGGGCTGGGAGGAGATGGAGGAGGGACGGTGGGAGGAGATGGAGGAGAGGTGGTGGGAGGAGTTGGAGGAGGGACGGTGGGAGGAGATGGAGGAGAGGTGGTGGGAGGAGTTGGAGAGGGACGGTGGAGGAGATGGAGTGAGAGGGGGAGGAATTGGAGGAGGGACGGTGGGAGGAGTTGGAGTGAGGGACGGTGGGAGGAGATGGAGTGAGAGGTGGTGGGAGATGGAGACACGAATGAGGGAAGAGAGAGAAAGCGTGAGCATAAGGGGAAAGTGTAAGGTACTTGAATGAGGGGAGAATGGCAGGTGGGAGAAGGTAGGTGACGGGAGAGGTGAGTGTGAGGGGAGGAGAGATGGGCTGAGAGAGGAGAGAGAGAGAACAAAATTAAAAGATATTGATCATAATCACAATAATCCACGAACAACAACAATGACAACAAAGAATATAAAGAATATTCCCTGCTTCTTGTCAGTGTTGCGCGCCATTTCCCTCGCCTCTTCCCGCCACAGGTTTACCTTGCTAATTGCCCTTAAAGAAGTAGAAAAGTTTTCACCTGAAAGTATTAAGAAAATCTAAACGCGGGGAATATAGTGTTGAGGTGGGCAGAATGAGGTAACTTTCAGTCAGTGCGCTCGGCGAAAGGCACTTGTTCCCACTTGGTTGCGTCGCTTCCAA
>NW_024736071.1:14329877-14332377 GCF_018991925.1 Homarus americanus | reverse complement strand
AGGCGAGGAGAGAGATGAGGGCGAGGAGGAGATAGAGGGCGAGGAGATGGGGTTGAGGAGAGATGGGGTTGAGGAGAGATAGAGGTTGAGGAGATGGCGAGGGAGAGAGATGGGGCGAGGAGAGATGGGGGTTGAGGAGAGATAGAGTTGAGGGAGAGAGATAGGGGTTGAGGGGAGAGATAGAGGTTGAGGGAGAGATAGGGCGAGGGAGAGATGAGGTTGAGGAGAGATAGAGGTTGAGGGAGAGAGATAGAGGTTGAGGGAGAGAGATAGAGGTTGAGGGAGAGAGATAGAGGTTGAGGGAGATAGAGGTTGAGGGAGAGAGAAAAATATATGAATAAAAATTAATAAGACCGCTTGATACAATCTGTCTGTTTCTTAATTTAAAGTTACATTATTATTTTATCGTAATAATAATGTGTGATTTCTCTCCAATTCTCGTTACTTTTAAATACATTTTCTTTGGTATTTATATCGTATTTCTAAAGTTAACATTTTTGTTGATTAAACAGGGTTTTTTCCGATCACGTGTATATTAATCAGATTAACCCTGTCTTGGTGGTTAGGTTAGGTTAGGTTAGGTTAAGTTAGGTTAGGTGAGAGCTGTATGTTAGGTGAGGTTAAGTTAAGTTAGGTTAGGTTAGGTGAGAGCTGTATGTTAGGTTAGGTTAGGTTAGGTGAGAGCTGTATGTTAGGTGAGGTTAAGTTAAGTTAGGTTAGGTTAGGTGAGAGCTGTATGTTAGGTTAGGTTAGGTTAGGTGAGAGCTGTATGTTAGGTGAGGTTAACCTTCAGATGAAATAAACTGGGATGTCTAATCTTCTGGTGATTCTTATTTCTCAAACTACGCGTCCAACAGGTTAAGAAATATACCTGACTTACAGTATCCATATCTCGGGTGAGGTCCAGTGGCCGCCACCTCCCGCCCCTAGTAACACCACACCTTGGGGAGACACTACCAGCAGTAACAGTAGCAGTAGTCGTGGTAGTAGTAGTTTTAGTAGTAGAAATGGTTGTAGTAGTTGTAATAGTTTTTGCTATTGTTATAGTAGTAGTATCGGAAGCTATATTAATCTAACCTAACCTAACCAAAATTATACTAACTTAGCCTAAGTCGACTTACAGTATACCGTCTTCTCCAAATTTAACCTAACCTAACCTAACCTAACCTAACCCATAATAGGTTGAGGAAACAAAACAAGGGAGAAGAGAGTCTTAGCACATATCAGACGCCATACCTGTGTGTCGTGGCTCAGGTGAAACAATTAGCTGCATTCTAACCTAAATTGAACGATCGAATGCTTGAGACAGTGAATGATATAATAACAAGAAATGACCTTACCATATTGATATTTATACGATATTGCAAAGTGTTATCAATACGGTTGGTTAGGTTAGGTTAATCTTAAAGTTAAATAAGCCGGGGGCATTTCTTCAGGTGATTCAATAGCTTAATTTGAAAACTTATTTAGTGAGAAGCAAATGCGTACCTGATAATGGATTGAAAAAAGGGTGACTACACGCTTGTATTCATTATGTAAGAACAAACAGCTGCGCTTTATGAGTAAACAAATCACCAAGGAAGAGAGAGGTGCGGTGTCTGGGAGGCAAGGAGCTCATGTGGTGGTGGCAACACTGATTCACCTGCCAGGGGTCGCCTTCGGTTCTGGTTCATTGGCTTGCTCCATCTTGCGCTCTCTCACCCGCACCACAACAAACCTCTCCACGGCGTTTGTTAACTAACTGGGAATTCAATATAAACATTCAAGTAAATATAACGTTTCCATTACAGTCATCATCGCATATTTCCGTACTAATGAGTATATTACAGTAGTGTGTACCTGCAGGTCGTGGTGGCGCGTGAAGGCTAGCTAGCCCAAGTGTCCTAATGGAAGGTCTGCTGCTGGAGTACCGCAGGGCACCACCTTTACTCCCTCTCCTTTTAATATCAGACCTTACACACTCCTGCAATAGAGATCGAACTCTGGCGAAGATGCGGACTGTGATAAACCACTTGTGCTCACTAATAGGCTAAATACTTGTAGCTTATCTCCTTAATACGCCGATAAAGCCATGTTTACAATGGATTTCAATTATACGGCCATGTAAGACGTCACGCTGTATCAGAGACAACAAGTGGTGTGCCCGGTGCACCGTGACCCACCCTTTCATAACGTTTCACCGCTTGTCATTTTGATGTGTTCATTCATGATTGGTGGCGAATAGCTGGAGAGGCAGCAGGTAGGAGTAAGTGGGAGGAGAGGAGATAAGAGAGGCAAGAGAAAGGGTGAAGAGGAGGAAAAAAGAGTTAACAAGCAGATTCAAGACTGTGATGAAAAATGCAAACAGATTGCGGGAAGATGGAGAGCGACAGATAGGTTTATTAGTGGACAAGAAATAAGAGGAAAAACACTAAGAGCAGATGATGATAAACGTATGAGATAGATGATGCTAATAAATTCTTGCCATGTTAAGCTGCAACTCCTTATATAATGTTCACAC
>NW_024736071.1:14294877-14324877 GCF_018991925.1 Homarus americanus | reverse complement strand
AGGAGGAGGGGAGGAGGAGAGGCCAGGCAACAGGCTAAGAGGCCAGACAACAGGCTACATGAGCCCAGGCAACAGAGTCCAAGAGGCCAGGCAACACAGTGAGAGGAGGAGGAGGAGGGAGAGGCCAGACAACAGGCTACAAGAGGCCAGAACAGGCTACAAGAGCCCAGGCAACAGAGTACAAGAGGCCAGGCAACACAGTGAGAGGTGAGAGGAGGAGGAGGAGGAGGGAGAGGCCAGGTAACAGGCTACAAGAGGCCAGGCAACACGGTGAGAGAAGGAGGAGGAGGAGGAGGAGGAGGAGTAGTAGGAGGGAGAGAGTGAGTGTGCGGGCGCTTATCTGATCACCCTTAAATGAATACAATTAGCGAGGGATCTCTGAGCTTCACGCGCCATCTTGTTCCACGGGTTGCTTCATACCTTGTTCCACGGGTTGCTTCATACCTTGTTCCACGTCTTGTTCCACGGGTTGCTTCATACCTTGTTCCACGTCTTGTTCCACGGGTTGCTTCATGCGTTGTTCCGTGTCTTGTTCCACTGGTTAGTTCATACCTTGTTCCAAGGGTTGCTCCACGTCCTAATGCCAAGCGTTGTACCAAGCCTTTGTTCTTTACACAATTCCATTATCATGAGTGAAGATTAGTTCCACTTGTTCCACTAAATGTTCCACAAGAATTGATCCACAAGTAGGTCCAAGTTAGGCACCACATGTAACCTGTTCCACACGTAATGTTCCGTTCCACCTCATGTCATCACAATATAATAATAATAATAATAATAATAATAATAATAATAGTAATATAATAATAACAATAATAGTAATATAATAATAATAACAACAATAATAATAATAATGATAATAATAATAATAATAATAATAATAATAAAATATCACCATTCAATATAACTAGACATAAACAAAATACTCCAAGAACACCGAAGATGAATCCGCATTCCCCATCACATCATAACCGAACACTTCACGGAACAGCAATAGTATATACGAACCTCTATACACCGTGTAACCCAACTGAGAGTATTGAAACCTTCTGGCCTTCTTTTATCCCCTGTAGGAGGAAAAAATGGACGTACAAAGCCCCAAGGAAGAGAAAGAGGAGGAGGAGGAGGGAGAGAGGATGGGAGAGTTACGCCGCGTAGAGGAGCGTATTGAAGTGAGATACAGTATACGCTACATAGATACACCATTGTAAACATAACTCATTTCTGGTGTCCAAGCCTTCCCTAACTATACGTATATTATTACTAATTATACTTATTAGACTTTATTAATTTATGATATTCTATAATGGATTGTTATAGTTTTTATTGGTGAATTATTTATTTTTATAATGTAATAATTTTAGGTAACTATTTCTTATAATCTTACGGTAATATATATATAATTTCTTACAAGTCTTTCTTTATTTTGACTGTATTAAGTTGTTTTAATATTTGGATAATTTCTTATAATTTTCATTAATTTCTTATTATTCCTTATTTTTTGTTTTCGTTAATTTGTTTCTTAGTATTTTTGTTTTATTTGATTAATGTTCTTAGTTTTATCAATTTAATATTATCGCCTTTTATCAGTTATATTAATTATTCTCTTTTAGTTTTTCTCAATTTCTTGTTTTTTAATTGTTTTTATTATTTATATTGTTATTATTATTATTATTATTATTATTATTATTATTATTTATTTATTTATTTATTAGTCTTTATCGAATTAATTCGTATTCATTGTTTCTTCATTATCCTATTTTCTGTCAGCTTATTGATTATTATTATTATTATTATTATTATTATTATTATTATCATTATCTTCATTATTACTTTAATTATTTCCTATTTCTGCCATTATTACCCAATTTCTTCATTTCTTTCGTAATGTTTTAAATTATTTTATTTGAATATTTATAAACCTTAAAATTTGCGTTATATTTTATTTCTTTTGTGTAAGTCTTGTAATATTTAGTTAATTTTTATTATTCATTAGCCTAATTACTTTTTTGGTTTCTTACTTTGTTCTTTCTTGATTTATCGCTTATTTTTCCTCTTTTATAAGTATATTTTATATTTTATTGATTTATTTAAGAACTTTCAGTTTTTTTTTCCTTTTGTCGGTTTAATTATTTATTTTTCGATGTAATTTTATTAATTCTATTTATTTTATTACTTTCATAAATTCAAAAGTTTTCATTAATTTCTAAAGACGATTTATAAAATATTATTATTACGCTTTATCAATTTCTTATTAAGTCGTATTATCTCTCTCTTTATTTTTTTCACTCACCTTTATTGTGTTGTTCTCTTATTAATGTATTTCAGGTTTATTATTGATATCGCTTGTTTGTTATGACGCATTGTATCGTGATGAATGTAAACAATGAGATGGACACACACACACACACACACACACACACTCACACACACACACACACACACACACACACACACACACACACACACGTCAACTATGAATCCATAATATATATGACTCAGTAAAACAGTGATTATTCTTAACTATGTAATAATTTAACTAGCAGAGGTCATTAGAGCTGTACCACACTAACAGTATCAGCGTGTGTCTGTGTGTCAGTGCTACCATTAACATTTTGTCCTCACTAATGCACTAATAGAACTCAAGGTCATATTTACCTTACACTGACACACTCTTGACCCAACGCGTGTATGAGTGAACTAATATGACCTAATGTGGTATACTACTTTGACCTAACGTATGGTCTATTATAACCAAATCTGACCTAATACATCAGTATCATAATTTGTTATGTTATACTGTTACAACCTAATTTGACCTAAAATATAAATACCATAATCTGATATGACCTAAGTCGCTGTACACACGAGGTCATCTTGCCTGTGTGTGTGTGTGTGTGTGTTAGTTTACCCTCAGCAGACCCGGGCTTGACCGTGTTTGATACACCCTTCTCCTCGGTGCTGCCTCACCATACTGCCGTTGTAACGCTAATAATAATGATAATAGTAACATAAAGATTAGTAATGAAAAAGAAGGAAGACAAAAAAAATAGACTACTCAGTTCCACCAATTAATAAAATAGAAAAGAAGAAAATATAAAACCACAATATATATATTTCCCACATATTCACCAAGCATTTTATTTTTTTTCCGCCTCATCGTCCCACACTTCACCAAATTTTGTTCTACGAGGTAACTGTTGTCTCGGGAACAAAAGGGGTAATTCATATATTTTTTCTACTTCAGGCCTAGTGAGGAGTGACATACATACACACACACACACACACACACACACACCAGGAGTTCCCGTCACTCACCCAACACTGCCGGAGTAACACAAGAGCCTCCTGCTACACCACGTGAGTACACTGTATAGTCAGCCGCTCTCTCATGTTTATCACCACACCATATAGCACCTCCAGACAGCGTGTTATTGTCTTGTTGTTGAATAAACTGACACCAGCTGGCGCCAGGTATAATCTACAGGTGTTCAGTATATTTATTCCCTAAGTACAGTTTACTCTACATGGTTAACAAAAACTTTATCGTCTATAGAAAAGAAACTAACCAAATAAAAGTTAAGAAACAAAGGATTTCGTTGACGATTAAGTAAATATAATTGTCAGTTCTCGTCACAGGCTACACAAGTTGCACTGTATTACTGCATCGTCTGTTCCTTCAGGTGATGGATATGTCATTACTGGAGTCACCTGGAGGTAAATCTTCCTCGATTATTTCACCTGAGGATTAAACGCCCTAACGTTACCTGGGGGATTAGATTAAGTTAAATTAGACCAAGTTATATTAAGTTAGGTTAGCTTATATTAGATTAGGTAAGATTACATTGCGTTAGATTGGGTTAGGTTATGTACGGTAAGGTTAAATTAGGTTAGATTACATCACGTTAAGTTAGATAAATTAGATCAGGTTAGGTTAGGTTAAATATACTGGGGGGCTAATCTTCAGGTGATCTCATTTCCGTTCATTTACTTCAAAAAAATCGCAGATCAATAACAATGTAACTCATAATTTTGTCCTAACAACCAAATACTCAGACACGAATATCAATCATAACAACTGGATATAATATTCGTATTATCCTGAATATCTTTATAAACTATTCCTCTATATATTATTCATCCTTTAGTAATTGTAAGTAATATTGTTTGTATTTTCACTAATGTATAATAATATAACTTGGATATACTGTATTATTATTATTATTATTATTATTATTATTATTATTATTATTATTATTATTGTTATTATTCTGAGTTTTAGTTTAATTGGTCTTATTTTATATTATTATTTCTTTTCGTTTCATTTATTCAGTATGATATAATTTATCGCTTCGTTTAATATTGATTCAGTTACTCCTGGTGAAAGAGTAGACCAGGATATATTAATTGTGAAAGTATTTTGTTGAGTTAAAGGAATTATTATGTCTCATCAACATGATTTTAAATATTTGTTTTATTGGATCACCTGATGGTTGTTCCCTTAACTTATTTCACCTTAACTAACCGAATTTATTGCTAACTGTTGCTGACCTGAATATCCCAATTTAACCTAACACTAACCTAATAATGTATTTGCTAACTCTAACCTAACCTATTTCTATCCTGACCTAAACAGTAAACTAACTTAATACTAACCTAACCTCACCTAACCAACTGCAACCACTAACCTAACCTAACTGCAAAAACTAAACTAACCTAACCTAACCCTACCAGGTACAGCACTAGGGCGTTTACTCATTAAGGTGTAATACCCTAGAGAGCAAATCTTCAGGTGAACTCTATTATCGCTTACACCACACACAGTAGCGCAACAGTTACAGGTACAGTAAGTTAGGTAATGCTCATTAACACCACACACAGTATAGTAACAGTTACAGGTACAGTAAGTTAGGTAATGCTCATTAACACCACACACAGTATAGTAACAGTTACAGGTACAGTAAGTTAGGTAATGCCTTAACTCATTTCAAAACGAAGCATCTTGTATCTACCGGCTGATTATGCAAAACACTTCAGTAGGTAGGTATATCTTCTTCTGTGTGTGTGTGTGTGTGTGTGTGTGTGTGTGTGTGTGTGTGTAGTGACTTATTCAAAGTGTTTATGGGCCGCTCCATCCCCCACCCCCTAAACAGTGGTGTTCTCTGGGGAGGAGGGAAGGGTGACTGGCCTATAGTAACGAAGGGATACGGCAGAGAGTAGTGGATTCACCGGATCAACTGAAGATTAACCACCCCGACTTATTTCATCTGATAGTTAAACACCCTAAGGCTACCTCAGTGGATTAGGTTAGGTTAGATTAGGTTATGTTTAGTTAGGTTAGAATTAGTTTGGTTAGGTTTAGTTTGGTTAGGTTAGGTTTGGTTAGGTTAGGTTTGGTTAGGTTAGGTTATGTTTAGTTTGGTTAGGTTTAGTTTGGTTAGGTTTGGTTTGGTTAGGTTAGGTTAGGTTAGGTTAGGTTAGATTAGGTTAGAATTAGTTTGGTTAGGTTAGGTTAGATTAGGTTAGAATTAGTTTGGTTAGGTTAGGTTTGGTTAGGTTAGGTATAGCGTAAGGGTGTTTAATCTTCACATGGAATCTCCAGGTGATCAGCGTTGTGAGAGATAACATCTGTCCCCCCAACGCTCACAGTGACCCGCCCCGCCACACCACAAACACGACCGCTAAACTGTTGACATTCTTTAGACGTCGTGAACTGGGTGTATTTAACCTTATTTAACCCAAACTACCCAAATATCGTTATCTTAGATTGTGATAGATTAGGTTAGATTAGCAGATAGGTTGTATTAAGATAGATTAGATAAGCAGAGGCAGATAAAGTTAGTTTAGGTTATATTAGATTAAATGGTGTTAAGTTTGGTTAGGTTAGATTTGATTAGATTCGCTGAGACAGATTAGTTAACATTAGCTTAGCTTAGGTTAGGTTAGGTTAGGTTCCTGTTGTATATGTTTAATAACCAAAGGAATCACCGGTTCTATCCAAGAAAGTTGCTTATCACAGGTCGCATGTTAGTTCTACCACCCACTGCAAAGACGACCACCATTACATACCGCCCACAATCCCCACAGCCTCACTTACCGCCCACAGCCACCAAACACCACCCACAGCCGCTAAACACCACCCAGCCGCCAAACACCACCTCCAAAACACCACCCACAGCCGCCAACACCCCCACAATCTCCACCCCTCACAGCCTCCACACACCACCCACAGTCACCAAACACCACCCACAACCCCACACACCCCACAGCCTCCACACACCACCCACAGCCTCCACACACCACCCACAGCCTCACACACCCCCCACAGCCTCCCACACACCACCACAGCCTCCACACATCCCTACAGCCACCAACCACCACCACAGCCTCCACACACCGCCCACAGCCGCCACACATCTCCCACAGTCACCAAACACCACCCACGACCCCCACACCCCCCCACAGCCTCCACACACCACCCACAGCCTCCACACCCCACAGCCTCCCCACACACCACCCACAGCCTCCACACACCGCCCACAGCCACTATACACCGCCCACGACAAAGCACTCCTGCTACAGTATGAGAACGAGTTTTTGGAACTCATTGTGCACATCTCGTTGTGTACTGGCGTGTACGTATGAGCAAAATAATAATAATAATAATAATAATAATAATAATAATAATAATAAACGGTATATTGAAAGAGCATGGCGACAAAAGGCTGAAAATATACAACAAACAGATGATAAAAGTTATATATATACAGTGTGATTGAGGAGTGTGTCACTTGATTGACAGAAGCTTTCAGTATAAAAAGGGAAATAACATGAGTGAACATACAATTTAACTATAAATATGGAAGTAATCTCGTAGATCGCAGGGCAGCCGGTCTTGTAAGCTGTCTCCATGGTGTTGTGTGTGTGTGTGTGTGTGTGTGTGTGTGTGAGAAAAGAAGATAAAGATATAATTGGTATTCCCTGTGAGGTTCCCCAAGGTGGTAGTCCCTCTGAGTTTCCCGATGGCTGTACATTTCAGCTGATTTTTCAAGGTTATATAAGAAAACAATATTTTACACATGAAGTAAGAATTTACATTGGATTTTAAATATCTAAAGTAGAGCTCAAAGAGTGGTTTTCTAAGTACAATACTTAGAAAAATATAAGTAATTTAAAAGTAATGTATATACTGTATACAGGTTTAATAAAGCACCCAGAATTTACACACACACACACACACACACACACACACACACACACACACACACACACACACACACACACACACACTCCTTGCCCTAGTAAAAAAAGGAAGGGTAATTTTAGGTCTTAAAGGAATTTTGGTTTGTGGGATTTGATACAATTTTAGAATATTCAGATGACGGTATTTTGGTCAATTGGGATTATGTCCGGACAAATCCTCTCAGGGTTGATATTGTCCAGTGGGAGATGTATGACAGGGATGGCTATATAGTGACAGGTATAAACAGTAATTATGACAGTTATGGTTGATTGTAATATAGTGTCATCATATACAGGTAGTAAGAGTGTTGTAGTATAGTGATTGTTGTAATAGAATGAGTGTTGTAATATAGTGAGTGTCGTAATGTAGTGACAGTGTTGTAATATAGTGACAGTGTTGTAATGTAGTGACAGTGTTGTAATATAGTGACAGTGTTGTAATATAGTGACAGTGTCGTAATGTAGTGACAGTGTTGTAATGTAGTGACAGTGTTGTATATAGTGACAGTGTTGTAATGTAGTAAGAGTGTTGTAGTATAGTGATTGTTGAAATAGAATGAGTGTTGTAATATAGTGAGTGTCGTAATGTAGTGAGAGTGTTGTAATGTAGTGACAGTGTTGTAATATAGTGACAGTGTTGTAATATAGTGACAGTGTCGTGATGTAGTGACAGTGTTGTAATATAGTGACAGTGTTGTAATGTAGTGACAGTGTTGTAATGTAGTGACAGTGTTGTAATATAGTGAGTGTTGTAATATAGTGAGTGTTGTACTATAGTGAGTGTTGTAATATAGTGACAGTGTTGTAATGTAGTGACAGTGTTGTAATGTAGTGACAGTGTTGTAATATAGTGAGTGTTGTAATATAGTGACAGTGTTGTAATGTAGTGACAGTGTTGTAATATAGTGACAGTGTTGTAATGTAGTGACAGTGTTGTAATATAGTGAGTGTTGTAATATAGTGACAGTGTTGTAATGTAGTGACAGTGTTGTAATGTAGTGACAGTGTTGTAATATAGTGACAGTGTTGTAATGTAGTGACAGTGTTGTAATATAGTGACAGTGTTGTAATATAGTGAGTGTTGTAATATGGTGACAATGCTGTAATATAGTAAGTGTTGTAATATAGTGAGATGTAGTGTTATTAATGACGTATTGTATATTATAAGGTAATCAGAATTAGGCTTGGAATATTCATATATGCACTGGTGGATCACATGAAGATTAGGCACCCCAACGCTTACCTAATCCAACCTAACATAATTTAATAATGACCTAATCTAATTTAACCTAACCTAACCCAACCTAATTTAACATAACCTATCATAACCAAACTTAACCTAACCTAACATAGCGTGATCTACTGTAACCTAACATAACCAAACCTTATCTAATTTAACCCAACTGTACCCAAGCTAACACAATTTAGCCTCAGATAACCAAATACTCACCTAACCTAACCTAACCAAATACTCACCTAACCTAACCTAACCCCCCCGGTAGCGTTGTCAAGAGGGTGCCACACGTCTGAGAGAATCACAAGTGTTGTATTTGTGACCCCAAGATAAATGTTGTGATTATAGTTACTGTTATTATCGGGTTATTATGGCCATTGATAATATTTGAAGGTTGTAGTGATGTTATTAAAGGAGCCACACAATGATTCTGTTTACCGAAAATATTATTATTATTATCATTATTATTATTATTATTATTATTATTATTATTATTATTATTTTTATTATCATCATTATTATTATTATTATTATTATTATTATTATTATTATTATTATTTTTATTATCATTATTATTATTATTATTATTATTATAAGGTAATTATGGTCGTTAATTATACTTATACAGCATAATATTTTAGTTATAGTAAAGACGCTATATAATTAACACCAATATAACAGGAATGTATGTCTTAGAGCGTTACTTAACCCTTGTGGGGTGTATCTTGTGTCTGGGAGAGAGTACAGGTTAATGATGTTTGTAATTAGGAGTTTTGGTACTTGTTAGTGATAGGTCTCTCTCTCTCTCTCTCTCTCTCTCTCTCTCTCTCTCTCTCTCTCTCTCTCTCCATTTTACGTTGCTAAGAATGATCATTGTGTCGTCACGTTTACTGTTGTTGATGGTGACAGTGAGTGAGACAGGGTGATGGTGACAGTGAGTGAGACAGGGTGATGGTGACAGTGAGTGAGACAGGGTGATGGTGACAGTGAGTGAGACAGGGTGATGGTGACAGTGAGTGAGACAGGGTGATGGTGACGGTGAGTGAGACAGGGTGATGGTGACAGTGAGTGAGACAGGGTGATGGTGACAGTGAGTGAGACAGGGTGATGGTGATAGTGAGACAATGGAAGAGTAACAATGGGTGTGAAAGGGTGACTGAGTGACACAGTGACAGTGAGATGGAGACAGTGATTGAGATGATGACAGATAGTGAGATGGTGACAGTGAGGCACTAACAGTAAGATAGCGACTGAGTGTGGCAGCGAGGTGGTGACAGTGAAACACAGAGATGGTGACTGACTGAGAGAGACAGTGAGGCAGCGAGATGGTGATTGAGTGAGACAGTGGAGTGGTGATAGTGACAGAGAGTGAGTGTCAGAGATAATGATCACTAACAATCATGGTCCCAAGTGTGGTCTCACCAGGAAGAGAGATAAGTGGAGGTGTTGTGGTGATGCTGGTGACTGCATTGTGGTTACTTACACACACACACACACACGGAGATAATGAGTTATAACAACAGTGGGCGGGGGAGGACGGACCTGTGGGCGTGGCGGTGCTGGAGTCATCGGTGTCGGCGCCATCTTCTCGACACCCGCCGCCGCCGCCCCGCCCGCCGCCACCACCGCCGCTGCCGCTGCTGTTGGTGGGTGAGGGAGCCGCCACATTCATGTTGTTGGTGGAGGTGTTGTTGTTGAGGCCGTGGAGGTGGTGGGGGGGTGGGGGTGAAGGTACGCCCTTCAGGGGGTTCCTGAGGCCTAGGATGGCGTCAATGGTGTGGGAGGCGCAGGTGGGGGCAGCAGTGAGGGTAGCGGCACCCGCCCCTCCTCCACCACCCACAACTACTGCTCCGCCGCCGCCGCCCCCGACCTCGTACCTCTCTAACACCAGTTTGGCCGAGGCCTCGGAACGCTTGAGTTCGGCAGCCAGCACTGCCGAGGACTTGTTGGCCTCGAGCGAGAACTTGGTCTCGTGGTGGCCGCCCTCAGTATAGCTGTATTTGCTATCCGAGCCGAAGGAGTTCTCGAAATCCCGATGGTTCTTAGCGTCGAAGGAGAGACGGCGGTGGGCGTCGAGGTCGACGGTGTGGGCGGGGGGCAGCGGCAGGGTGGTGACCTCGCCCAATTCGGCTGTGGTAAGGGCCATCCTCCACACACTAACACAAGGTACACACACTGTTCACTGGGAGAGAAGAGCGCCAGGAAGCCACGAGAGCGAGGACACAGCAGGCGAGCGTCAGCCTGTCACACGCCACTGAGCGGGGAAGCCATCACACACTAGAAATAACAACCGCGACTCATGCTGCCGCCAAATGGCCGTGCAGAGCCGAGCGACTTGTGTGTAACAACATGTTCACTCAAGATCCTGGCCCTCCGCTCCGCCAGGCTCCGCCCCCCGGCCACCCTAACTAGCTCCTGATTGGCCCGCCGGGTGTCTGTTATCATAGGGGCGGGGTTTATCGACGGGAGGACATGACGTCATCGTCTCTTGACCAATCAGCTCGGAGCATGTCAAGTAATGGTTAGATGAAAGCGCTGACTCGAGCCCCAATTGAAGCGATTTGTACCGTAATGAAATTATATGTGTGTATCAAAGGAAATAAATTGATATCAACAACCCCCAGACACTAAACGGTCTTTTATCAGGAGGGCCGGAGTGAAAAATTGGGCGGGAAAACAGTTGTTAGGACCAGATGTCGAGGTAGAGGAGGTGAACGAAGTTTTCTGCATTATATGGCGCTAGAGAAATAATTGAGTAGTGACAACTCATTAGCTCTCGGCACAATGGTGGTAATGGAAAAGACCTGATACAGCCGGCCGAGCGCCACTTACTGATATAAAGATGGTGAAGCACTCAATTTGCTCTCTCTTTCTTTATCCATCACACATTCCCAAAATTTCTCATCTTCTTGACTTTTAAGATAATGTTTCGTGTTACGGAGGAGGAGGAGGAGGAAGAGGTGAGGGAGGAGGAGGAGGTGAGGGAATTAGATAAACGCCTTTTGTGAAATGTATTCAATTTTACGAATTACACCCAGACGGACACAGCCGCTGTTGTTACGTCTTCTGGAGAATTTTTTTTTAGAATGGGAGGTGATCAAGAATGTGGGTGGGTGGGTGGGCGGCCTGGATGGGTGAGCGGGAGGTGTGGGTGTGGGTGAGGTGCATTATGGGTTGATGTGGGTTGGAGGCCCGCTGGGATAGGTAGGTGGGTGGGGTGTGAGGGCGGCCAGGGTGGGTGGGGATGGGCGGTAGGGTGGTGGTGGGGCGGAGGATCAATATAGTGAGTGGATGGTGCAGGTCTCAGGCGCTCCCTCACACCAACGGATTTCTTTTACTTATATCCGGACTTGTTACTTATTTCCGGACACTTATATCCGGATTTTGTACTTATTTCCGAACTTTTTACTTATTTCCGAACTTTTTACTTATTTCCAGACTCGTTATTAATTTCCGGACTTAGTACTTATTTCCAGACTCGTTACTTATTTCCGGACCCTTGTATCCGGACTTTGTATTTATTTTCGGACTTGGTACTTATTTCCGGACTCGTTACTTATATCCGGACCTGTTACTTATATCCGGACCTGTGGGAATTATTTGACTATCTTAAGAGATTTTTAATATCTCTTAGCTGTAAGTTTAATTATTATTTCCTGGAATAGATTTATTACCCTTATTTCCGGACACATTTTTATTATTTCCGTACCGAGAATTTTAATAATTTCCAGATTTAACATTTTGTTTTGTGATGGGAAATATTTTTACATTTTAGTTCATTATTTTTTTATTTCTAGAAAATTTCTTATTATTTCCAAAGATTTAATAACATTTTCGGACATAGTTCTATGATTTCTTGACGGATATTATTATTTATATTTTTACAGAGATTTTTTTTTTACCAATATTTTCAAACTTGACGTATTGTGTTGTGACAGGAAATAATTTTAACCTTTTAGAGATTATTTTTTTCTATTTCCAGACTGAGATTTTCTATATTATTTCCGGATTGTGATTTTTATTTTATTTCCGAACAGATTTTTATTATTTATGAATGGATATTTTATATTATTTCCAACTAATTTTGTTATTTCTGGATTGAGTTATATAATTATATTTCCAGAAAGATATTGTTATTTATATTATTTCTGGTCAGAGATTTTTTTTAAGAAAATTTCCGAACAGAGTTTTATCAATTACGGAATTATGTCTTTATTATTTCCCAACATATTTTTATTTATTTATTTCCGGATAGATTTTTAATATTATTTCCGGACATATTTTTTTTTATTTCCCGACAGAATTTTTTTATTTCCTGACAGATTTTTTCCGAAATTTTTTTTTATGGTATTCCCGACAGATTTAGTCAGCTATTTCAGGACATATTTTTTTTATTTCCTGACAGATTTTTTGTTATTTCCTAACAGATTTCTTCAGTTATTTCCGGACCTATTTTTTTTTTATTTCCTGACATTTTAGTTGTTATTTCCGGATAGATTTTTTCAGTAATTTCCGCAAACTTTTTTTGTTATTTCCGGACAGATTTTTTTTTCAGTTATATCCATACAATAATATTATCTTATGTTTATTAAGTAAGACATTTCCACACTAGAAAATACTTACATAATGTACCATTCACTTATGTTTCACTACTTAAATATTACTTATTATTAAAAGTCTTACTTAAGGCAATTTGGTGTTAATTTCATTCTCATTCTTTACAGTAAATATATTTTATTATTATCTTACCTTTCTTTATCATCACTACGTTTATATTCCATTTTTTTTCTATTTTTTTTACTTTGCATTTATAGGAAGAATATTATTATGGTTGTTTTTACTGTTTTTATATTATAGCGTGTATAATTTGGGTTGCATCAGGGTGGTAGGAGCAGTATTTGTGGTGGTTCATCTAAAGTAGTTATCGGGTTTATCTTCGTGTGTTTTGTTTAATATAATAATGGGTGGAGTTGGGGGTCCATTACTTTTTTCTCTATTTGGTTAGGTTAAGTAAGGTTAGGTTAGGTTAGGTTAGGTTAGGTAAGGTAAAATAAGGTTCTGCCACACTATCCCCCCCACAAGGTCGTCACCTTCCAGGGGTCACGAATAGCGTCAGTCAATCAAGTCAACTTTCTGTTCACTTACCATGACTTCCAGCGTCCCAGGTGCTGACGTCAGCCTCGACACACGTAACGTCAGCATCCTGGAGTTAACAAGCGTGGCCATTAGGATGAAGCCTCAGCTGAAATAATCAACTTACAGTGTAATTACTAACTCTTGATATCTCTTCAACATACAGTAAAGGTGGGCTGTAATCTTTCCTGTTTTGCAATCATATTTTTTACCAGAATGATTAAAAAAAAAATCCACATTCACTTATAAACCAATGTGTTATTATTATTATTATTATTATTATTATTATTATTATTATTATTATTATTATTATTATTATCCACAGCTTCCAATGCATTTTTTTTCTTACTTCTTTTAAATCCATATTACTGAACTGCATCGCCTGGGAGTCCGTGAACCTATCTTACTTTAAGGTACTTCAGTTTTGATGATGTTTAATTATCATTCTTACTCTTGCTTACTTTGTTCACCTCTCGTTATAATTGTTTTTTCTCCCGTGTGTGGTGAGGGAGGCTAAAGTAGGTGTCATTGTATAGTATTCCCACTTACACAGCCCCTAATTGAGGTAAAGAGTGAAGGAAGGATGGTATCGCCTTGGGGTACACCTCTCTCTCTCTCTCTCTCTCTCTCTCTCTGTTGAGGTTTCTAGTTGTGTATCTGTCTTCCTCTGTGACCAATAATTTCTATCTGAGTCTCTTCCTTCCCGTGGTTTTGCAAGACATTAATAATACACACTGTACTTACCGAGTCGTTAAGGACCTTTATAATTCGATAACTCTGAAGCATAATGGATCACCTGACGATTAGCCACCCTAACTTATTCCACCTGATGATTAAACACCTTAACATTACCTGTGGGGGTTAGGTTAGATTAGGTTAATTTAGGTTAGTTCAGGTTAAATTGGGATATTTTAGGTTAGATTAGTGTTAGAGTGCTTAATCATCAGGTGAAATAAGCTGGGTTGCCTAATCTTTGGGTAATATATAATTTCTCCTAAGTATGTTAGTGTTTCATGAGCTGGTTGAATATAAGTTGTGTTTGGTGTTGGTTGATGTTGTCATAGTAATGTTTGGTGGTGTGCTCTTTGCTCTCCCTCACACCTTTCCTCCCTCATACCACACTCCCTTCCTCACACCACCTACCCTCCCTCACACCACACTCCCCTTCTCACACCACACCCTCCCCTCACACCAGCTAGTCCTCCCTATACCTCACACAGCCTCCTATACAGTAATCAGCTTAGCCTCTCTGACTCCCCCCACCTCTCTTTCTCTTTCTCCCTCCAATACTCCATCAATTGGGTCTTCACTAATTCTCATTTGGGCTTCAGAGGTTTTTATTTCATCCAATTTCTAGTTCGTTTCTAACATGGTGTCCTTAAATGGATATCCTGAACTGCCTCCCACCTATGGCTTGTGTGTGTAGGTGACTTTATTCTGTTGTCACTACTTGTCTGATTTATGGATCACCTAAAGATTAGATTCCCGAGTTTATTTTATCTGGGGGGTAGGGTAGGGTAGGGTAGGGTAGGGTAGGGTAGGGTAGGGTAGGGTAGGGTAGGGTAGTGTAGGATAGGGTAGGGTAGGGTAGGGTAAATTGGGTTGTTAGGTTATGTTAGGCTAGGTTAGGTTACGTTTGGTTAGATTATGTTATGTTGAGTTTGGGTACGTTAGGTTAGCGTTAGATAGGGTTAAAATGGGTTCAGTAAGATTTAGTTTTTTTAGTTAAGTTAGGTTTGGTTAGGTTAGGTTAGGTTAGGGTAGATTAGGTTAAATTTGGTAAAGTTAGATTGGTTTCAGCTAGGTTAGGTTAGGTTAATCTTCAGGTGATACATGATTTTTAGTTTTCCACTGTCAACTCCTTCCCTTCACCATTAACTAAAATCTTCCCTTCACCATTAACTAAAATCTTCCCTTCACCATTAACTAAAACCTTCCCTTCACCATTAACTAAAATCTTCCCTTCACCATTAACTAAAACCTTCCCTTCACCATTAACTAAAACCTTCCCTTCACCATTAACTAAAACCTTCCCTTCACCATTAACTAAAACCTTCCCTTCACCATTAACTAAAACCTTCCCTTCACCATTAACTAAAACCTTCCCTTCACCATTAACTAAAGGCCCACCATTATTATTCCTAGTCACTAACAGGTGTAGATATGTGTTAATTACCCAGGTGAGTCGTCCACCTGTGCCCTGACACACCTCTCGCTGTCATTTCCTCTGTCATATCCACAATGGATATGACCACCGCTCACTTTTCCTCTTCGTTCCCCACATTTCCAAAACATCTCTTTCCTCCTCTGATATCATTTCCTGCTCAAAATGGAGTTTGATTTTCATGGCATTAATTTTACCTCCAATTATTTTTTGTTGTTGTTGTTGATATGTTCCAAAACTTTCTTGTAATTTTGTTTTTAGAAATTTGTCGTTGTGTATTTTTTTCCTTCTGTTAAGTTTTTGTTTTTCTTTTCTTTTCGTACAATAATATCGCAGATGTATCGCTCACACGACCAGAGGGTAAATGGATTTGTTTAAGTTCCCTGTAGGGTTTGGTGCACCTTAACCCAACTTAACCTAACCTATAGATAAATAAATAGCGATATATTTATTAGGTAAAATCATCATAGATAGATAAATATTCGTGCAAGTTCACAATGAGTCTGACAGTGTGGGTATACAAACAATCGTAAACACAGCCACAAACAAAACCATATGTAGAAGTTAATAATTCAAGATGTATATAAACTTACATATGTCCAATAATCTACATATTTTGATAATTATGGAACTGACGCATACTTTACAAGGGGTGTTAGGTGTCATTAGATTCTGGAGTATATGTGATGTTCTTTTGTTTTTATTTAAGTTATATGGAACTGACTTTGATATGACGTTATTATTATTATTATTATTATTATTATTATTATTATTATTATTATTATTATTATTATTATTATTATTGTTATTATTATTGTTATTGTTATTGTTATTATTATTATTATTATTATTATTATTATTATTGCCCATCGGCCATCTCCCTTCCCTCTATTCCTCTCCCATCATTTATTCTCTTCCATTTTCCATTTTTTATTTTCATCTTTAGCGACTTCCTCTCATTTCCCATCACCATCTACACTCGCCCCCTCTCTTCCCCTCTTCCATTAATTCTTTCTCTTCCTCTCTACTCCCCTCTCCCCTGTTTCCTCCACCTCTCCATTAGCTCTCCCTCTCTCTCTACACCTCTCTCTCTCCTCTCACACCCCTCTTTCTTTTCCCCTCACTTCCCTCTTTCCTCCTCCTCCTCCTCCATCACCCTCTCCCCTCTCCTCCTCCTCCAGCCTCCATCACCTTCTCTCCCTCTCCTCACTTTCGTTCCTCTTCCTCCATCCTTCACCCCTCTCCCTCTCCTAACCGTTTCCTCCTTCACCCTCCCTCCCTCCCTCCTTCCTTCCCTCCCTCCTTCCCTCCTTCCCTCCAGGACACTTCGGTAGTTATTCAAATTGCTTTAGCGGTCAATCACAAGTATTTATGTTGTATATTATTGAGTTTGAGGCGGCCAACACTTACGGCACTTTACTCACTGACTTTACTGATTGACTTTACTGAATTACTTTATAGTGCCTTTACTGAGTTATTTTATACTGGGCTTGTTACTGACTTTACTGATTGACTTTACTGAGTTACTTTATATTGGTTTTATTACTGGCTGACTTTACTGAATTAATTTATATTGGCTTTGTGACTGACTTTACTGAATTACTTTATATTGACTTTATTCCTGAGTGACTTTACTGAAATATATTACAGAATTTACTGAATTTATTTATATTTACTTTATTACTGAGTGACTTTACTGAAATATATTACTGACTGACTTTCCTGGATTACTCTATATTGGCTTTACTACTGAATGACTTTATTGATAACTTTACTGACCGACTTTACTGAATTACTTAACACTTATGGCACTTTACTCACTGACTTTACTGAATCAATACTGACTGACTTTACTGAATTACTTAACAGTTACTTTATTACTGACTGATTTATTGCATTACTTTACTGATTCACTTTAATAATGATTGACTTTACTGAATTGCTTTATATTTACTGTATTACTGACTGACTTTACTGAGTAACTTTACTGGCTTTTTAATTACTTTTATACTTTACTGAATTATTTTGTTTACTTTATTACTGACTGAATTTAAAGAGTGACTTTACTGAAATACTTTACTGACTGACTTTGCTGAATTACTTTACTGACTGACTTTCCTGAGTAAATTTACCGATGACTATTGAATTACTTAAGTGACTGGCTTTACTGAATTAATTTTCTGAAAGGCATATAAAATGAAGTGCTTCAATAACTTTATTGGCTAACTTTACTGAAATACTTTCCTGAATAACTTTACTGAGTGACTTTATTACTGCGTGACTTAGCTGATTGACTCTACTGAATTACTCTACTGACGTTTTTACTGACTGACTTTGCTAAACTGCTTTACTGAGGGACTTTATTAGCCTACTGATTGACTTTACTGAATTTCTTTACTAAATTATTTTATACTGGCTTTATTACTAACTGACTTTACTGAGCGATTTTATTGACCAACTTTACTGCATTACTTTACTAACCGACTTTACTGAATTACTTTTGTGAATTACTTTATTACTGACTGACTTTACAAGTAACTGATTATACCGAGGACTTTATTATTGACTGGCTTTACTGAGTGATGTTAAGTGACCTATTCGTTGACTGAATTTACTGAATAACAATACAACACCAGCACAAAAGACCTTCGCACAACACAACAAACAGCGTCACACAACACAACACAACACAAAAAACAGCGTCACACAACACAACACAACACAAAAAAACAGCGTCACACAACACAACACAGCACAAAAAACAGCGTCACACAACACAACACAACACAAAAAACAGCGTCACGCAACACAACACAAAAAACAGACACGCAACACAACACAACACAAAAAACACACACACACCAAAAAACAGCGTCACAACACAACACACAAAAACAACACAATCACCAACACAAAAAAACAGCGTCACACAACACAACACAGCACAAAAAACAGCGTCACACAACACAACACAAAACAAAAAAACAGCGTCACACAACACAACACAAAAAAGCGCCACACAACACACCATCAACACAACACAACACCATCAACACCACGCAACACCAACACAATACACCGCCACACATAACAACACAAACACTACCACACGTCACAACACAACACAAACACCATCAACACAAAAAAAAAACACCACCAGACGTAACAAGGTCTGGCGTCACCTCACCCTCACGACCACCACTCAACACCACCACAACCAAACTCCATCTTGTCAAATTTGTCCTCAGTGCGTTTTACACCTACCACCGACGATACCTTCTTCTCGTGTTATCGTAGGCTATCGTGGACACTTCCTCTCCTTCCCATGTGTCTCCCTTCCCATCACCCTGAGGAGGCGTCGTACAATCTCCCGATGGCCTCAGATATTTTACGAAATGAAAGGAACAAGACAATTGGGCTCCTGTGAGAATTGGTTCTGACGTCTTGCTAACATCTTCGTCAGTTTTACGACCCCGGAGACCTGAGTGGTGCCTTCCTCCTCCTCCCCCCCATCTCTCTCTCTCTCTGGTGGTGGTGCTAGGTAGTCCCCCTGTGGTAGCCCCGGCCCCGTGGTGGTCTTCCAAGGGGCTATTCTTCCCTGTCATGAAGTGCACTGCAGGAAATGAAGAAGTGGGAAGAGTGCCAGGTGGTGCCAAGGGGTGCCAGGTGCTGCCAGGGGGTGCCAGATGCTGCCAATGGGTGCCAGGTGCTACCAGGTACTGCCAGGGGGTGCCAGGAGGTATGTAGGTGTCTGTGCCTGGTAGGGAAGGGAGGCAAGGATGGAAGGAGTAAAGGACAGAGAGGGAATGAGAGGGAGAGACGGATGGTGTAATGAGAAAGAGGAAGGGAAAGATGGAGGGAATAAGGGAGAAAAATTAAATAATAAGGAGAGAGAGAAAGAAGATATGGAAAGGGAAGAGAGAGAGAGAGAGAGAGAGAGAGAGAGAGAATGAAAGGGGAGAGAAGGGTGGAATGATGGTAAGGACGGGGGTAAAGATGGAGAAGAGAGAGAGAGAGAGAATAATATGAGAGGGGAGAAATTGGAGAGTGTAAAGGAGAGAGGGAGATAATGATGGGCCGAGTAAAGGGAGATGAATGGAAAGAAGGAGAGAGAGAGAGAGAGAGAGAAAGAAGGGGAGAGGGAAGAGAAAGAAATTAAACGAGGAAGCGGAATTAGGAGGAGAGGTTAGTGAAAGAGGAAGAAGAGAGGTAAGTGGAAGAAAGAGGGAAGAGAAGGAGAATGGGGGAGAAAGAGGAGGAAGAAGAGACACATGAAAGATGGAAGGAAAAGGGTGAAGAAAAATAATAAGTGAAAAAAGAAGATGGGAGAAGGAAAAGAAATGAGAGAGGCATGGGAGATAATGGAGAGAAAAAGGAGAGGGAAATAAAGAGAAATTGGAATAAACGTAAGAATAAGGACAAGAAAAGAGGGAGAAAGAGAAGGTGTCAGGGTATAAGGTGGTGTCAGTAGTAGGTGTTGTCAATATAAGATGGTGTCAGGGTATCAGGTGGTGTCAGTATACGATGGTAACAATATCAGATAGTATTAGGGTATCAGGCGGTGTCAGGGTATCAGATGGTGTCAGGGTATCAGGTGGTGTCAGTATAAGATGGTAACAATATCAGATAGTATTAGGGTATCAGGCGGTGTCAGGGTATCAGATGGTGTCAGGGTATCAGGTGGTGTCAGTATAAGATGGTAACAATATCAGATAGTATTAGGGTATCAGGCGGTGTCAGGGTATCAGATGGTGTCAGGGTATCAGGTGGTATCAGTATAAGATGGTAACAATATCAGATAGTATTAGGGTATCAGGTGGTGTCAGGGTATAAGTGGGTGTCAGGATATCAGGTGGTGTCATTATCAGATAGTATCAGGGTATTAGTTGGTGTCAGGGTATAATATGGTGTCAGGGTATCAGGTGGTGTCAGGCAGAGGGTCAACACAGCCACCTGGACCAGCTGTTGATTACTACAGCACAGGTAAATAGTGAGAGAAAATGGACCCTCCTCTGTCACTGAGAGAGTCCACGTGTAGGAAGGTGAGAGGCCGGGGGAGGGTGTAGAGGTCAAGGGAGGGTGTAGAGGCCAAGGGAGGGTGTAGAGGCCAAGGGAGGGTGTAGAGGTCAAGGGAGGGTGTAGAGGCCAAGTGAGGGTGTAGAGGTCAAGGGAGGGTGGAGAGGTCAAGTGAGGGTGTAGAGGTCAAGGGAGGGTGTAGAGGTCAAGGGAGGGTGTAGAGGTCAAGTGAGGGTGTAGAGGTCAAGGGAGGGTCTAGAGGCCAAGGGAGGGTGTAGAGGCCAAGTAAGGGTGTAGAGGTCAAGGGAGGGTGTAGAGGCCAAGTGAGGGTGTAGAGGTCAAGGGAGGGTATACAGGTCAAGGGAGGGTATAGAGGTCAAGTGAGGGTGTAGAGGTTCAGGGAGAGTATGGAAGTCAAGGGAGGATTTACCATACAACATAACAAAGGAGAAGTCAGCAGCCTCTTGGTCAAATTCTCATCCAAAAAATTATAAAATCAATTTGTATACAGTGCTCTGGCCTAAATGAATCTTCTCTCCCCTTATTTCTCCCCTTTCTCCTTCCCTCTCTCATTTTTCTCCCCTCTCTCTTGTGTTTTTTCTCCCCTCTCGTTCTCCTCTTCCTTCCCCTCCCCTCTCCCTTGTCCCTTTCCTTCAACATTATCCTCTACGCTTCCTTTCATTCCCCCCCCCCTCCTCCCCTCTCGTCTACCCTCTCACATCTTTTCTCCCCTCCCGCGTGTTCCCTCTTTTCTCTCCTCCCCTTTACTTCCCAAATCCCTTTCCCCCTCCCCTCTCATCTACGGTTCCTTTCACTATTTCTTTCCCTTTCGTCTCCCTTTTCTTCTTCCCTCCCCTCTCCTCTCTCTCACCTTCCTTTCACCTTTCCCTTTTCTTGTTATCTCCTTCCTTCCTTCCTCCCTTTCATTCTTTCCCTTATCGCTTACCTCCCCTTTGTAATCCTTCATTCCTTTACGTTTTCCTCTCTCTGCTCTTAGTTCTCCATCCCTTTCCTTCCCTCCTTTTCATCATTCGTATCTTCCTCCATACATTTCCTCTTTTCTCCTCCACCCACCCCTTCTTCTTCTTCTTCTTCTTCTTCTTCTTCTTCTTCTTCTTCTTCTTCTTCTTGTTTTTGTTGTTGTTGTTGTTGTCACAGAATAACAACAACAACAACAACAATAATAAGAGGAAAAGCGGAAGAGAAAAAATAAGAAAAGGAAAATAAGAAAACTTTTAAAAGATGGAAAGTAAAATCTAATAATATAAACAATAATAACAATGATGATAAGAGGAATGAAGACATGAAAAAAAGGCATAAAAGTGGGAAGGATAACGATAATTATAACCAAAAATACTAATAGTGATTGATAATAAAGGCGACAATAAATTTATGAATAGGAGAAATAATGATGATAACAATAATAGCAAAAAATGGTAATAATGAGCACACGAAATAAACCTCTTGAAGCGAGACATAATGATAAAAATGACAACAATAATAATAACCAGAACATAAGACTAAAATTGAAATATGAGAAATAGTGATGATAATAACAATAATAATGATAATATTAATACAAATAATAATAATAACAAAGAGGCGAGAATAATCACACAAATAGATGAACTTAACATCATCTTCGTGACGATAGTAAATAAAACCGAGACGATCCTCACTGGAAAAGATTGTTACGGTATGTTTTGTTTGTACACAATGGCGACCATAACACTGTTACTCGCTATTAGATGTGAATTAATCGTCGGCGACAGTTACGTGGGCGACATCTGGTAACGGGCGGGGCCTCTCCCTCCAGGGTGTTATCCTGCGTGAGGGAGAGGGAGAAAGGGAGAGAGCAGGGGAGAGATAGGGAAGGAGAGGGAGATATGCGGACTGACTGGCCACTGCTGATGTGTGTGTTATCGGACGTAAGGGAGGAGGAGGAGGAGGAGGGACGTGAATAAGGGAGAGTAAAGACGTGGGTTAAGGAAAGGAAAAAGTGAGGGAGGGAGAGCGAGGAAGGGAGAGGGAGACTGTGAGGGAGTAGAGGAACGTGTGGCGCTGGTCGGTACTGTATGTTATCGAGTCTGACATCTTGTGAGAGAGAGGGAAGGGGGGAGGGTGAGATAGAGGGGGGAGGTGAGGGAGAGAGGGGAGGAGGGGAGGGAGGTAGGGGAGGAGGGGTGAGGGAGGGAAGGTGAGGGATGGAGGAGAGGCGGGTGAGAGTAAGAGGAAAGGAAGGTGGGAGGAGGAGAGGAGAAAGTGAGAGAAAGAGGGATAAGAGGAGGAGGAAAGAGAGAGAGGGAGTAGAAAAAGACGAAGAAGAAGAAGAGGGGAAGAGGGAGTAATAAGAGAAAGTGACGAATTATAAGAAGGAAATAGGAAGAGGAAGAGGATAACAGGAAAGGAAGTGAAGGAGTGAAGAGAGAGAGGAAAATAAGGGAAAGGGGATAATGAGGGAAAAGGAGAAGGAAAGAGAGGAAGTAAAGAAAAAAGAGATGGTATGGAAGATAGAAGAATAAATAGAAATGAAAGGGAAAGGATGGAGGAGAGAGAGAGAGAGGAGAGAGAGAGTGAGAGAGAGAGAGAGGAGGAAAAGAAGGAAAAACAGATGATGAGAGAGAGAGAGAGAGAGAGAGAGAGAGAGAGAGAGAGGAAATGAAGGAAAATATGATGAATGAGAGATGAGGTAAAAGGAGTAATGGGAGAGAGATAAAGAGAGAGAGAGAGGTGAAGAGAAGAGAGGAAATGCAGGGAAGAGAAAGGTAGAAAAGACGTAAGAGAGAGAGAGAGAGAGAGAGAGAGAGAGTAAACAACAAGTGTCGTATAGCAGCTGTAAACAATACCAATCACCGTTCGTATCACACAAGTAAACAATGCAGATAGATGGCCGTGGAAGTAGTGGGTAGACAGAAACCATCATTACGTCACTATGCAATGCGAGTCTCGACCAATAGGATAGTCGTATTTGCCTCTGGGGGTAAGATAGTGCAATACCCACAACACGCATTCGTTTTTTTTTTTTTTGGCGTCAAGTTCCTTTTGTTTATTAATTACTCCTGAAAACTTCCTAACTCTCTTCTCTTACTTCCTCCTCACTCACCCCTTTTATTCCTCTCTCTTTCTCGCCTATCTCATCCCTCACCACCTCTCAGTTCTCTTCCTTCTCTTCTTTCACTTCCTCGTCTCTCTCTCTCTCTCTCTCTCTCTCTCCACTCCCATCATGCACCCTCCACCAGCCATGATCACTTCTTGTTTCTTATACACACACACACACACACACACACACACACACACACACACACACACACTGTCAATATACCTAACCAATTTTGGACGAGGCAGCTACCCTCACCCTGTCATGCTCTGACACCACATTCTCCCTCCCCTGCCACCCACGAGTGTTGTCAACTGATCCTGACACCATACTACTTCCCCTTCCCTCCCTCTCCCTGACACCACACCCCTCCCTCTGCCTCCTCCCTGACACCTTGCTTGACCTTCTCTGCGACACCTGAACTCTTCCTCTCCTTGGCACCGTAAATGACCACTACTGCCATCACCATCATCACACTGTCACCGCCATACATTATCATCATCATCACCAGGTCACCCACACATTTATCACCATCCATCACAACCATCACCACCACATACTATCACCATCACAAGCATCACCATCACACACTATCACCACCACAAGCATCACCATCAGACACTAACACCAGGTCACCATCACCCACTATCACCATCACCCACTAACACCAGGTCACCATCACCCACTCAACACCAGGTCACCATCACCCACTCAACACCAGGTCACCATCACCCACTATCACCATCCTTACCATCACCATCACCACTAACAACAGGTCACCATCACCCACTCAACATCAGGCACCATCACCCACCAACAACAGGTCACCATCACCCACCAACAACAGGTCACCCACCATCACCATCACCCATATCACCATCACCCACTAACAACAGGTCACCATCACACACTATCACCATCACCCACTAACACCAGGTCACCATCACCCACTATCACCATCACCCACTAACACCAGGTCACCATCACACACTAACACCATCACCATCACACACTATCACCAGGTCACCATCACACACTAACACCATCACCCACTAACACCAGGTCACCATCACACACTATCAACAGGTCACCATCACCCACTAACACCAGGTCACCATCACACACTATCACCAGCGAACATTAGTCACGTATTATTATTATTTTTTTCATCTGTTCAGTTTTTCGTGTTACCGTTATAACATTTCTGTCTCTCTCTCTTTTTCTGGCCGCGTTTTTCCAGCAGCCAATATTTTTTTCCAATTATGTTCCAAATACATACAGTGTTCAGAGAGTTTTGATTGATAAACGTGATCAATAAAAGCTAAAATGGAATACCAAATGGGATTGGTAACTCCGTGTTTTTATACCTCTGTTGTGAATTTGTTGAGGCACCCTACCTTACTGAAATGGTTTTTTTGTTGTTTTTTAGGGGGAGAATTTCTATATTTTATCATTTTGTTTATTTCATTTTTTTTTTTTTTACATTTTAGTTTTTTTATAATATATATTTTCGAGTTGGTTAGGATTATTGTTTTATTTAGGAGTATATGAGGATTGTTTTTTTGTGTTTGTTTTTCGTATTGTATAGTGTAGTGGTAAGATATATGTAAGTTAGGTGTTTTGTTTTGGTGGTTATATTTGCTTTATGGTAGAATATTAGTAGTTGGTAATATTTTATTTTATTTTATTATCTCCTTTTGTGGCAGTTTGTATTTTATGATGAAATTATAGAAATTGTTTATTCATATTTTTTTCATTTTAAATTTGTTTCGATATTTATAGTCATTATCATCTGTATTATTAATATTATTATTATTATATTTCTATAATTATGATTATCATCATCATCTTCGTCATTATCTTCACTATTATCAACATGTTGTAAATTATAATGAAAATACTGCACTGTATAAAAACCTGTTATTAAGTAGAACCGTGGTCGTTATGTTGTTAAGCAGTATTGTGGTCGTTACCGTGCTTGAAATATCAATGTGGTCGTATTTTTTGTTATGGGGAATAGCCCACCCGGACACAGGTCACTGACCCACATCGGCGGCTGGGGGGCGAAAAAATAGTGATAATAATAATAATAATAATAATAATAATAATAATAATAATAATAATAATAATAATAATAAATCGTTAGTACAAAATTGAAAAAAAAGTTGAAAAGTAAGAAACGATATATTCTATGTATACCGTGTTGTCAATAGTAAGGGAAACAATTGAAACCCTGCAATTGTGTGTGAATGAGGCAGAAATTAAGTCAGATCAGCAACCTGGGACTTGGTCACAATTTTTGTGATGCCATATGGCAGCAGGATCTACCATTAGACAACGCATTATGCTTACAAGATCTTCCCAGGTGGTAGTACCTCCCTGTTTGATAGCTGCCTACTACTGAAAATTTTCCGTAAGTCGGGATTTCCTGTGGGTCGCGGTCAATTTTCTGAGGCGAGGTGACTCTTGGTAGCACAGCATGGCCAAGTCTCCAGCATTGGTCCATCTGCCACTGTTGATGTCTCATAAATGTAATAAACACTTCTTGTGTTTTGAATTAATAAGAAAAATATAGTGCCTAGATATGATCATAGAGGTGAATGTAGTAGATATGATCTCAATAGATAAATAACATGTAAAGTGCGTGTACTAAGTCATTTATATTACGAAATTAAAAAAAAAAAAACTTTGGTTGTTTGTACACCCATACTAGTTGGTAAATATTTCCGTGTATTAACCTAACCTTGAGCCTCCATCATCCAGGGATTTCAGTCTCTCAGAAGTATTGGAGTTTTATGAACCGAGATCCTAATTTTTTACCCCAAAACTTATCCCATTTTTTTTCTAAAATTGTGATTGGTCTTGACAACATTCACTGCACACTACCACCGTCACACCATCTCTACCACCGTCACACCATCTCTACCACCGTCACACCATCACCACACCACCACCACCACCACAAAACTACCACTAACCACCACACCACCACCACCACCACAAAACTACCCCCAACCACCACACCACCACCACCAACCACCACACCATTACCACCATCTTCACCACCACACCACTACCACCTACACCACCATCAACACTACACCACAGGACAGACCACACCACACACCACTTTAAACTAACCTACAATGAAGCTGTTTTTGGTATATTACTTGAGATCTAAATATACAGGTAATAAATTTACAAAACTCACCTTAACTCACCTTAATCTGTTTAGGGAAAACTTCAACTCAGGTGTCCCAGGTGAGGTAATTGATCTTAATTTATTAGTAGGTGACACGATTACACCTTTACTCTCTCTCGTTTAGCCTTTGGAAGTACCTGAAGAATTAAGAGGAAATAATTGGCTTCATGTTAAGAGATATTTAGTGTTTAGGGGTTTTCATGAAATTGGTGACAGGTAGGTGACAGGTAGAGGACAGGTGAGGGGTGGGTGACAGGTAGAGGACAGGTGAAGGGCAGGTGACAGGTGAGGGGTGGGTGACAGGTGGAGGACAGGTCACAGGTGAGGGGTAGGTGACAAGTAGAAAACAGGTGACAGGTAGAAAACAAGTGACAGATAGGTGACAGGTGAGGACAGGTGACAGGTGAGGGGTAAGTAACAAGTAGAAGACAGGTGACAGGTTGAAAACAAGTGACAGGTAGAAGACAAGTGACAGGTAGAAGACAGTTATCAGGTAGAAAACAGGTAACAGGTAGAAGACAGGTGACAGAAGACAAGTGACAGGTAGAAGACAGGTGACAAGTAGAAAGCAGGTGACAGATATAGATGACAGGTGACATACGTGGTTAACTGAGGACTTTTTTTTTATACTACTGGAGGCGGGGAGAGACTCGTGAGGTGATCCCGTGAGAGTAACAACAGATTCATCAACAAACTCGCCAGGTAAGAGTACAGTGGCTGGCGTTCACTACCCGCCTCACGCTAACATGATCTACCATCACTTTTTTCTAATATTTTCACTATTATTCGTACTGGATTAAGAGATTAGTTCAACCTAAATCATAAATAAAATCTAATATAACCTAACCTAACCTAACCTGACCAAACCTAACCTAACCTGACCAAACCTAACCTAACCTAACTGAAAATCCCCAAAATTCGAGTTCAGACATTTCAACATGGGGAAGAGATGCATTAAGTAACATGACCTCTTTTTCTATATGTTAAAATGTGTAGTTTAATTTAGGTTAGCTTAGGTTAGGTTAGCTTAGGTTAGGTATATTTTAGGCTTTGGTGACTTAGAGGAAGCAGGTAGAGTCTTGTGTGGACTAAAGATTCAAAAGTTGTGTTGGAGGTCACTAAGACTTGTTTAATGACCAGCAGATGAAGTCAAAATGAAAGTACTTCCCCATAGACACAGAGTTCACAAAGTCTTCGGTACTCGAGGAGACAATCTGGCCGGTACTGCATCCGAGAGCTTTCATCTCCCCAAATGTATACCGAGGTGCTGATTTAATGCTGGGTGGATTGGGAATGGCTTCGGGATAGAACCATATTCCTTAGACTGGTAACGAGCGCACTATCCACTCAGCCACCGTCCTCCACGACAGAAATACCTAAAATCGAAAACAACAACAACAATAGCAACACCACAACAACAACAACAAAAATAATAACAACAACAATAATAACACTAGCAACACCACCACCAACAACAACAATAATAATAACAACAATAATGACAATAGCAGCACCACCACCAACAACAGCAACAACAATAATGACAATAACAATAGCAATAACAATAGCAATAACAATAGCAACACCACCACCAAAACAACACCAATAACAACAACAGTAATAACAACAATAGTAACAACAACAATAATGACAATAAAAGCAACAATAGCAAAAACTATACCACTACCACCAACAACAACACCACCACCACCAATACCAACAACACCACTACCACCAATACCAACAACACCACTACCACCAACAACAACACCAACACCACTACCAACAACAACACCCTACCACCACCACACCACCACCACCAACAACAACACAACAACACCACCACCAACAACAACAACACCACCACTACCACCAACACCACCACCACCAACAACACCACTACCACCAATACAACACACCACCACCACCACTACCACCACCATACCACCACCAACAACACCACTACCACCACACCAACAACACCACCACCACCAACAACAACACAACACCAACAACACCCACTACCACCAACAACAACACCAACAACAACAACAAACACCACACCACCACCACCACTAACAACAACACCAACACCACAACAACACCACCACCACCAATACAACAACACCACTACCTCCAACAACACCACCACCAACAACAACACCACCACCACCACCACCAACAACAACAACACCACCACCACCACCAACAACACCAACAACTGGTCAGTTACTTGGACACAGTCGTAGTGACAATAATAATTCAGGAACGAGAGGAACCTGTGTTGACCTCCTGACGACACCAGCACTTTGGTTGAATTATTGGTCCTTAAACACGAACACGCGAGGGTGTAGGTGGGTCCTGCAGGTGTAGCCAAGCCAGTGTGCAACCAGGCTGGTGGAGGGTGTAGGTGAATTTTTGATGTGTTGTAAGGCAGAGTGTAGCTAGTGTGTAGCCATATTCCTAGGAAGAAGATGTAGCCAGGGTGTAGCCAGGTTCCTAGGAGGGTGTAGCGAGAGCCAGGATATAACCAAGGTCTCAGGAGGGAGAGGATGTAGCCAGCCAGGACGTAGCCAGAGTTCCTAGGAGAGGGGAAATGACACAGTAAAACTCCCCTCGCCCAAATTACGGAACCACTACAAATTTCCCCTCATAATTTTGGCCCCAAACACCAACTAATGAGAAAACGAGGAAAATAGATTTTTCCTCTCTTACCTCATTTCCTCCGCTCAAAGATTTTTTCCTCCCAGGGTTTAGGGGTGTCTTGGGGGAGGAGGGGGGGGTTGAGACGGCGGGAGGAGGTGTGAGGTGGGGAGGAGGAGATGAGAGAGACGAGACGGAGGAGAGGAGGTGGAGGTAGGAGGAGGAGGAGATGAGGGTGAGACGGAGGAGAGGAGGTGGAGGTAGGGAGG